>NW_028262336.1:36753900-37057800 GCF_047370975.1 Nipponia nippon | reverse complement strand
TTGCTGCAGTCCTACTCTATTGAGTGTTGCATGCCTTAATTTGTTTTCATTTCTACTAATGAAAATAAATAGAAATGAGAGAACTCCAGGGAGGGTAGAAACAAATGGCATTTACGTTTCAAAGCTCTGCAGCCTGCTCTCTAGTGTGCAGTTGCAGTGCGAGGCAATGTTTGTGCCTTGTTAAATAAAAAACAAAGAATGAAAGAAGAAAACAGAGCTGTTTTACCAGAGAGCACAGATTCCATCTCCTATTCACCACTTTACAGATTCTTTGCAGTCTCTGGCCCGAGGCTACATGGACATGCATATCTGAATTTGAAATGCAATAGCTGAAACCTTTCTTTCCACCTTGAAAACACTGACAAAAGCGTCACTAAATTCAGACTCAAGTTGAAAGGTATGGAAAGTTCCCGAAGAGTTACAGTCTGATGTCTGTTTAACACAAATGGAAGAGCCATCGGGCCTGCTTTTCAGTTCCTAGGTAGAGAATGAGAGCTTGAGCCCCATGCTTTATTATAGAGGCCCTCAAGTACTTGAATAAAAGCAATCCAACAAATTCATCTGGCATGCTCCATCGGCTCTTCCAATTAGGCCCTGAAAAGGGGTCACTGTGAAACCTCCATCTCTGTCCTTGCTGCTAAAAACTTCAAGAGAAGTGGCAATTAAGAGTCTTCTTGTTCATCAGAACTCTGACTGCTGCTTGGTTTGCAGACAATAGTCAACCAACAGGACTTAAAGGAGGCTGGTAAGCATGCATAGAGCACTGCCCCCCATGCAGCAGCTTGGATAAAATGGTGAGAGCATTACCCTGACGGATGCTGGACCAAAACAGATGCTCAATAATTCAGCCCTGAGACAAGCATGTGTGGTTTAGTGGTGAAGCCAGCTGTCATGCTTTCTCAAGTTGTGACCTCATTGGATTTACGAAGTAAGCTGAACTGAGCTGAGTTTATATTTGGCTTTGAAACCTCTTTCAAGAATCCAAAATAATGCAGGAAGTAGTCATGTGCATTCAACAGTGAACATGATTGCCCTCCAGTTTTGGACTAATGTAGTGTTTCAGTATGGAGCTAGGAAGCTACTGGTAGGAGCTGTCTTTCAGAGAAGATACTAGCTGCTTTTTGAGAAAATCCACACAAAACTTGCTCAAAAGAGAGGTGCACTGCAGCGCTTTTAATATGCAGTTGTCACTGATGAACTCCAAAACAGAAAGAAAAGCAGAAACTGAACATGTCCTGTAGGAGCTGATGGCTCCACTCCCTTACCACAGGTTACAGCACAACTTGTACAGCTAATGCTCTCCACCTTTGCTCTGTATTCAGCCTGTGAAACACGTTCTCTGCTTCAGTGACCCCCTCGGGTTTTCCCTGCCTGTCTCAGTCCACACAGTCATTCTTTTAACGCCTTGTACTTTGATGTGAGGAAAAAAAGGTGAAGGTAAGTGGAGCTGGCCTCCATCATTGTTTTATCTATTTGCATTCCTTCCACAGCCACTCCTTCGCACCCTTTCCTCTCCTCCTTCCCTGTTTGCTTTACTTCCCCCTACAGCACTGACATTAGAGACAAGGTAACTCTTCACCTCCAGAGCAGAGCCAGTTCTTCAGAAGTCTTAAGGCTCACCTTCTACTTCCAGTTCTTCCCTAGCTCCTGCACTGACGTAAATGATGGTGCACTAGTGCATCTTGGAGCAGCCTCTGGCCACAAGCCTCAATGTGCTCCACTTCTGCTGCTGAATTTCCAAAGTTTTAATAACTAACCCAACTTCCTAGGTGAACAGTTGTTCTTCAGGACAGCCATTAAATCTGTTCTACATACAGTAAATAGCTGCCCATAATATTAGGGTGTCTATTATCCCACCCAAAACCCTGATTTCACTCAGTATTAGCGGTGTGCTTAAGTCTTCCCAAGTTTACATCTTTGCTTTCATGCAAACTGAGTGAAGCCTCCCACCTGTGGAGACAGGACAGCCTGGGAAATATCTTTCCTGTGACTTGGAAATGTAAGGGGAGTGGGTGAGTACTTCAGCATTCACACCTCACAGAGCTGGCACTTTGTCCACTGGGACCTTTTGAAAGAATCAAAAGGGCTTTGGACGAGACCCTAAGGCTGGGACCTCTTGGAGCATCCTGGGTCACAGTGACAAACCACAGGGAGGCAGAAAAAGTTTAAACCTGAACATCTAGTGCAATCACAGAACTTTCTGCCTCCCTCATACAACAGGGAACTGAAGCAGAACCCATGTCCTGTCACTTTTGGTGTGAAGAACGTTATATTCTGTTATTTTGGGGAGATACATACCTTTTTTCCTTCTATTCATAATATGCTGCCTCATGCACTATACAACAAATTAAGGCTGTGTTGTATAGGAGACAGTGAGACAGAAAAATTGCATTTTAATGATTCCTCCCGTCTCACACAATTGGTTTCTCTACAAAATCAGAAATTCCCAAGTGACCTACAACCAACTTATACAAGAAACCATCACCTTGCCACTAATACCCAGCTGTGGTAGTGAAGAGCAAAAACACATGAAGGGAGCTTTCACCGGCATAAAGGAAGAGTTGCTGGCAGGATAATAGCACTGAGGGACATGTTTTGGAAACTTCTCTCTCACTAGGTCCATGGGGCTCTGAGGTTGGCGCCTCCAGAGCTGGCTGCAAAGTGCTGCTTTTCCCTCAGGGTGTGGGAGCTGCTGTGTTTTGTTGTCAGGTTTGTTACGCAGCTTCGTTATGCTAGTTATGTGTTCAGAGGATAAGCTGTTAACATGCATTATGAATCGTGTTTTTAAGAGCTTGTAAAATTTTTATAGGCGAGGTAGCCCCTCAGACTCTTCTGATATTAGAGTTAGAAAGAGATAGTCCTTGGGTGATTTCCTATGTTTTAAGTAATTTAGATGAATCTCTCCCTAAAAGTGCCTATATCTTGCCATTGATTGTACAGGAGTCCAGAGAACCATCTCATATGTATGTTACAGATATCCTGCAGACTAGAATGGTTATTCTTATCTGGAGCAAATTAAATAGGCAAACAGACTGGGAAAAAGAGGATTTCTTCAAGGATTTAAAAATCTGACATCTATCAGCCTACTACCTTAGTCATTTGTTTTTTCTTTGGAGCTAAAGTTTAGCATCCACTTTAATCAATACAGAGAAACACAAGAGACACTCATATTTATTGTTAACCATCAGAGAAAAGTTGGCCTGTTTGGGAAGCTAAAACCATGTCCTCAGTGGAAGAAAATGGATACAGAAAATGCAGCTGGGCATGAACTTCACAGCAGTGAAATCTTTTACTTCAATCCAGTGATCCACAGAAAGAGTTGCTGCAAAAATGGGTTTGCTCAGTACACGCAAGGTTGAGATACTTGAAGCGCTGAGTACCCGAAGTTTACCTTTAATGATATTCGGCAACTCCGTAATGACTCCTCTAGACTTCAGGAACTCTTTGGAAGACCAGGTGAATGCTACCTATATAACCAGTATACAAGTTTGACATGAATTTTTGAGAAATTAATTTTTTGCAGACTTTAAACCATTTTAAAATTTACGTTCCTGATGAATTATACAAATTATATATATGTATGTATGTGTACGTATACTAACATATACATACGCATACATACAAATCAGTATAGCTCTATAAGCTCCTGGAAACACTAATGTATTCACAGGTGTATTTTTGTTTTGCATCCTGAGGTTAAAATGTCAGCAGGTGAAACAATTCATTGTACAGAAATTGTTGAATCATTAATCATTTCACTCAAATTTGGGTTTTGAGTCAAATAAGGGGGGGAAAAGTGTCAAACTAGCTGCTTCTCTGCTTTCATATTTCTTTTACACAGATATTTCACTCTGCAAGTTTTTTGACAAGTTTCATTCTGGCAAAATGTTTACAACATATTTATTAACCCTTCAAACTGAAGGGGAGGGGAGAGATGATAGCCAGAAGATTAATGCGTGAGCATCACAATTTACAACCCATTATCGCATGGTGCCATTTCTTTCCAACAGTAAAGCTATGACCCATCATGAGAATAACTTAGAGTGACAGAGAGGATCAGAGTGTAAAGCTACAAGATTGTTTTATTCTTTGAAATCTGTAGGAGAGAGATTTTAGTGACACACCATGACATGAATGCGGATTATTTTTATGACACGGAAAGCCAGTGATTGGAGATCTGACCTCTAGCAGAAAAACACCTGTCTGGGTAAATAATTCTGCTCTATTATAAAGAAAGTGATGAGGTACTTTCAATCAATTTTTAATCATACCCACAAAAATGGGTATCTATCATGGTGATGTGAGGGGAAGGACAAAGATCATCCTATCAAGTTTGTTCACTGGAGAAAATATATGCTTTTAAGCAGTGCTTCATCATTTCTTGCTGAGCCAGGCTGCCTTTGGTGGATGACTGACTGCTGTCTTTTGGATGGGGAACAATTAATTATGGGCTGGCCCAGCTCCCACAGAGAGCACTGGTAGGCTTCTCACTAAGTTACATGGAGAACCAGAAACTCTGAGTTTTCAATGTGTAGCCAAATACTTAAGTATGTTTCAAGTGATAATTCTGCTATCTAGTATTCTGTTGAACCTCTGCATATCTTTTGTATCTTTTTATGAGGCTTTTATGGTTTGGGTTGCTTACGGTGGTGCAGCTAAATTTCAGCCTTTGCAGTCTAGGTCTTTGCTGAAATCGGGCACCCTGAACAAACTCGGTAAGCCAAGAAGAGAAATAAGCATTTTTATGGAACAATTCCTCTGTCCAGTTTTAGACCTCTGCATTAGGATGAGATGATTTTCATGTGAGAAGCAGTCATTTCTCTCCACTAAAACCACTAAGAAAGACTAGAAAGGGTAGTTCAAACATCAACATGTGCCTTAGTGACGCTGTCATTTGGTCAAATGAATTCTGCTATGCCTTAAAAACAAACAAAAAATGTACCAGGCTCTTTACTATAGCTTAGGTGTGCCTAGGACACAAGATTGCTGGGGTCTGCAAACAGACGCAAGTAAGGGCAGCTTCTGCCTTGCTGCTTCCCTGTGTAATTAATTTGGTCAGGCAATGGAAGAAGACAAGCACAGAGAACCAATGAGGGCTACGAGGTATGGCTGTAGCAACACCCCAGCAGGAACACTCACAGGGACTGCTGGCCCAACCCTTATGTACGCAGTACAAACTCAGTTGTGATGTTGTCCGTCATGCACTTCTCTTGATTTTCTCTGACAGTGGCTATCCTTGAGCCAGCTTGGTTCATTTCTATACCCATGTCAAACAGACCCAAGCAGATGATGAGATGCTCTTCTTACAGAGGATGCTTGTGTTTATAACGATGTAGCTAGTTTCTTCAGAGTATGAATTACTTTTGTTTTGAAAGTAAATCAAGGAGTTTTACTTTGGAGAAAGGCATGGAGTGCTGTTTAGCCCCATTTTTTTAGCAGCTGCAGGTAACAGTGGTCTTGTTCAAATACAGAGTGTTGTCTAGAGCATGGAGGAGAGGTAGCTGCAGAGACAAGGGAGAAAGAATCTTCCTGAGAGTGCTGGAGGAAATAATCTGGCTTCATACTTTAATGATGATACGAGTTCTTTTCAACATCTTTCAAGTGTGTTTCATAAAGATTTTGGTACTTCTATTTAGTGCTGAGTACTAAAACAAATCCATGTGGTTGAGGACTTTCTACTTTCTCCCTCAATTAATCCTTTCCTGTTCCTCTTTTCTTTTTGCTTTAACTGGCTGTGTATTTTTTTCCTTTAATATTTTAGCCTCCTGGGAATTTAAAATACAAACACTTCCTTCTTCCAGTCAACTGTTGCCCCCACTCCAAACCTCTTCCCTTTACAGGAGAACATACAAGGAGCTAATGACACACGATGTTTCTGTGGCATCAAATGTTACTTAAGGAGAGGATGGTATCTTTAAGTAGGGGGGCACTCATCTCTTAAGAGTGTCTGAACCTCTGGAAATCTAACATAGCTTGCTCAAATACTTGTTATTTCCACCTCTCTGAAAATATATTATGCCCAGTAGGTGGGAGGAAAAAATAGCTAACTGGCATCTTGCCAGATTTTACATACAAATTTTGATGAAGTTAATAACACAACTTCTCTAAAGAGTTAATATAAGGCCTCTAGCAAAGGTAGTTGGGAAAGGATCAGAACAATTGATAAAGTTAAATAACAAAAGTGTAGCAGAGCAGTGTGCTCAGGCATGCTTCATAGGCAAAGCCAGTTGGGCATAGCTGGGGGGCAGTCTCCAGACGAAAAGGTGCAGAGCCTATCTGGAAATGCATGGACCTCAGAGGCTGCTCCTCTGCTTGCTACATGGTCCACGCTTCATTTTTCTCCCAAGACTTGGTGGTCCTCCTGGGCAGGGCATGGGATGATGGGAATGGAGCAGGACTACAGCCACACTTCTTCCTGCCCCCTCTGTGTCACCTTGTTCTGTGGACAAGGGAAAGATCACTATCGCAGGGAAAGGCCGGCTTTTATACCCAGAGGTCCATGATTTTCTCTCCCTGTTATGTAAAATGAGCAATATTATCTTAATTTTTCATACTGGTCCATATTCTTCTGGGCAGGAAGTGTGCCCATTCATCTTGCAAAAGTTTCTTCTGAGCATCATGAACAAAGAATAAGAACTAGCAGTCCAGGGATTGTTTCTTTCAAGTAGCAGATAAAAAAGAAAGGATGCTAATAACTGTGGAAATTTTCTACACAATTCAAAAGAAGCTGGTGTCGAACTTGGTCTGTTTTTTTGGTGGATCATGATCTAATGCATTTAAATTCACTTTATCTTTTTTATACCTAAGGCCTTAAGTTTTTATTTAAAAAATGTCAAGAAAGTCCCACCATAACAGAACACTTTACTGTACCCACATGTCCTCCTTGGGAGACGACAGAGGACAAACTGTGCAGATGTTAGATGTGTTGCTTAATGAGGTGCTGGGGGGCACTCGGGCACAAAGGGTCTGTTGGAAGAACTTGGACTGAATAGAAGAGAACTTAGTGTGTGGTCAAGTGAGGAATCATGATACAGATGCTCTCATGCAGCAAGCTACAACAAGGCTATAATATCAATAATCTGCATGTTAATGAGTCAGAAATCTTCAGATTAATGCTTTCCCAAGTGAGCTGTGAGACAGCAGACCTTGACAGCTTTATTGCTGTCAAATAGGACAGCTCTCTTAATACTCATTGGTAGTTTTTTTTCTCTATCACTTTCATGGCAAGTATAAGACCTCTGAATGAATCTTCTGTTCCAGAAACAGAAAAAAACATGCCTTTTATGCATTTTTCTGTTGTTTTTATCATAATCTTTGCTATTATGAGGATTTTTATATCTATGGGAATGAAAAAAAAGCATATGTAGAGGTAAATCTTAAAGCTAAATACTAAATGTTGAAGTTACTTTTAAGCTTCAGATTTTGTTTTTCTTTCATGCTGGGATGAACCAAAAACTTCTGAAAGTTTTGAAAAACAAAACTATGTCAAAACATGCATTTTCTGTCTGAAAAGGTCAGGTTTTCCATTCTAGTCTTTTTCTGATTAGAAATGACCAGATAGTCCTTAACTTCACAAGTCAAATTTCTGGGTGAGAACATCCTTGAGGATGTAGCAGGAAAATATTTCATCTTCAAAAACCACAGCGTTCCTTAACAAAAACACATTTCATGAGTATACTCCAGGTAGGCTCACAGACTTGGACACAGCACATACATGAATATAATAATCCATGCCCAAAGTGGTCCGAGTCTCAATAGTCAACCTGGAGAAAGGATATTATATTTATTTCTTACCATAAAATGCTGTTAATGAAGTCTAGAAAGCAGACATAGGGATTATTTCAACTGGTGAGGCATGTAGGGTCTCCACATTACAGACAGCCTGGGCTAAATTATATCTACCCTGAAGTTTCTGATACCTGATTATTTTACCCCAAATTTAGGATACTGTAGTGTTAACATACTGTCCCTGGGTGAACTAGTTTAGGTGCCTGCCTCTAAAGTGGCATTCACTGCCTGAGGACTCCATACTGAGGGATACATTTGGTATCATCTATCACTAATATTCATGAGACCAACCACTTACACTCATATGTTCTCCTTCCCTCCTCAGCTGACTGGCTTCCAAAACTGCTTACTGAAGCACTTGACAATTCACAGGTGCTCCATAAGGAGCCTCAGCAGCACAAAGCCACTCAGGGTAGGGAAAAAAAAAATCTGCTAGATGACAGACTGACTGCCTGGGGGTCAGATACTGTTTTGCTCAGCTGCATAACTGTGAAATCCTAGCTATGGTCATGTACAGAATACGTAACAGTCCTGTTTCTTAACCACAGGGACTGGTTTGGCATATCTCTTTCTTTTTTGGCTCTGCATTCAAAGCAATTGAGAAAGAGCACAGTTAATCATTTTTTAAGGCTCATTACAATAACAATTCCAGTTCTTTTCAGACAAGCAAGACAACTAAGGAGTGAAAGCTGAAAATTCTTATTTTGTCTTACTCACAAAGCTCAAACTCTGCTTCCTTAGCAACCCTCTATGACCTGTGAACCGCAGTCTTGGTACAACAATAGAAATTTAGCTCTGTTCTTTTATTGTTATAGGATTTCAAACCTGTGTGTGAGATTTTAATTGTATAGCCTCTGGTAAAATAAATTGGAGTCATGCAAGTCTTTGGAAATGGAGAAATTAGTAACATCTGGATAACTTGAATACAATGTACTGTGTCTGCAATCTTCTATAAACTTTAGCAATCTACAGCATTTAATGAATTATGTAATAATTTCTTCCTTCCCTGCAGAAATATATTGAAACTGCACAAGATCTCCCACATCTTAGCTAAGCAATTAAAAAAAACTCAGACATAATTAAGCAACAAAACCCTGTCCTGTGTGAAACAAGACGGCTGCATCATAGAGAGAAGAAAACTTCAGCATGGGCCCAAATTTTCTCACAGAGGCAATTTTAGGAAGAGCAAATATGAGATTAATTTAGGTCATGCCCTTTGTTCTTTTAGTATTAGTCCACAAGTATATACATATATCATTTAAGCAATATCAAAATAAAGCAAAACTGGCATTCTCCTATTTCCCTTATCGGTCTCTCAAAATTATTAGGTAAGAGCAAGATATGCAAGCAAATATTTATGAGAAAATCCTTTCTGTTATTAGGAAGGATAAGGAATCCACTCAGCCCGTAACAAGTGGATAGAACTAGCTCATAGAAAAATCAAAGCCTTCCTTCTAGCTCGTACCCATGAAAGCAGTTGCAGGTTCAGGTCTTAAATCGGGATATCTTGGTGTATAGAGTGAGTTTCAACTGCATAGCCTTTGCTGCAGGTAAAGCAGTGGGGAGATCTGCAAGAGAAAGGTAGTGGTAATTGTTTCTGCAGCCTTTCTCTGCTTTAAGGTAGTTTTGGACACCTCCATTCATATCTACTGCCATGGGCCCAACAAATCTATGCCATGCGTTGGTTTTGGCTCTGCAAAGAAAGAGCACTGCCCAAAGCAGGAGCTTCAATATTTGTGTGCAGTCTGGAGATGAGGCAAGTTTTCATGGAAGTGCAAGTGTGGCTATGTACTGAAGGTACAGACTGGCAAGCCTAGATGTGCCCTGACTTCACTGGCCTGAGCTTCAGCTGGGTTACCCTCACCTCTCACCACTTTTCTGGTGAAGGCTAGGGGGGGCTTAGTTTTGTCCCTTGAAATACAAAAAAAATTCAGACTTGCCTATCTATGACCCCTTTTCATTTCCAACCTACTACTGCTACATTTGCCTGCAAAACCTGCAAGGTAAAGCATGCCTCAGTTGTTTAAAAGTCTTCAAAAGAATGCTGTTTCCTTGGTCCAAAACAGTGTCAATGTCTTGACCTCTGGAGCACTCCTGCCCTCCAGCCCTTCCACTTGCTCAGGTTTTGGGGTAGAGAGGCTAGGAAGGGGACGTGAATGCAATTATCCTTTGAAATAAAATATTCAGACTATTTAATCCCTATGGTAGCTGGTCCTGTTATGCATGCCTATTTACAATGTTGTCAAAGGCATCTAGCAGCAGGGGTAACTGCCTTCTTGTCATGTGGGCTGACAAAGACATAAAGGTATAAAATAGGTTTTCCTCTTTCATTTTATGTGATAAAGGTAAATTCCCTTTGCTGAGAGCCCCCCTGCCTGATCCGTATTGTTGCTAATTTACTATTTCTATCACAGTAATGTGTTGGCTCCGCGCGAGATTGATGTTCTGCACGCAAAGTGCTCCTTGTAAATATAACAACAAAGAGACCTTCTGCAAGCACTTAAACATAATAGTAAATGCTTTCTACTCCACATGTTACTTGCTACATTTTACTCACATTTATCTACCAGGTTTCGATTGCTAATGTCTCCAGCACTGCAAATGTTTAGGAATGATTTTCCATGTATCTCCTCCTCCTCTAAACCTTAGCAGCAAGCTCAGAAGTTTGACTTCTCCAGTATCTAAAACTGCCTATAGGGAAAGGTGAAGGTTCTGTCTGAGGTCTCAAGAACAGCATGAGGATGCTGTGATTTCCCATCCCATACATAGCAGGGCAAAAAAGGGCTGCCACTGTCTTAGCATTTTTAAAAATGTCATCCTCCCCAAAAGGCCATAGTTGTTAACCTGTGAATTTTGGCACTTAAACAAACCTCCCTCCCCCAGCTTCAGATAATTCAAGTTTTTAAATGTTTTTAAAGAGGCTTAATGCTAGAATGATCTGACATATGCCAAGAACCTCTTTCAGATGTCTGGACATCAGCATAACTTGGGTTCCATTTTTTTAAACTAAATTAAGTCCTCTTATTTTGCTTGGTCCTTCTTTTTAAAGCTCAGTTTTGTAGTGTGTCTCACCAACCTGAGAGCAAGGAGGGCTCCTCTCCTCTGTCTGCACGGTTAATTTCTGCTTAAGCAGCCTCAGGTCACAGGCTGAGAGCTCAGCAACTTTTCCTGGCTCTTTCATTCACAATGAGTTAACAAGGCCATACAGACTGCCTCCATCTCCTGGCTCACTCCTAAGTCATGGGCTGGACACAACCTTAATACATGAGCTATGATTCATAAAGCCATTACTAAGTATAATCACCTCAAGTACATGACCGCTCGGTGGAAAAGGAAGGTATAGAAAATAGAATAATAGAATCACAGAATCATAGAATAGTTTGGGTTGGAAGAGACCTTTAAAGCTCACCTAGTCCAACCCCCCTGCAATGAGCAGGGACATATTCAGCTAGATCAGGTTGCTCGGAAACTTGTCTAACCTGACCTTGAATGTTTCCAAGGATGGGGCATCTACCACCTCTCTGGGTAACCTGATCCAGTGTTTCACCACCCTCATTGTAAAAAAATGTCTTCCTTATATCCAGTCTGAATCTACTCTCTTTTAGTTTCAAACCATTACCCCTTGTCCTATCGCAACAGGCCCTGCTAAAGGGTTTGTCCCTATCTTTCTTATAAGCCCCCTTTAAGTATTGAAAGGCTGCAATAAGGTCTCCCCGCAGCCTTCTCTTCTCCAGGCTGAACGACCTCAACTCTCTCAGCCTGTCCTCATAGGAGAGGTGTTGCAGCCCTCTGATCGTTTCTGTGGCCTCCTCTGGACCCGCTCCAACAGGTCCATGTCCTTCCTGTGCTGAGGACCCCAGAGCTGGACGCAGTACTGCAGGTGGGGTCTCACCAGGGCAGAGTAGAGGGGCAGAATCACCTCCCTCAACCTGCTGGCCATGCTTCTTTTGATGCAGCCCAGGATACGGTTGGCTTTCTGGGCTGTGAGTGCACATTGTCAGCTCGTGTCCAGCTTTTTATCCACCAGTACCCCCAAGTCATTCTCTGCAGGGCTGCTCTCAATTCCTTTAACCCCCAGCTTGGGTATTGTCCTGACTGAGGTGCAGGACCCTGTACTTGGCCTTGTTGAACCTCATGAAGTTCACAGAGGCCCACTTCTCCAGCTTGTCCAGGTCCCTCTGGATGGCATCCCATCCCTCAGGTGTGTCAACCGCACCACTCAATTTGGTGTCGTCTGCAAACTTGCTGAGGGTGCACTTGATCCACTGATGAAGATATTAAACAGTACTGGTCCCAATATGGACCCCTGAGGGACACCACTTGTCACTGATCTCCATCTGGACATTGAGCCGTTGACCACTACCCTCTGGATGCGACCATCCAGCCAATTCCTCATCCACCGAACAGTCCATCCATCAAATCCATATGTCTCCAATTTAAAGAGAAGGATGTTGTGGGGGACTGTGTCAAAAGCCTTAAAGAAGTCCAGATAGATGATATCCGTAGCTCTTCCCTTGTCCCAGGCACAGAGGTGAGGCTGACAGGTCAGTAGCTTCCAGGGTCCTCCTTTCTACCCTTTTTAAAAATGGGTGTATCAGCCAACTCCCTCAGGACTCTGGGGTGCATCTCAGTAAGCTCACAATAAATGTATGCTTTCCAAGAAAGCAAAGAAAAAAATAATTACGAAGTTAATCATGGCACAGTTCAAACAAAGGCTACCTTTTGTGGCTGGCTTTGAATTTGCTGCAGATACTGAGTTTGTTTTCACAAAAAAACCCACCAAACTAAAGTAACCTTCTTTTGTGTAATTGAGGACATATGCTGTGGTCAAAATGGAAGCCTGTTTACAACTGCTACATAAATGCATAATATGAATAGCTTTTATCTACATTGAGATTTATACAGAACAAGCTCAGTGATGCAGTAGTATTCTTAAGGGTTCCTGAAGTAAGGCTTAGGTGGGACAGAGCTGTCAGAAGCCAGAACTGAGATCCGAAAACCCTTACGCAATCTGTGGGTTTATAAATGCTAGAAGCAGTTTGCACATAGACCTTCAGGTTCCTGAGAGTTACAGCTCTGTGTGACCCAGAACAGACCCAGACTTGACAACACCAAACCTTTTAGCTCCTTGTTTATGCCCAAGCCTGAGGCAGCCCAGAATTTAGGCATTGCAGTGTGTAAGCTCTAATGGCAACAATGCCCAGTGGGGGCACTTGTAGCATATCCTCTCCATGTCAGACTTCCTATGAAACATGGTTACTATGGCTGTTTCTTTTCTGTAAAATGGGGAGTAGGAAAAGTGGTGTCACTTCCCAACTCTGCTTTATACAATATTGCACAGGTTAGACTGATCAACATAGGAAATAGAAGAACGTGTTTCAGGTCCTCCTTGTGCCGTAGCTGGCCCTAGATAGATGCTGCCCATCTCTCAGGTGTGGGCTAAACTAAGATGTGTTTTTTTGTTTTCCCTTCTTGAAATCCTGACAGTGCACAGAAAAAAAGCCTGAGGATGCAGGAGACAAAATGCCCTGCAGGAGTCTGGATCTATACCCTAGTGGCTTGGGCAGGTACCTGTAAAGGAGAAAGCCTTAGCCCTGCTCCCAAGACTGCATCCAGACACTTGAATTAAAGTATACTCGTTCTCTGGGTTCCAGTTCTGAGGGCACATTTTAGATGCAGAGACCCAGACATGCAATCTCTGCTGATACAGCTGACTTGTGTGTGATGCCATTTGGACACACTGACATGCAAATGTGCTTGAGCTGTTATGTCCTGCCTTGCAAGTGACTCTGATTTCACATGCAGGTCCTGAGACCCCTGCCTCGGGTGGCTAGAACAATGTGCCAGCAATGCCAAGGCTGTGGTTTTAGAGTCCCCAAAGAAAGGATGTTTCTCTGTTCAGAGGCTGGGAGACTGCTAGGGCAAAGTAACCTATGTGCCTGGCCTGACTGTATGTTTTTCCTTAGCCGTCCCCTTACAGCCACTGCTGGAAACAAAATTATGAGCTACACAAACCTTTGCAACACCGTGCAATGCCACTGTTGTGCGACCCTTCCCACGTGCTGCAGGGAGCACATTTACCATGGCCCAGGATTCTACCCCGGGTTTCAGGCAGTGAAAAGCTACACTTTGCAGCAGCTAGCTTTTAATCATTTATTTGACTTGATCTTTGTTCAGTCATGTCTGTAGGGAGAAGCAGATGAAATAACCTGTAATACACTAGAGATAGTTGTCAGTCAGTTCCCATTTAAAAAAGAAGACTTATCGTCTCTTGCTGCTAACAGCTCCGTCACCTTGCCCACCGTCCTATTGTGTGGTTTATCAAACTACCCTGGCCGAAGTTCTCCACTGCAGTTATAATCAGTCAGTCTTGGATCAGGATCTATCTAGCTGCAATGTGTGTGTCATTATGTTGCAGTATCTGGGTTCTGTTTTTTTCACCAGAGGCATTATAATATGAATTTCAGAGAAAAATGCTCAAAGAGTTGTACTAAACCTGACCCAACCATCAGTCTGAAATGCTTCCTGTCCGACATCCCACCCCCTCCTTCCGCTGAACTGGAATTGAACTTCAGCTGTGGGGTTTTTGAGGTCTTCATTGATCCTGAGTCAGAACTGAGGAACTAGGGAAAGGATGAATTTCTGGTTGCGGGTGCAGCACAATGGACTAATTAAAACCTAGCATTTCTAGCAGGGTCTCTTTGGCTTGGAGACTGCCTGTACTGGGATCTGCAGAGCAGTGTAGCATTGCAATGGGTCCCTCCCCTCACTTGAGTGTTTGGCGCAAACCTTTGCCTCTGCACAGGAACACCCTGTACTGCTCCACAGACCCCAGGAGGGGACTTGTTCAGCATGGGGACTTCAAGTAGCTTCATAAATAAAGCTCTGAGACAGAGCTGGGTCTGCCTCTGCTTTCTGTTGCCCTGTTCTTCCTATTCACTTCCCTAAGTAAAGGCTCCATCACTGGAGGACCTCACTACAGGGGTAAGTGGTTAAACCTGAACATCTCTGATATGTGTGTGCAAAACTGGACTTGCAGGGTCATTTCTGCCACCTGTCCTTTGGTTTCTTGCCCCAGCTCTGACACCTCTCACATTCCTACTATCTCTGCTCTGGCTTCTTCCTCCCACATGCCAGTTTTAGGATGATGAAGTGGTGGAGATGTGCTGGAAATATGAGATGGGAAACAGAGACTAAAGCTTCTTGCCTTTCTCTACAGGCTTACTCCATCATATGATCCTGTCCATTTGCAAATGTTGTATTTCTCAGTTTTGACTAGTTTCTAAACCCTGTTAGCTCTCAACCAGCTTTAGTTTTATCTCAGCCCATTGTGGCAGTGAGCAGGGAAATGTGGTGGTCTGTTTCCCTGGAAATGCTCTTTTGCTGTTCTCTTCAGGCATTAATATTATGTGTTACAGCTGTTTAAAAATTCAGTGGTAATAATGCACTCCAGCAGAGATGACTTCATCAGGATGAGGGTAAAATGCTCCTTTTTTAGCCCAGGTCAGGGCAGGGAGATCTCTCCCATGTCACACCATTTATTCTGGGAATACAGCTGCACTGCACCCTGGTCAGGCCAGGGCTGCACCTACCCACCTTGTCCTTGGCTCAAGACAACACTGGTCTTTATAAGTAGGGATGAATTGCAGTTCCTTCTCAAACCCAACTGTAGTTTTGAATTTCGACATTTCCAATTATAAATTCAGCAAGAGGATTACTAAATGGCCACAGTGGTCTTTTCTACCATAATTTCTTCAAAACTTCACTCATATAAGCCCAGAATTGATGACATTGCAGCATAGATCTCCTAATTTATAACCCTATTATTAACTCCTAACTGCTCTAAAAGAAAGCGGTCCAAATTATTATGAGACAAGAGTTTTTTATTGGTTTTATCATGAAAAAGGCCATTAAACATCATAACAGACAGTCTTTCCCCTGTAGACATACTGATGCAGTAGAAACAAAATGTAATGCCCGTGAAGGAAGCCAGTTTGCTCTCTAATCCTGATCTTTAAGCAGCTTGCTGTGATTCATGAGTTCACTTTTGCCTTCCAAAACGCACTTGGTTCTTTTGTTTTTCGAAAAGTTTTGAAGGGCCTTTTCCTGCACCAGCTAACTAACATTGCAGAGGAGCATTAATTTCCTCCTGTTCGCATTTGTAAGAAATGTTGATTTAGTGCATGCACAAGTATCGTGTTGATGAAACAGGCAATCAGGTTTAGAGCTGCGGAGAAATCCAAGTCTTTAGTACAAAGAGCCTCCCAATGACAGTAAAATGATATTTTGGATAACTGTTGATACAAAACCCTTTCTAGCAAAGCGACACAACCAGTACTCCTGCCAGCCAGGGTAGGTGCCCCATCTGTGCAAACACTATCCAATTTGAAGCAATCGAGAAGGACGCGTTCACTGGCTGTCACATTTTCAACATGTTTTCTCAGTTATTCCATCAAATCTCAGCCACTGGTGGTAGATATTGGCAGACACCAATCAGTTCCTGAATAATATCAGCATTTTCCCTCACTTGCTGAACTTAAACACCCAGCTTCAGAGTATCTGTTACATTGCAGCTCTCAGCAGTTGAGTGAGAAAAATATATACATGCAGCTGCTGAAAATCTAATTTATACTGGCACCTCCGTGAACTTCTCAAGCCTTTGCATCATCGCAAAGGTCCAGCCACAGCACCTGTTTTGAGGTCATCACTCAGTGGAGCTCAGATGGACAAGCTCTTCTTCAGTACTCCAAAATGCCTTTGCAAGCTACCCCTAGTCCAGCCTCAGCATCCCCAAGCGGAGAGGGTGTTGGTCTGTATTGCAACAGAGACAGGAGGAAAGGGGATCAGCGAGTGAACCCAGCCAGGCTCAGCTCATGCCTTAAGTTGTACTGTTCTGCAGGAGGGCTGTTAACAAATCGGCTACTTCATGAAGTGGAGGCGATAACAAGAGTTATAATAATGTTCAAATCATTTGGGAAAGCTAACTGTGCCTCAAAGTGCCCCAGGGGAGCAGGCACCCTAAAACAACAGCCTGCTGGGCCAGGCTGAAGAAGGCTTGGCCAAAAAGACTGTTTGATCTCTTCTGGAGAGTAATGGCAGCATGTGTGCCATGTTTCCTGCAATAATTATTGCTAGCATTTAAAATCATTAGAGCAGACCTAGGCTCCAGACAGGCAACTAGAGGCTTCTAGTCCAGCAGCCTGAACTGGGGCAAATGACGGAGCCTTTGGTCTTGGCAGGAACAGAACTAGCAAGTTGCACATTCAGGAAAGCAGCAGCAGCCCCCCCGCGACCAGTCCTGCACTGAACGGAGGAGGGGGGCTTCTCTGGAAAGGGGTGACCATTTGTCATTTTGCCATCCAGCTCTGTCTGAAGTATCAGCCAAGATGCAAGGAGATTGAACCTGTCTCTTTGGATAGGTGGTCGAGGCTTTGGCAGAAACATTGTGGTGGTACAGCCCTTCCTCCCCTTGTGCTCTCACTGTCACCATCCTTTTTTCCCTCTCTGTGTGCTGGGCTTATGAATATCATTTTGATGATGAAAATAATTAGGTAGCTAAAAAAAAAACCCCATGCACATCTGAAATAAGCAGTGGGGCCACTATGAAAATTGAAGCAGATGAAGGGCACGCAAGACCCTGCTGGGTTTCTCGTCCCTCCTTGTCTCCACTTTGGTGCGGCAGAGCAGCCAGCTGGGACACAGCCTGTGTCTGTACCCCCAGACCTCCTGGCTGCCTGCAGAATGCTGCAGAGCTGTAGCCAGCTGTGATTACAGCACCTCCTTTCAACAGCAGGTTTCTTTATCAACTGAAGGTTATTTATCTTGGTCATTTGTTATGCTGGGCTTCACAGACATTAAAGACAACACATGCCATGGACAGGAATGTGTTTTTTTCTAAATGGAAGGATAAAGCTGTTGGACTACATTTTTTGGAAGAAAATAGATCTAACCTTCCTCACTCATACTATGGATTTTTAATATTTTTAATACTGTGTTCAAATAAAAGAAGGTCTTAATTGGTACATTGGCGTATAGCTTCAATTTCTATTTACCCATGCCTGAAGCCCAATGAAATGTTAATGGCCTGAGTACTTCTGCCTATGTTTAATTTCAAGCTTGCAGATGGATCCCTCAACATCCACAAAGTCCTGATAATCAGAAATGCAGCCTGCTTTAAAATGCAGTGGCCATTAATAATGTTGTGAGGACAAAGAAGGAGTTGGAAGTGGATGAAGCATGCCTTGTTGAACCTGGTGGATGTGTGTACTTACTCTGCTTTCAGAATAAGACCAAGCAGAGGAAGTGCCAGGCCTGGAGAAATCATTCTGACAAAGAGTCAGCTCACTGAAAGTACAGAGTAAAATCCTGAAACTAGTGAAAATCACCATGGCCAGGCCTTACTTCGGGATCCCATGTATAAACCTCTTATCTCTGACTGCAGCTTCAGCAAGACGTTGTTCATAATGACCTCTGCAAACACAGACTTAATAAAAGTCACGAGACTCTCACTGAAGACAAGAGCTGAACAAAGTGCAGTTTCCTTCACCTATTTATAGAAGGAAAAGGTTCACAAGCACAGATGGGAGCACTGCGAGTACCATAAATGTTCAGACTAAATTGTATGAAAACAAATTTTCATTTTGTAAGTGACATTTTAAACATGCTTCTCCTTCTGAAAAATTTCAAGCAATGAATAATGGAGCTGAATCAGAGCACAAGGCAACTTGTAGCTAGTGAAGGCTCAAAAAACACTGACTCACTTCAGATCTTTATTTTTTCTTTTTTAAAAGCTTCACCTGCCATGAATGTGACCTAATGAATTGAAGAAGCAAAAAGACAGGAAAAGGCAGCAAATAGTTTATGAGCCAGCCACTGAAAAAAGATTTGTTAACATAAAAATTTCATTAAACAACTATGAATAATGAATTTGCTGGTGTTTACACTGAACAATTTATTAGACACAGTTTTCCCTGCTGGTGAAAAGCAACTTCCATTTTTACACGAACGCAAGAGTGCCGATCTGGAGGGAGGTCCTGACGCACACGCCCTCTCCCCCTCCAGACTGACATTGCCTTCTGGTTAGTGAAGATCATAAGGCTATGAGCTGGTTTCTGTTCCCAATACTATGATTGAACCTAGAAAAAGTCCTAAAATAGGACCCCAAAGACCACTTGCCTGGCCCCATGATATAATACTGAGGCCACAGTCTTAGGTTTTTAGTTGCTTGCTTACTTTCTGGCTCCTTAAGTACTTTGTTCTTGTCATGCTGTGCCATAACTTCCGCAGGAGGTGTTAGTTAGGTCTTGGTGCCTGCGAGGAGTCAGGGTTCGCTGCCAACTCTGCTTCTACGGAGCTGCTGCCTGTTATTGCCGATGGCTCCCCTTTCTTTCAAGGGGGTAGGTGGAAGAGAGCCTGGGCTGAGTGAAGGAAAGTGATTCTGCACCACTGTGGCTTAAACCCTCCTGAGGAAGATGTAGGATTACATTTTCTAGGGTTGAAGAGAAGACAGAAATCTGCCTCTTTCTTCACAGAGATGAGATTCATTCACAAAGGAGGAAACCATCTTGCCAATGAATTTGCTTAAAGAAAACACCTGCTCCTCTGTTACTCAGGAACACAGCCCTGGAAAAAAGGACTTGCCGAAACATCCACTGTTCCTAATGCGCAGTCTATCCAGAAAGCCCGAGCCCCTGAGAAAGATGGGAGTGAAGGCCACATCCCTGTAGGTGCTGCTTCCTCTTGCTTTGGTCCACGAAGCTCCTTTCTCTGGAGAGGAGAACAGAAGAGAGCAGGTCTGGACTGTGTTTTGGAGGAGTTTGCTTTCCTCTATGGCTGTAAAGCCTATATGGCATGCCATTGTCCCTCCAAATCACTCTAGGAGAGAAGCAGACAGGTAGCTTCTCTTAAGAGAAGCATTCTTGAAAATGTCACAGTATCTCCTTGCTGAGCATTTCCTCCTTTTGTTTGTTTTCATGGAACTTCATTCAATTATCCTTCCACATAGAGGCATTATAAATGATCAGAGTGATGACATACTGACTCTGATCAAGTTATTGTTACCAGTTCTCCAGTTGCTCAAGCTTTTATGGCATCCCAACACTGCATTAGAAGAAACTCTGGTCTCTTCATTTCAAGGCAAGATAATCTAAATATGCCCTATAAGACCAGATATTATGGAGATCAGTTCTGAGTTTGAGTCAATTAGAATTCAAATTTACTTATTTCATTACCATACACTGGCAAATTCAGAGACCTATTGGGCTGCTGGTTTTAAGAAGACCAGAATGATAGTATATTTAAGCTACTTTGATGATAAACTTAAGATAACAATACACTTCTTTTAGATTCAGTCAGATATCCAGTTAAAAGACCCCTAGGGCCATGGTAGATATATTGGAGGAAAGTTTGGGTTCCTTTTAAGTCCTATGGGAGAGTGGGGCTCATTTAGTTGATTGAGTTAGCTCATTTAATCAGTGAGCTTAATTTCAGTGAGGCTGTGTTTCAGAAGCATTGAAACACCATGAAAAAGCAATTTTCTTTGTATTTTACATATTAAATCACTCTGTTCCAAACCAGTAAGAATCACTGCAATAGGGTAACAGTAAATTTTGAGTATTTGTTAGCAGGATGGGGATTTTCACTAATGAATACATATACAAGTATCCTTTAGAAACTATTTTGTTTTAGAGCAGGGGACAAACAACAGACTGACTTGTCTGACTATGTTCCAGTCTGAAAGGTTAATGCCAGGGTCAGCACCAAAGGGACTTTTCCTTACAAGCCACTACAAAGAAAGATTACCAGACAAATCTTGACCGAAACTACTTTGTCATGATCATAAGACTGTATATTCAGCTTAACTAGTGCTGACATATTTTAATTTTAAACTGTCAGCATTTGGTGAGAAGGATAATGTATACACACAGCCTGAAGGCTGGAGCTATAGAAGCATGGAAGGAGTTACAACACGGAGCCTCTCACAGTGATGGGCTCCCAGGAGCAGAAAGCAGGTCCCAGAGTCAGTTGCCTGGGATCCTCATGGAGTGAGGGGAATCACAGAATCATAGAATCGTTAAGGTTGGAAAAGACCCTTCAGATCATCGAGTCCAACCGTTAACCTATCACTGCCAAGTCCATCACTATACCATGTCCTCGAGCACCACATCTATCCATCCTTTAAATACCTCCAGGGATGGAGACTCAACCACTTCCCTGGGCAGCCTGTTCCAGTGCCTGACTACCCTTTTGGTGAAGACGTTTTTCCTAATATCCAATCTAAACCTCTCCTGGCGCAACTTGAGGCCATTTCCTCTCGTCCTATTGCTTGTTACCTGGGAGAAGAGACCGACCCCCACCTCGCTACAGCCTCCTTTCAGGTAGTTGTAGAGAGCAATAAGGTCTCCCCTCAGCCTCTTCTTCTCCAGACTAAACAACCCCAGCTCCCTCAGCCTCTCCTCATAAGACTTGTGCTCTAGATCCTAGAAGCTGGTCCTGAGGCACAGGGCACACTGATGCTGTGCTGAGACCCACCTGTGCACCCCTGAGGAACACCAAGTCGCGGGGGCAAGATGCAAGCGCTTGGGGAACTAAAGGGGAAGATGAGACCAGCATTTACTCACAGGCTGAAGTGACAGAAACCCAACATCAAATCCCTTCAATGCTTCAAGGGAACATGACCCTTTAGCTGCTAGGGGATTGTAAGGCACTTTATGTGAGGCTCTTTCAGTCTCTTCTTTCCAGGTTATGTCTCATTGCATGAAATAAAGCATAAACATAAATAAAGCATAAACAAGCATTGCATAAACAAGCCCTGAGCCAGGGAGAGAAAGGGATAATAATTCCATAACCAGCAGCAAAAACTTTAGCGAGTGAAATGTAAAGCCCTGTTAAGGCAGTCCAAGAAAAAATAATAGAGAAGGCTGTGAAAAGCAATTTGCTAAAGGTGTGAAACTTCATAACAACAAAAAATTCAAAAGCATCAGAAGTAGGGCATCTACCACACTTGGTGAGGTCCAGAAGTGAATAAGATACAAAAGCATCACACAGGGAAGAGAAGGTCATTGCAAGAAAGCTGAATGAGTACTGGAGGGATTGAACTCCAATGTAAACAGGTATCTGCACAGCTGGTACCCCATCTTTTGGTACAGGAAGGCATGAAGTAGCAGCAGCTGCTTCTGGTAGGAAGCATATCCTTTGCTCCTCCTGGGAAAGGTAGTAATTGGATTTCTTTGTCTCTGTGTTCTCCACAGAGAGGTGAAGGAGAGACCTGAGGTTTTGCTGTTCTTTAGGGGGTACCTATCCAGGTAACATCTATCTTAGCTGGAAAAAACAATGGACTAGGGTATGGAAAAAAATCAAATAACAATAAATAATTTCAAAGAACTGTAAAGGAGTTAAAGGCTTTGGTTTATTCTGAGAATAAACAATGTTTAGGCTCTAGATACCAGAAAAATGAAAGGCAACAAGTGTAACACTTTGTTTTTTTAAACCAGGACTGCAAGAGAGATGTGGGCAAATAAAGACGGTTACACCTGGCTTTTGTACCAAGCAAACTCATCAAAACTTATGTAAAGAATAGATTAGGCATGGGGAAAAAGGTACAATTTATTGAGGAAAAGTCAACACAGCTTTTACCAAGGCAGGTTGTGACTCACAAATCTATGAGTGCTCTGTGAAGGTGTAAGGAAGTATACAAATAAAGGTGATTCAGTTGATATAGTGTTTGAGGGTTTCCAGAAAGCTTTCAATAAGGTTCATCCCCAAAGGTTCTTACAGGGATGAAGCTGTCATTTGGAAAGGCCTCACATGGATTAATAACTGGGTAAAGGACTGGAAATAGGAAGAACAAATGATGAATTTTTCATAGTAAGGAAATGGTAACTGTGCTGGGGTGCCACCATATTCTCAGAAGGAAGCTTGAGAAGGGGGCTAGGTGGCAAAATTTGGTAGTAATATAAAATTACTTAGTACAGTCAAATCTAAAGCTGACTGTGAATGATTGCAGAAGATCTTGCTATACACTAACCAAAATTCAGCATTGATATGTGCAATATAATGCCTCTGGGAACAAAATCTTTCTAGCTGTGTTCTTGGCTCTAAATTAGCTGTTACCAGTCAAGAAGTAAGTCTTGGAGTTGTTTCTGTAAGCTCATTGCTCAGCAGTGGTCAAAAAGGCAAACAGAATGTTAGGAATTATTAGGGAGAGGAATTGAGAGCCAGACCGAAAACACTTTTAACCATCTGAATAAGTGCCTGGTGCAGATATATTCTGAAGACTGCACATGGGGCTAGTCCTTCCCTCATCTCATAAAAAGCAGAGTTGAAAGAGGTACCAAAAAGTCTGATCAGAGAACAGCCTGTACAGGAGGAGAGACCAAACAGATCACTGTTGGCTTCAGGAAGAGGCAAAAGGGAAAGGCATATGCTAAAACAGAATGAAGTTATTACAGGGTTAGAGAAAGGGCATGAAGAAGGACTATTCCCTTATTCTGGTCACACATGAATTAATGGGACTTCAATGCCAAAGCATCAAGCAGCAATTTTAAAGCAAACTGAAGAAGGTGTTTTTTCACACAGCTCATAACTAAAGGCGGCATTCATTGCTGAGAGAAGCTGCGGAGGCAAAAATGCAAATAGATTCACGAAGGGATTAGCTAAATTAAGACAGGTCCATTGGCACTCATTAAACAGGTTGGTCTCTGTATGACCTTCAGCTCAGGTGCTCTCTAAGGCACTGACTGCTAGAAGAGGTGCTTGGCCAAAGATCCGTCTGTACTTATGAACTTCCCTTGTGTATCTCCTACTGGGTAGTCTGGGAAACAGGATTTGGGACTAGTTGGACCTGAACCAGGCTGGTCATTATTATATTCTTATGTTAACCAACTAAGCAATTAGTGCATTCGCTGTACTTCTTTGGGAGCAACCTCTGTTCCAGTGAGTATGAATATGCCCTTGATTCAGCAAGTCATGTATGCTGTTCCTGGGCATTTCTAATATGCTTCCTGTGAGTGAGCCAAGTGGAGGCAAGGGGGGCTACGCGTGTGCTCAACGTTATATATGCAACTACAGACTTACTGTCTGATACCAAAGGAAAGATGTTTATAGTATAAGACTATAAATGCAAACCTTGTTTTCTGCAGTCTGAATTTCTGTGTATGTTAAATAAGAGGCAAGGATAAAGAAATGTGGCTGGATTATAGTGGATACAGACATACCAGCTGCTTTTACATTTTCCTATTTTAAAGTATATTAGTGGACTAAGACAGTTTTTGAAAATTTTTCTCTTCTCAACAAGCATCTATTATCAGTTTAAAATAAAATCAGCACTTATACAATATGTCAAACTGCTGTGATGTTTACTTATGTTATGCTAATAAGTTCCAGAAGAAGGAAGCAAGGTGTAACAGCAGGTCCTCTCTGGCAGTTGTTCCTCAGGCAAAATTCTGGTGATGTTACATGGTGGAGGAAATCCCTGAGTAGGTGAGCTACATGATAAGTCACTGAGACTGTCAAGAATTATTTGTAGCATTTAGCAATAAAATACAACATTTTCAGCATTGTGTAAGCCAGAATCTGATCTCAATAGCGGTAATTTAATGTGCGATAATATTGCTCTGTGTGTGTGTGCGCGTGCATTCTTTGAGGAGGGAGAGAAGGGGATGTGCTAAGCAGTATTTACACCTGCCAAGAGCATCTACTTGTTCTTCTTCTGAAAAAATTCATGCAGTGCGAAGCACATCTGTGTACAATAGGACAGGGATAAGCAGGTATGAATAAGTATCAGCATAAGAAGGCAATAAGGAGGAAAGTGGGAGTGCTGAGATGGGCCCAGGATGCTTCGCTGCCAGACCTACAAGAAGTGCTGATGTTTTGGCCAGCTTGTTTAATCTTCCTATGTTTTCTCTGAAAAGAAGAGCTGCCCTGAGGACGTCGGAGCTGAGGTTCAGCTGAGGGGCAGTCTTAACTGGAGAGTGTTTGTGCCCTTTTACGCATCTTCTCGTGGAAGAGTACCTCCCTCCACCTCCTCCACAGTCCTTTAGTCCTGTTTATGGTCCTTCCACAGTCTTGTGCAGCACTGTGCCCTTAGCGCCTGGATGATAATAACGCATATTTAATGTAATAGGAGCATTTGACAACAGATACACGTATCATTTATCACTGCAAGTGGAAAAGGAAAAGGGGAATTGTTATTACTTCACTAATTTAGCAATTTCATTCACAGAACCCAAGTGCTTTGAAGAGCAGGTCCATTGCATTATACATATATATTATACATACATTGTATACTGGAAGAAATCAAGGAAGAGAATAGTGAAGTAATTTGCTCAAAGTCACCCAAAGCATGAGTTTTTAAAATGACAGGCCATTGCAGGCAAGACTGCTTCCCATTTATGGGGTGCATTATTCAGTAAGAGAGTTACTGTTATATAGGAAAAGTGATGTCAAATATACAGCATTTTTTTCAGTGCTGAAGGATGAAGATGTGAAGGATAGTGAAAGAAATATATGTTTGATGTATTTTTCTTAAGGCAATGTCAATAATATGACAATTAAAAAGGTGACCACATAAACAAATGTTTCCTTTTCATCATAACAATAAAACAATCTGTTACACAGATAAAATGTACAGTATATTGATGGTAAAATTTAACCAACTACATTTGTATAATAGGTCAGTCTGCTTTTTGGACTGTGGTCTTCAGACTCTTCTGTGTCCATGGACTACTTCTAAACAACCCATGAAATGGCACCACGAAGTCAATGCTGTCATAGACTAGCTATGGAGTTTGCACTGCTGTTTGGAGAAGTTTGCAGGTCTGCAAATTGAACAAGGTGGAAAATCTCTTAAATAGGTAATATATTTAGATTGCATCCAGCCTGATAAACTTTTATTGCTTTTCTAGAACATATATCTTTGATCCCATCACAAACATGTTAATCCGTTACAGTCTTTGCAGTTGCATGTGTTTTTTATTTTTCTTGGTTTTTCTTGTCACTCTTCAATTCTTACCCAGCACTCATCTTAGCCTTGTCTCTGAGATTCATAGATAGTTTTGGTCAAAGAGGTCCGGTTTGTTTATCTGTTTCTCAGGAACCACTATTGCTTCTGCCTATGAGACTGTCCCATGGAAGCAACGACCTTGTGAGCTCTTCAAAGAAAGCTAGTAACAGGGAGTGAAATTTGCCATTGACAAAGAAAGACCTTTGCAGCACATTGTGTGATTTTTATTTTAATAGTAATTTTCAATGAAATTTGGGGTTGGATAGGAATTAAACCTATTACCACATTTGTTGAATTTAGCAGATACTTTTGACCCAAAAGGAATTATGAGGTTTTAGCGGAAGCCCAAACAGTTGATTCTAATGAAATTTTTCTGAAACAGCAAAATATTTTGTTATTTCAGTTTCAAATCAGAAGTTTTTTACTTTTCCTTTTCAAATTATTTTCAAGTTTTTTTTGTATTTTCTCCTTGTCTTAAACTAAAGAAAGACATATGGGTTTTAGCCACACCCAGAGGAAGCAAAACATTTCCTTTCAGGTTGAATGAAAAATTGTAAAACACTTCAAAATGAAATAATTTCAGACACAAAGCTTTTGAAGAATGTGTATTAATTTTGAGTGATTTCTGCTCATCCAGTGTGTCATTTAAGTCACTGTGGCACAGCTTAGGCGGGCCTCAAAGGTAACAGAAACCTTGTACTGGCCTTCACACCTCTCGAGTGATCTGCTCAGATTTGACACAATTAATCCAAGCCTGGCTGCTTCCTCAGGCTGACAGTGCAAAGAGGGGAAAAAAAAAGACTCCACAGCAGTTACACGGTTTTCCCTTAATTATCATTACCCTATGTAAGCATGCATTGGCATTTTGATTACTTCAACAACTGTATCTTTCTGAGGCAAGTATCTTATTTGTTTAAATCACCAAAGACTCATTCTGTAGATGCAATGACACAGCCTTATAGGCATAATTTGTATCACCATTATCAACACCAAAAGTAGCAATAGGACATGATTCAATAGATCATTAATGTTGGAAAAGAGTAACACCTTTCATCCAGGACTTCAGAAACCCCATCAATTAGCAGGCAAACACTGCAATTTACAGTAATTCCAGTCTACCAATAATGACTTGTTACTCAGATGAAAACCACAGAACCCCTGCCTTATTAAAAGCAAAACTATAAAGTTCAGCAGACAAAGCCAAACAGACCACAACATCAAAGGTCTTTTGAAGATTAATACATTGACTAAATTACCAGAGATTCATTTGGAAGCAAATGACACAGACATTCATTACATCTGCAGCCATTTTTAATTTATCAGAATATGTTCTTCATTTGCAACATTCTCTATTTCTTAACTTATGGCCATAGATGATAGGATCAGGGTTTTTTTTTCAGGATAAACTTTTGGGGGTCATGGTCTAGACGCCTTTAGAGGAAATCTCAAATGACTCATTTGGAAAATATCCTGCTAGTGAGAGTTATGTTTGCTGAGGCATGGATAGGAAAAGCTAGTGAGAACTGTTGCAGCTGTGTTATATAAAAGGAAGAGACAATTTAATGGAAAATTTCATACTTTGCAGAAATTTGATTGCCTATTTTCTCTATGTAGATATCTTATTAGAGCAGCTACAGCTGCTGCACTGAAGGTATATTTTCACTGATGATGATCAGGATGGGAGTGCCAGAGCAGTACGTGGAATTTAACATTTTATTCTGTTGCAGAATTACAGCAAACATTTACAAATCTCTCAGCTGTTATTTTTCTTTTATTAGACAGGAGTGAGAATTTGCTCCTTATGGCTGCTCTTTTTTGTCCAAGGGACACAGAGTATTTCTTGGTGTCAGGACCTTACTGGGCTGGGTGTAATGGCAAAGACATCATCAGTTAAGTGTGTCTGCCTCACCTACTGGTTTTACTGAATGCAGGATAACCTGGTTGTTTTAACACCATAAGCATAGACTGCCCCACATCATTCCCCCCTCCATATCTCCCTTCTTCACTAATTAAAAATAAAAAAAAATTAGATCCCTTTAAAATTAAACCATGATGCTACAACCTGGCTCTTCATAGATCTCTTTGTTTATAATTATTTTGGAGGTGAATATATCATAAATTCCACACCACAAAATCTCTTAGCTTCACAGCTATGATAGTTGCTTTTCTTCACTGAGGCCAAAATAATCCCAGAACTGCTGTCAAATGTTTTATGTTCTGCAATTTGGAGTTTATTAGTGTTAACAGGGTAATGTTATATACTATTTGTGGTGTGCAAAGTGCTGCAGGCTAAACATTCTTGGGCTACAATGGTTCAATAGCCAAAATAATTTAAAAATCCTATTTTCATGTTCTTCATGGAGTTTTGTTTGATTTTCACACAAACAAAATCATTGCTAAAGCAAGAGATTTTTAGGGATATTTAAAGTAAAGGATCCTCTTTTACTTCAAGTCTATGTGAATAGTTCTTCAACTTGAATCAATCCTGAATCTCCCAGTATTTTAAATTGTTCTTAAATATCTGCAGGTTGAGCTCTGTTGTCCCTGATGCCATTTGGTGCACCTCCCAGCTAAAATGCACAACAGCTGAAAGCAGCTGCTGTTAGATTGTTTGCAGATGAGGTGCTAGCAGTTTTGCTAAGCAGAAGTTTTCTCTCACTCCCACTCAGGACAATCAAGTGATGCATCATCTGAAGATGACTTTCCTTTAGAGATGTAGCTTGGAAAACGCATCTGCTGACATCCCACCTACTGGTTTTGCAAAGGCTTGAAACTTCCTTTTTTTACATCTGGTTCCATCTTATCACACTCACAGTCTTAGCAACCTCAATACAAGTAGCTATACCTCAACCTGGTCTAGAAATATATCATGGGGTCTTACACCAAACTCTTCAGAACTGCAGCCCACCCAGTCAAGCAGTAGGTTGAAATACTGTCTTCAGTAAAATAAATCAGTAACAAACAGTGGCTTAAGTGTTTCCAGGATCTCAGCAAATATTGCATTACTAAACTTTTTTTGTTCTGAGTTCCCTTCACATATCATGGTGCCATTCTAGATGCCCCTTAGCACCTGCAGAAACAGATGAATTGGCACAGAAGCAGGTGGAGAAACATTTCTCCAAACACTGTGGTAGATACACTTATAAGTAACTTATTCTCCCTGTCCATAACTCATAGTTGAAATCACTATACTTGAAAGTTCCAGCTCCTGCTGGGTCCAGAGATGGCTTTATCATCAGATAACCTTCTGGCCAATAGGTGAGTTGCAGTTTAAACAATAGACTTCACAGTCCAATTTCTAGCATGTTACTTTTCATAAAAAGGAGTTGATTGTCCTGCAAGTAATTCAAGGCAATTTTCTTGAGAGAAGGCCTTCAGCCTGTTCTGCCACTGGGATTGTATTGCAGCGTATTTGGAATTGCAGCTGGTATCTTGGAGCACCACTGGGAAAGCACTGTCAGCAACAGGGTCAAAGAGCTGGTTTAAAGCTATTGTGCTGGTCAGACCTAAGCATTGCTCGCTCTTTTAGCAAGCAGATGGTGGTATGGAGAACAATGTGATAAGCAAATGAGAGGAAAAAACCCCAAATCCAAAACAATTCTGCCTCCCCAATGAGTTACCACTTTGTTCAGGGGCAAGACAGAATAACAACCAACTTGTAGTGGATCCGGATACTGGGATTTATTGAAGAACCGGAAAGATCAGAGCTTTTACCTTACCTGATTATTTAACACACTCAGTCACTCCCCTCTGTGCACTACCTTCATGAGGTCTCAACTTCCCTCTCCAGCTCATCTCTACTGGTCTGGGAAGCCTGGGCAAAAGTCATGTCAATTCATGCTGTGCTGCTGCTCACAGTTAATGACCTTGGACATCACCATCCAAGGTTCCTGAACATCCCACTGCATTTGTCTTCACTCTGATCTGATCTCCAAGAACTACCCCTGCTTCCAGGATCTTTCCTCCAGTTGAGATCTTCTTCAACTTCTTCATTCTAGGTCCCCTTCTTCTCTCCAAGACAAGTTCTTCTTTTGGAGAACCCTTGGTTTTGGTTATCTTTTCTTTCCATAGCCCCATGTCCCTGTTTTTCCTAATCTAAATAGTCTAGGTGCAGAAGCATAACACATGATCAGCCTTCTAATTGGTGCTTCTGTCTTATGTGTCTTCATTAATGGGAGGATTCAGGATATTCAAGGTTTGTTCAGTCCAGGTGCTATCAAAATTCAGAACCAGCCTGTACTGCTTGCAGCTAACAAGCAGCAGGCTTCTGCTTGAGAGTTCAAAAGTTAGATTTTGGATATGCATCCCCTGACACATGCATACACTCAATTATCTGCCAATTGTTAGCATTTACAATTTAAGCATTTTTTTCAATTTAAGCAGTTTTTTCACCTACAACAGTTTGTTCATCAGAAATTTAAGTATCTGAGCAATATTCACTCTCAACGGTAGAACACAGCCAAATCCAAACACAGGGATGCCAAATTCTGCAAGAAATCTGCAGTCAGCCACCTGTCCCTGTGGGATTCACTCAGGATTAGAGATGCAAGCCAATACAAAACATTCTGGAAACACAGTCCAATATCACTCTCTTGAATATACAAATGGGTATTTGCTGAAATGTTTGCAACATTACCCTAGACCCAATAAGGCAGGGTTTCACTTAATTCTAGTGGGTCTGAATCGGAAATCAGCAGCTGAAACCAAGTCCCAGAAGCAAGTGAATCTCCTAACAGCCATAGAAATTATGATTGCCAGCTAGTGTTAAGAAAACTGAGTTACTGTAAGGTTAATGGCATCATGCAAGTTCCACTGTCTCTTCTTCTTAACAAATTAACTAAATTAGTAAAGATGATCCCCTTCCTGTTTCTGCTTTCCTAAAGAAGCCATGTATCCTGCTCCCAATTAAATTAATAGTTAACTTCTTTTGACTCAATCTGTACATGATCAGAGCCCAAATGAGCTTTAATTTATACAAAAATTTAAAAACACAAGTGGAAGTGTTTGCAGATTTCAAAGATAGAGCAGTGAGCTGCAGAGTTAGGCCAAGGACAAGCGTAAGCCTACATGATTCAGAAAGGTCTCTTCTGATCAGAGGGGTTAATTAAAGGGCTATAAGCAAGTTAAGTTGGTTTTTGATGTGCAATGTTCCCTCAAAGCTTCCCAAGTGCATCCTGTAGATCCCATCTTCACTGAAACTAAATGAAAATAGTTCTGTCTAAACCTACTTATCTCAAAGATAAATCACCTGAATATGCATCCCTTGACTCAAGCCCAGCACACTATTTTGAAATAAAAGTTTTTAAATAGATAGTGTTTCCCAGCATAGCTGAAGGTCCATAACAGACAACAAATTTAGGATGTTCATTGCTGGACTCAGATGAGTTCAGGTGAGTCCTTAGAAACACTGACACACACAGGCAATCTTGTGACAGACCTACATTCACAAAGCTTTATCTGTAGGCTCCATAGCTGGTGGCATACAGTAAATTAAAAATTACCTTTTGGTAAAGACAAGGGATAGAAAGAAAGAGAATAAAATGGGAAAGGGAAAAGCTCTCCCAGGGTTATTTCTGGGTGACCAGACAAACATCTTCCTGAGACTGATCTCTCCAGTACAGCAAATTAACACAACAACGAGAATGTCTTTTCTCCCCCTGTGTCTTCCCCCTAGTCAGTCAGAAAAGCATAGTACCATATGTTTTTCACTGCGACCTGCTCAGAGTCTTTATTGTTTTTCCCCACTTCTGATGCTCTTGATGTTGATTGGAGCACACTTTGATCAGGTACAAGTGTTGCAGGCTGATGGGTGGCTAAGCTTTGTGCATGTAGTATTACTGGGTAACATTTATCAGCTAATACCTGCTATGCTATCAGCTGAGACTTGTTTTTTCACTGCTATAAACCAAAGGCTACAAAACGTGAGGCAGGAAAAGGAAGGAGGGAGCAGGGGGGGATTCTCATGCTGTTGGAGTTTGTAGGTGCATGGCCACGGGAATAACACCACAAGAACAACAGCATCAGAACAGCAAGGGGAAATGCTGTCCCAGCAGCTGTGAGGGAAGGGCAGGCTGCAGAATTGCAGAAGGGAGGCCCTCAGCGTGACACAGGTGAAGGCTCTTTAAGCACTGCAATAATATCTCGCTGCAAGAAGGAGTGTTCCTGACAGTACTGGTACACCTGCAAAGCGTTGAGTGAAACCCTTCACCTGATTCTGTTTTCCTTCGTATCCTGTGACTGTCTCATTCCCTGCATTTTTGAGCTGAGTGGGTAGGAAATATCTCCTGGCAAATATTTGTGTTGGCAAGTCCCTCAGGGCTGTCATCTCCTTTGGAAATCCAAGGTACTGTGCCAATGCATGCATCCCCAGTGACACCTCTCTGTCACTTGTTCCTGGCAGGTGTTGTAGTGTCCCGAGCAAACACTTGGAAAGGCGAGTTGGGAGCCACAGGCGCCAGCTAATACCTACCGAAGGAAACATGGCATGGAACAAGTTACAGCCTACAGTCAGGGTCCTGCAGATTAGGAGAAGATGGCTGTTGGTGACTCCTAGGCAGGCACGGGGTGCGCAGCATGCCAAGCTAGCCACTATGCACGTAAAAAAAAAGACAGAGTGGTTGTAACTGCACACAATGTTCAATTGTTGCTCCAGCTTCATAGATGGAGGACTAGCAGTAGGGACTGGTGATTAACACAGCATTAGAACAGGATGCTCACATAGAAATATAGGTCGAAGTGCTTTCAGATATCCTGCATTAAAGAGCTTATAACACATTTCCTGACATATTGCTGTAAGCAAAGGTTAATCTTTTCTGGGGTCACTTGTAAGCAATTTCAGAGTTGTATTATGCTGATTTTGCAGTCTGCTTTGGGAGTACAGGTCCTACATTGGAAAACTGGAAGTCCAGTCAGGTGCTGACTGCTTTGTCTCCAACTACTTTAAGAATAAAGATTTTTGCCTCGTAGCTTTTACTTCCTGATCCCTTTTATCCTCAGAGAGCCTGCAGAAAAGTCTGCCTTAAGTCTACGGGCCCCTCCGCAAAGTCTGCCCAGTGGGCTGCCACAGCAGGGGCAGATGGGACAGGAGGAAATCTGGTAGTTTTCTGCCAGCAACCTGCACAGCAGGCGAGGTTTGAAGCCCATGCGTGCTGAACCAAACACGGCAGGTTCCCACACTCGGCAGTGTTTCATTCTGATGAATCAGCATTTCTCATTGGGAATGGGCTCCACTAGAAGATTTCCGGCCAGATTTAATCAAGGATGCTTGAAAGCCATCCAAAACCCAGGCCAGGAAAGGAAATAACTACAAAAAATACCAGCTTTTTCGCATTTTCTGAATTGTTCGGTAATTACATTTGTTGAAGATATAATTCATGCATGATTGTTTAGAGTTGTCCCTGCAACATTTATCAGCTCACACACAATTATCTTTCTTTCCCTCCAGAATCGGCCTGTAATCAGTTCTATAAACCCTTTGGGATATTTGTTTGAGGACAACGTTTTTAGTAAGGAATAAAGAAGGGAAAGAAAAATGTTTTCAAAGCTGCAGCCAAAGAGAAAGCCAGTAATCAGACAACTAAAAGGAAAATGCAGATTTTTCTGACCTAGTGAAAATGGATTCATGTGGAGTTAAATTTTTTCCACTTTCTGCTTTTTCTTCTTACACACTATGTTTTACTTCTATTGCTAAACAGTGAGAAACTCTCACGCATTACCATAGCTCAAACTTTTTCTGAAGATGAAAAGCTATATTGGTTTAACTCAGTGATTGTATATAAATACTGTACTGCATCAGTACAGTTCAAGTGGTGTAATCTTTTTAATTTGAATGCAGCTGCACCAGTAGATGAAGAAAGTCTGGGAAATAAATAAGCAAGGTAGCTGTAACAAATTGTTGTGCCAAGATGGCCATGCCCACACTCAGGGTTTATTTGTGTGAGTCAGTTGGTAGGAAACATTTCCTACCTGGCACAGTTACAGTGGTTAAAACCAACAAAACATTGTCTATGTACCAGGCCATAAGGATGAAATGCTGAAAGTCTCTGCCTGCTTTGTACTCCTATAGCAATGTATAGTATCTATAAATCTGGTTTAGCAGCCTAATTAATCAGAGCTACAGCAATTTGCATCATTGGGTCTGCTCAGCCGGAGTACACAGTAAATTAACCTCCTGGAGCTGGCTGCTGCCCCTGTTTGTGCCGTCTCTATCCTTGTATGACTGCACTGACACAACCCAGCTTTATTCCCAATTTGCTGTGCTGGGAGAAGAGCTGCCATGGTTCTTTGCTCCTCAGACTCCAGCACTTGTCCTCCCTTCTTCCGATGGCTTGTGAGCATTGTCACATCCCAGAAGGTTTCCTTGGACTAATTTGAGCCATAATTGGAAGCTGGGGCTTGGTTTGATTCATCTGGTCTCAGTCCACTGGGTTTGTGCCCCACCAGTGGCATGTTCCCCACCTTCCCTTGCTGTGTGATGGCAGCTCTTCCTTCTCACCCAGGACGCTGATGCCTTCATATGCTGCTGGGAAAACTTGGGTGTAAAGAGCTGGGTTTGGCTGGAGGGTTTTGCTTTGGTTTTGATGGTGTATTTGTGCTTATTTCCCTCCTTGGCTTGTCCTGGCCTGCTGAGTTTGCTACCAACCTTCCTCCTGATCTTATTAAATCTGGTTGTACTTTGCAATGCTCAAAGCCACTGACATGCTATTCTGTGATAAGGAAGACGCTGCTTGCTGTGGATGATCTTGTGACTCAGTGGCAAATGGATGCGTGGTCGTCTGTGAGACAGGATGAGCAAGGACAGAAACACAGCTGTCGCCAGATGAGAGCGCTTCAGCAAAGCTGGCTTTCTGTGCCTCTCCTGAGGATGCCAGCCCTCCTGGAGGACATGAGTATTTAAGACTAGCACAGCAGTAATCTACATCTATTTTTTCAGAAATGAAACAGTACAGAGGGCCTATTTACTTACTGATCTCTGAGAAAAAGGGACAGCAGAGTGGCTGTCTAGGTAGTAATGCTAAAAATTGAGTGTAAGCTGGAAGAGAAATGTTTGGATGCCTTGGACTGAGAAACCCTAAGCATCAAGGATGTGACAATTCAGGATTTGAGGTTTGCTTCTTGTTAATGTAGGTGCCATTTGTAAAATGCAGCTCTGGATCCTGAGCATGCACAACATGTTTAGTTGCTCAGACCTGTGCTTGATTAGAGCCAGCTGACATGGTTAAAGGTACTTCTTCCTCACTGCCAGAGTTTATAACGTGATATTCAGCTGATGGTTCTTAAAATCAGTATTTATACAGTACCACTAAAATGTGAAGTGCTTTCCTGAAAAACAGTCTTGATGCTCTCTCCAGGAGACAACAGTCTGGTGGTATAAAATGTAGATTTTTTTAGTTAGTGGAGTGATCCCCTCTTGTTTGGCTTCAGTGAATTACTTGCACAAGGGCTACAAGTTGAGTAGCGATTTGTAGACTCAAGCTAGACTAAAACTAGACAAAATAAGACAAGAGGACATATGTTACAGGGTTAATGAGAATGAAAGGTAGCGATTACAGTAATATAGTCGGAAAGTCACACTCAATGTATTATCACAGCAGCAGCACTGGTCTTCCTATTTTTAGGTTCAGCCCTTTGTGAGGGATGATTAGCTTTTTGCAAAGGGTGTTTTAAGAGAGAATGAGCAGAAGACTAGTGACAGGATTATGAAAGCAGGTCCAGGCATTAAGCATTGATGACAAAAAGACCATTAACAACAGCCAGAGAAGTGGATGAAGGAAGCAGCCAGTAGAAAGGTTTGGAAAAAAGAAATCCAGTCTTGCAAAAACAAACGAAAACACTTGTTCACAATGAATATATATTTTGGTTATGCTTCTGGACATAAAGTCAAAACCCAAAAATATTTCTTGAGAAGGGGCTCCAGGAAGATTCCAGTCTGAGAGCTGTAACATGAGTTTTGTTTCTATTATTGTTATTGCCCAGCCTCTTCATCATATGCCTGGAATATTCTTGTTAATTTTCCTTTTTCTCTTCCAACAAAAAAGTGAAATTGATGTGTTCCTGAGGAGAAGACAGCAGGGCAGGCCACTTATGATTTTCTTGATGAAGAATCAAAAGCTTCTGGGGAAATAAGAGATTTCCGTGTGTAAATTCTGGATTTTGTGAAAAGGGCATTTTCTGTTGGAATTATTTCCCCGGGAGAACCTTGACCATTTCTAATGGCTGGCAAAGCTTTTTGGCTAGTGCAGAGAGCAACAAGAAATGTCTCCAGAAGTCTGAGCTGCATCAGAGGTAGCTTAGGTTTTGGAATATTTCAGAAGGATTGTGTGATTTCTCTTTTGAGACCTCTGGCTTGTGGGGTCCATCACCTTATTTTATGTCAGAGAGCCCTCCTGTTTATGAGTAGTCACTGAAAGACCATTTCTTCTTACCAGCTCTCCAACAAGCTCTTCTAGCTCCTGTGGAAACATGTCTTTGAATATTCCAGATATGTGCTAAAAGGGAAAGGTGTTTTCCTCATGACCCTATTTCACAGATTTCCTCCATTGTGTGATGATTGTCTTGTTAACTAGTCACTTTGAAATCACTCCTTGCTCAAAAGAAGTTAAAGCAAAATGAACATTGAATTATTTGGTTTTGGTATTCAAAATAAATGGACTGCACTATTGCCAATATTTATAAAAGATACATCAAGACATGAAATACACTTACACCAAATTAAATTTTGAATGTCTCTCTCTTCCTCTGTCCAGCTGACTTGTTATAGACTTTTTATGACACATGTTTTGTGAGGCATTCTGTCTTCCTTTGTGCCTTAGGTTTCATTCATCATAGGGAAACTGTTCTTAGTGGAGCGTGCCAGTTTCATAACTGATTTATTTGAAGCCTCCAGAAGGATCTGGACAGAGTTAATCTTCCATCTCCTCTCCAAATCTGTGCCTTCCCCCATGAAATATATTTACCTCTAATTTATGCAGGGGGTAGTCCTGGAACTCCTGTAACTAAATTAAGAATCAGCTCATTTATTTTTAAGTCACATATGTCACCTTGTAATAAGAAGACTTGTCTGACTGTTTAACAATTCCTAGGCTCAACAGAAGGTAAAATTCATCCCTTCACAGCCTTTGATGACTCAGTGTGCACCCTTCAGCATGAACCACATCTGTCCACCAAACTTACATTTCTGTTGATCTGTACCTTAGCAAACATGCTAAGTGTGACAAAAACAGGTAGGTCATTACTGGCTCTTGACTGAAACAAGCGTTTGCCTTCCTTTGGGATAATGCAGGCGACAGCCCAGGGACCCATTCTTGGAACAAGCACCCTGGGGAGATGGGGTGGATCTGGAGGCTGACTGTCTTTAAGAAGTGCTGCACAGTTTTGAGCAATCCTTTCCACAGCAGGGTAGCATTTAACAGTATCCTCTTCTGTCGCGTAAACTACAGATTAGTGAAAAATCAGAGACAGTAATACAGGCTGAAAACCATTATTTAAATCCTGCCACAAGCAGAATTTTAACATGCATAAAGTATAACACCAGCAACTCCACTAACTTGCAGTGGGATGTCCTTATTCTGGTTGCATATCATTATGTTGGTACTGTATGTGGAGGTACTCAAATACTAAAGAAAGAGTAACTTACATGAGTGTATTAGCCCTATAGGCAGAGAAGGAAAGCACAAAGGAAGAGTGATTCCTCTCCTGTAATGAAAGCAGCAGAAGCTGGGTGCTCTGAGGGGTGCTAGGTTTAAACACACATGGCTCAGTAACACTGCGGCTGTTTCAATGAAACAAGGTCCTCATCCACAGTGCAACTATACAGGAAAGACAGGAGTGTTTGAGGAAACTAATGCTCCCTCCAGTACTCAAAGATGCTGATGTCTAGTTGAACCTCATCATAACTGATTCAAGTTATGTTAATCCGATTAGCTTCATCCTCTCCTACCCTCATTCCTTGACAGTCAAGATCCTCTGGCAAACAGCTCATTCCCATCATACTCATTCCCATCATACTCCTGATGCAGTGGCTACAGCGTAAATGTACCAGGGTGGCACTGAGCAATCCTCACTGCCCGTGTGCAAACAGCATCCTCCTATGCTAGGGAAGCCCTGGAGCAGCTGGGGAGGCTGGTTTTGCAGTAGCTGTAGTTTGATACATCAGCACAAAGAAGATGCACCATGAAGAATTAAGGTTTCATCCTGCATCTTCCCACACAGCATCTTTAAGAAACCTCTGTCTAATTTAGTGAACAGAAAAAAAAAAAAAGCACATAAGGATATTGTTAACACCTGGGCCTGAGCTTCCCATGGTCTAAAGCTAAACTGCCAGCACAATTCTGGCAACAGATTTTTAAACACCTTTGGTGGTGTAAGAAGCAAAAGAACACCGATTGATTTTAAGATCAAAGGCTGGGTTTATAGGGTTGGCAAAAAAAATCCTCTCCTCACTTGTAAGCAGCACAAATAAGCTATGTAAATCTCAGAGAGCTGTGATGGCACCACACACTGATATTGTCCCCAGTGCTTCTCTGGCTAGAGCCTCCCCAATATTTTCCTCCAGTTCAGACCTGCACCACAAATACCAGGTGTCACCTTGGGGAGGATGGGAAGCTCACTGGTCTCTGCTGTATGAGACAAAAGCATGTTACATAATGCTTGTGGTAAAATTAATTTTGCTGGGAGATAAGGGAAATGCCATAAATAGCTGACAGGCTGCTTGAGAGAGCAAGCAAGCGAGCACTCCCGAGTATCCCAAAGCTCATGCTGGCTGTGCCTTTCATCAGTGGACTCACTGAGGAATATCTGCTGTTCTGGGACAGATAACCTTTGCTCCATCAAAATGCTATTATTTTAGCAGTCATTTCTTTAAATGACGGATTAGTTAAACCTCATTTTCTCATGTACTCAGACATGAATCTAGGTGCCGATCCGTGGGTAAAGCAGAACACAACATGCCCCTTCAGCAGACCCCTGTGGTCCCCAGAGGCGGTTCAAACGTGATGGGTACCTTTTCCACTCACCTCCCCAGATGCTCACAAGTTTTTCTCAAAGACCCTGTTCCAGTGTCTCTGCTGTGCTGCGTGCAGGTGAGGGATGTCCCTGATGGTACCACGACATCACAAGCTGCCCAGGGCTGTCAGCCCACACCTCCGGCTTCCCCCGTGCACAGCTGGCAAAGCTCCAGCAGCCCCTGGGACAGTGGTTGCTGCTGGCAGGTGATGTTCCCCATAGAGGAGGTTGAGTAATACTGCAGTGCACATTTGCTCCTGGCACTTGGCAGCTGTCAGCCCACCCTCCAGACCCACAGCAGCCTGTACATGTTACAGAATACTTCTAGGGTATGATACAGCCCAAAGCTAGCAAGGGATTCCTTTTGGTGATCATCTGTTGGTTTTTTGTGGTTTGGTACAACAGCTTCCCGTGGTGCATGACCTTCTAGGTTTGGACACATCTGTAGCCCAGCCACTGCAGGGACCATACGTATCTCTGAGCTAGCTTTGGTTTAGCTCACTTTAGTGCTGCTGGCAAGGAAGCTGCAGTAGCCCAAGGCTCGACATGAAAAGAGTCTGCCAAGGGTTGTTTAATCAGTTGTTTCGGCCAGTTCTGTAGCTCACAGCGAGCTCCATGGACACACTGAGCCGGTTACTGCGAAGCTGGCTGATGTGCACCTCCAAAAACTGTAGCACAGATGTATTCTTTGTGGCTTGTGAACATGGGCTTAGATCCCCCAGTTTCTCACCTGTGTGCTCTTCATTACTAAGGTCAGTGATAGTGATTCTGCCTAAGGGGAGCTGTACAGGACCCACCAGACGCTGTTGTTTTTGAACCAGGAGGACGATGCCTGCAGCTGCCCTTGCAGCCTGTGCCGCACTCCAAGTCAAGCCAGGGAACACAATGGCAGCCCACTAATGCTTGGTCTTCAGGCCAGCCCGAGTGGGGTCTGTGAGCTCCCTGTCCTGTCTCAGAATAGCAGCTAATGTTACGCTGGCAAGTGCCAAGCCAGTTCCTTTCACCCTTAGTTCCCTTTGGCCTGTGTATCGAAACACTTTCTGCTTTTCTTTTTTTTTTTTTTTTCCTTAGCACTGACAACTTTCCCTGGCTAGCTCTTCTATTGGAAATAAATTATGTGTCAGCTTTTGATGGAGACGTGTCAGCTGAAGCCTAAGTGATGAGAATAAGACCCATTTCACTTGCCATGTGTTCTCCAAGTTTGAAGCAAGCCAGGCCTCTGGAGGCAAAAGTCAAGTGCATCACCTCACTCCTCCAGCCTCTTCTTCTCTTTCTCCTGGGTGACAGAGCCACGTGCCTGTGGTCAGTCCCTGCTGGGCACATCCCTAGGGCACAGGGTAGTGAGGGGCTCTGACAGCTCTTCTGAACTCAGGCAGTGTGTTTTGCCCACCTTTTCTCAGAGGTACCTATCAAACTGACCAAGCCCAGAAATCAGGGTGCTGGATGGGGGGAAGAGTGAAAAGATGGAAGCAGAGTTTGCCCTATGGCTCTTGTTGCGGTCTCCTAAATAGTATTGACATACTTCATGGCACTGCATCCTAACACAGAAAAAGGCCATGGTCTCAGCCTTTGCTGAGTCAGAGTCCCTTGACATCTCCATACACCTTTAACCAATGTGGAAGGCAGAGGTGTGATTAAAACGTAAAACCAGGGACACCCCGTTATTCGCAGTAGCAGGTTAAATGCTGCAGAATTCATCCCTGTTACTCTGAGCAGCTCTTTTTCGATACAAATCTCCCCAGAAAGGCTTTGAGGTCATAATCTACCTGAGAGGAAAGAGAGGGAAGGGAGAATGTCCAGGAAGCATCCATGAATTCAAACCACCGTTCTAAACAATAAATATTTTAAAAATAGCCAAAGGTCAAAAACTGCAATAAACCCTGATCAAGGTCAGCATTTACCTGAACATAAACATCTTCTTAATAGAGTCAGAGTTTTTTTGGTTGAGCAAAGCTTAACAGAAAGTTTTCCATGCAAATGCCATTTTGTAAAAAGAAAAGCAGCAGGAAAACCCCTCATCCAGTCCAGGTTTAAAATAATGTGTCAGAGACTCTTATGACCCCTTGAGATAAGAATTTCATCTAGGCTGAGTGACATGACAATGCATACGGTGCTTTAAAATCCAGAGTGAGAAAAGATTTCCTGACTTCAGCACATATATCATGTTTGTGAACGTTGGCTGCTTTGTTTTCATTACACTTGCCTTCCTTGTCAGCACCCCAGCTAAAATAAAGCAATCCCCAGGCAACTTTCACAAACACGCAGTGGGAAGAACGTACATTCATTATGTGGGGTCAAATTCAACACTGTACAACTCCATTTACTTTAATTGAATGTGACTCACACAATATACCCAGTAGGAAGTGCGCATTTGCCTCCATATGTAGGGCTTTGGGAACTTTTTTGAATTAGCTGCAATTATTTGCCCAGCACTAGTCCTTGGCATAGAACACCTGAATGAAGAAGTAAATTTTTTAATAGTAATTCCTCTGATTTATGAAAGAAAATAAACTGCAAACCTCATTCCGTTCCCCACTCGCTCTCCCCGCCAACAACATAAATGTGAAAGCTGCAGCAATGCCCATATACCCCCATGCCTAACCTAAAAATCAAGATTTATTCTTGGTTTTGGCAAATTATTCTTTCAGAATTTTGCACTACCTGAGTAAACACAAAACAAAGGAGCCCCAGAAAAGACTGAGAGATTGTTTCAGATCCTGCCTGTAAACATTTCTTGCTACTTCATTTCCAGTAGTTGCTTGCAGCTGATTAGCACTTTGGAGCAGTTCCCCATATGTAAAAGATTGCCCAGTTCCCTGTTTCTAAGTTGCCTTTACTTTTGCAAAAGTCCAAGGAAGATGAAAATAAATGAAAAGTCAGGCTGATCGTTTCTGAAAGGGCAACCTTCTTTCCTAGTCAATAAATAGATCCTTGAAATCCTCTTCTGACAGCCTTGGAATTGGGCCTTTAGCACTAACGCCAAAGTTGTGATTTAAAGTTGTAGGGTACAATTCTCCCCTCGGTTATAGCGATGCAAATCTTTAATTTCAAGGAAGTCATCAGACTGACTTTGGGAGAGCTTTGCTGGGTTGGCTGTGGAGAAGACGACATCTGGATCTTGTCCCACAGTCTTTTGAAGTATTAGCATTACCCCTTGAATCACAACATTGCATTTTCACATTTATAATTACACCCTTATCATACAGGATTTTGCTCATCTGTGAAGAACCCCCCCAAATGCTTTTTACTCAGTGTGGAAATCTAGAAGCTCAAATCAGCAAGAAACACTGCTTAGTTTCCCTCCATAATCCGTGTCATGCATTTAAAAATGAAGAGGTTATTTTTAATTATAACTGACATTTCTTCTCCTGGTTCTCCCAGAGAAGGCATTCATCTTGCTGAAAAAGTGGTGCCGCTTACAACATCATCACAATGGGAGCTCAGTGGAAGAAGCTGTAAACAGACCTCTAGGGAGCTTCAAAAAGCATCTGTCTGTTAGACTGTGAAGTTTAAAACCAGGGAACTTGATTTTCCCAGCCCTTTTAAGGGTCTCTGTGTAAGAGAGGAAGGAGCTTCTTCCCTGCCCGTACTGCGACCCTCAGGACTGGGCATTACAGGGAGCCCCGCTCTTGGTGGACACCTCTGTGCTGGGGGTGCTGCACCACTCCCAATCTTCTGGGTCCAAATCTGCAGGCTAGGACCTGTTGCAGTGCCATGGCAAGGCAAGCCCTGGTGATGCACCCTGCTCCCATGCCCATGTTTCCGTGAGGAGGAAACACAGGTTCAAACATAAGTTCAAACTCCTGAAACTGGGACCAAGATTTCCCGTTGGCAGGTTTATATGCTATTGCCATATACTGGACACCACTCTTTCTGTCCCCTTATCCTCCCTTACACCTCACCCTACACCAGCCCCTGCTGAGTCAGCAATTGTGGTTCAGAGCCATAAGCACATGGTCAGAAAATGCACTAGGTAAGTGCAGAAAACACACAGTTAAATTAGGAAGTAGCATCAGTTCAGCAGAGTGCGACTCTTTCCTGGGGAAGCAAATATCAGCACAGCAAAGCACTTTCTGAATCAGACAAGCTATTAATAAATACTTTTTTTTTTTTTTAAAGAGCTTTGAAAATAAATTTGAGGATTGGGAAAATTTGCAGCATTGAACAGTCAGCTTCTGCGAAGCCTTCTGTCCTGTTCTCCCTGAGCACTGGCACAACCCTTTCCCTCGCTTTTGCAGTGCCCACTGAACCAGCCTATTTAGAGGCAATTATTAGTGCCAGCTACAGCGGAAGCAACACCACATTTCTGTTTTTCTCTGCAAACAAACATTTAAGCCCTCCTGGCAGGACAATCATGCTGCAGGGGAAAAAATGCCCTTGGTCATCAGATCTGTCAAGATTTAGTAACTATCTGTACCAGGAGCGTAACTTCCCTGGCAGGCAACACAATTGACACGCAATGTCTCTCGGCATTATTTTATTGAGTTCACTCCTATGAGCTACAAAGACCTCTGGGAAGCTTCAGCTCTTTTGACCTAGTATGGAGGAGACGGTCTTGCCTGGATTCCTGTAGAAGAGCCAGAGGATGCTGAGGGCTGGAAAAACTCAAACAGGACAGCAAAGTCAAAGCCCAGCGATGAGTCTCAGCACCTTCAGGCCTTGTAAGATCTCCCCAGCAGCTGGAGAGAGCACTGACTGCTTTTATAAGGACCTGGTCTGGGAGGAACTGTGCCTACTGATGGGTGATACTGGTGGCTTTTTAAAACAAGAAGCTCAGATTTCATACTGTTGAGTGTTAGCATTGTAACAGTTAAGTAAAACACTGCTTGGGCAGTAGAGAGTGTACAGCAACTGAAAATGCAGAAGTCCACACAGCAGCGATGAGATAAATGTAATAAATAGTGTAGCAGAATTGGGGTCAGATATGTAGCTTATGGGCATGGTATCTTATCATTTCAGAAACCCATACACCAGAGCTGAAACATAAATATCCTGTATCCACTACCAAAGTAGGAAACATATTTTCAACTAGTGTGGGATAAAGTCAGGAGTTTTGTGCAAGGGATAAAAATTACGCCGTAATATGGCCAAAGGAAAGGAGAGAGTGTTCCTTCGTGGAGAAATCAATTTTGAGGTTATACCTGTTTTAGCAGTACCCAAGGGAAAAGTAAACAAACAAACTATGTGGCATTATAGAGAGACAAAACCAGAAGGTAAGGCTGGGCAGAATGTTCCCAGAAAATATATGTAGCACATGAAAAGCAGCCAGTCAAATAGAATTTGACTCATGGCCTGGTTAAGGCACAGTTCCCCTTCACAGGTAATACAGGGGCTGCCTTTTTACCAAGTTACAGGCACACTTGTAACCCAACATGAAAAAATGACCAGAGATGGAAATCCAGTGCTGGGGAAAAAAGTGGATTGGGGAAGACTTTTACTTCATTATGAAAGCACAGAAACAAATACACCTGAAGATGCACAGGCAGCAAATTGCAGCATCCAGCAGAATAAACAGCATTCAAGCTATCCAGACCAACTGAATCTATCAGATTATGCTAGAAATCTATTTTTTCTTTCAAGCTGTTGAACGTTTTGTCATTTGTGCATACAGAGCTAGCTGGAACCTGGGATCGGGGGGACGTGGGGGGGGAGAAAAAGAAGGGCGAAAAATGTGCCTGCATATATAAAACTAGCTCAGCTGAACCTCCCCAAATATCCAGTTTGTATCGGATTCAGATAAAAATCCAGGTTAGTCTTCTGTCCTATTTGGACCTGTTCACTCACCATGCATCACAAAAGCACATGTATTTTTATTGATTACCTCCATCCACACCACTATATTCAGTTCTTTTGCTGCATTGTTGCATTGATTTCTTCTGCCCAAATCACACTATTGATTTTCCCTGCTCCTGTTACACGTCTCCTGTGCTTCTCTCAGCCACTCGCTTGATATAATAGGGAAAGTGTAAGATTAAGTGCTCATCTTACAAACACTTATGCATATGAAGAATTTACACACAAGGATAAATCCAAGGCCACCGCTCTGTTGCAGGGTCTATGTATAATGTTATATGTGTGTTTATTTATAGTATACAAGGATTACATGAAAGTATAAAACAAGGATTGTATGCAATCCTTTGCCTTTGTTATTCATCAAGGCAATAGTAAACAGTTCAAGGCTAACACTGAGCTTTCAGCTGTTCTGCCAAAACTATGCTGAAGGGCAGTTTTAGTTAAAGTTATTAACACAGAGATGAAAGTAAGGCTTTTCTGCCAAGAATGGACTAGATTTCCAAACAAGGTCAGTAGTTGCAGCTGTAGACAAATTTTAAGGAAAGGACAGTACCTGATACGCCCTACGCGGAGTGTCTGGATTTTGTCAGATACTCTGCACTGGAGACACTGAGGTTGTTGGGAAGTTCTCTGTGGATGCAAAGCCTTTGGAAATTCTGCTTCAAAACACAATCCATGTATTAGACATAGATGCACATCTTTCACATCTGGTCAGAAACTATCCACACTTTTTCTGTGGGTAATTATATTTCAACCTTTAATTTTTTTTTTTTCTTACCTTGAAATGTATAACTTTAATTGTAAAACTAACAGTTCTTAGTGAAAACCAGAAATTTTATGTGTATCAGCAGTGTTAATTTTTTTCAGATTTTCAGCAAGAAGTTGATATATTCCACAAGAGAAAGAGCATGTGTGTTTTTCAGAGTTGCTGTAATGTTTAATAAAATTACATTTAAAGTAATTGTGTGTGTGTTGTTCCAAGCAGAGACATTTTAATACGAAGAACTGAGCAATTCTGTAACATTTTAAAAATTATAGTCCAAATAGTTTATTGAAATACATCATTGATATGGAGAAAATATGCTCTAAGTTTCTAGATGAGATGGTATTACAAATTGTACATGATAAGATGTTTAGTACCCAGCAATTATTTTGTAAGTAGAAATTATTTCCCTTGAATTATAAACTGTCACTCTACCTCCTTGAACTCCGGGGAAGATGAGGAGTTGCTCTGGAGATTTCTTTGTCAAACAAAATAAGAACCTCTTGCACAACACTCTTTCTTTCAGTCACTCCTGTTTTGAAGCAAGGGAAAAGGCACACATAAAATAATCCTACCAAAGCAAGAACGGACAATTTGAATGTATGGGGAAAACAGTGCTGTCTGATTACTATTACTGTGCAGTTTCACAGGTCCCTTGGATGTTATTTCCTACCAACTTTATAGCTCTTTCATCCAAAACCCCAAGAATTTGTAACAAAATGTTGTAGCCACAAGGGAGAGATTATCCTTTTCATATAAAAACCTCACTGTGACACTATGAAAATGGTACTGCTTAACAATCTTTATGTGATGCTAAACATTTGACAGACCTATCTGTGACCACCTTACGGAGGATTTACTATCCTGGGGACCCAAAGGTAGGAGCTCAGCATCACCTTACGCTGAGTGACCTTTGCAAATTAGTCACAAAACAAGCTTTTCAAAAATGTTTGCACAGAGCTTTTAACCAAGAAATACAGCAGCAATATTGCTCTTAGGAGAAAGAGGAGAAGGTGAACAAGTTGTTACCTTCTTGATTGCAGTATAACTCCTTAGCTGTGCATAACAATTACCTACAACACAATCACCAATATGAGCTAGCAAGAAACAGGCTTCTTGGTGGGACTGGCAAGCTCTGCATAACTCAAAATGCCAGATCAGTTCTTCTCAGGTATTTGGAGGAGCTATATTGTCGCAATCAGAGGATACCTCTGCTCATACAGACGTTATGCTGGCTAAAGCAAAGAAAAAAAAAAATCACATAGGCACTTGGACAAATCTGCAAGCAGAAGCCCCTCTCCCTCATGGGTGTTCCCTGCAGTCCACCTGCCCCATGCAGCAGTCTGGAGCGAGTGCTGCTCCCCTGGATGTGCCCCATGATGCGCTCCTTCACTACCACAACTAGGTGTCTCAACCCAGGGCAGGGACAAGAGGAAAAGGACTTTGCTTCTGGGCCAGGGAGTGGCATTTTGGGGTCTCCTTTCACCACCCAAAGACAGCATGATGGTCAGCAGGCTTCTCTGGAGTAGAAATAAATGTTGGGATCATGCAGATGGTGGTAGAGTCACACAGGTCCTCCATGGGGGTTACTGTTGAGGACCATGACATACCATGATGTGTGGACAAAATTAATCTAAAAATCCCTTTTCCAGGTTGCTTTTATCTCAAGGTGAATTTTCTGCTTGGTGTTTTCCTCGAGTTCCCTTGTATGCTTAAGGTAGCAGGCACAATCCCTAGCTCATGTTCATTATCACAGCACTGTAGCTGGCTATGAACATCCAAGCAGTTTCTCAAAGAAAGTCTGGGATATAAGAAACGTGCAAAGGAAGCTGTATTTTAAGCTGCTTTTTGAAAACAGTCTGAAGGTGGCTTGTTTGTTTCGCTGTTCTAAGCTCTCTTAAAGAGTTTGTAATATCCCGCTGAAGGCACCGACCTGGTTTAGTGGCTGAGGTGGTTTTATTCCCAGTTATAGCTGCATCAGCAAATAAACTGCACTGCAGGAGGATATCGACTGTCTACCTCACATCTGTGTGACCAAACCACAGCCATTTATTATTCTGTTATTTTCAACCCCCAACTTCTTTAGCCAGCAAGTGATCTCAACCCACTGCTTTCTAGCCTTTAAAATCAATTGATAAATAGCATTTGTTTATCTCCAAGGAATCAATGTACAATTACTTTGAACTGTTTCAAGAAAATAGGATTTTTTGAGATATTATATCCTCCCCTTACTCCCTTCAACAGGCTTGATTTAAAAACCAAAAAGAAAGAAGCAGCATGAGTAGCAATGCAGACTTACAGAAATGTGACTGTTCTGCAGTCAAATTACTTTGTGAAACTGGGATCTTTATTGTTAATCTCAGGTCTTTCTTTCCTTTGGTCCCAGACTCCTCTCTGCACAGGAGAAAGTGGAGCTTCCAGGCTTTAGGGTGTGCTTTAAATCTTAGGATGTATATAGTATGGTATTTACTGTGAATTACCTGTGAAAAAATTCAGAAGAAGAAATGAATCAGACAAAGCAAGAAGTTTTGAATTTCATGTGCACAAAATCTCAAGCTCAGAGAGACTGGCGTAATGGGTGAATTTACTTGCATCCAGAATGTCTGACAAAGTCTCTCAAGCCATCAGAGTTTTCAAAGGAAAAGTTTATTTGAGGAATAAAGTTTATTTGAGGAATAAAGAACAGCAATCCAGGGTTCATCAGTCAGCCAGTGTGAAACTCTAGAGCTGTGTGTTTAGTGGCTGCAGAAGAAACTAGTAAACATTACCCTAGCAAGGTAGTTGCTTTTGGGTGATAGACCTGGTGTAACTGGAATTTAATTGATTCCATAGGAAAATCCATATACATAGTCCCATGCCTGACTATTGTAAGAAATAACATTTTAAAATCACTTTAGATACGATAGAGTACAATGACATATCGTATTTAAGGAAAAGATATTTTTCTTCGTTTCTTCAGATAGTTTTGCAATTAAGCTACTTTGAGATTACTTGACGTTGATAGAATGGGTTTTACTAGAGAGGTTATGTAGTGTGTCATTGCAGCACATCTTCCTCTTTGCAAGTCTGACTGAAAGGATGCACAGGAGTTAACTGAGCTGCTTTCTTGAAAGAGTTCCTGTCTAGAATAGAGGAGTTTTCCAGGGACTTCTCTTAAAAACAGTATTTGAGTGTTTCAAAGGAAGAAACAGAATAAAACTGCAACAAATAAAAAGGTAAATTCTGCTTTAGGAGAAACTCATTTAATTTGATTGTTTTAATTCAGGACTCTGTCAAGAATCACAACCCTTTTTCAATACATGACCCAAACCCCTAATTATTTATTTTCCTAATTACCAAGGGAAACAGCCATTAACCCAACAATTCAGTGTAATATAGCGATGGTAAAATCTAGAAAAGTGGTCAATATAAAGAGCAGGAACATAAATGTGGAAGACACTTAACTGCAGAGAATTAGGAAGCTATTAAAGGAGAGGATATATAGAATAAAGGGGAATATGGCTGGGGAGCCATGATTATAATTTTATTAGGCCTGGGAGTTAAATAAAAGTGAAAACCTAAGAGAAAAATCAGAACAATTGAATTTGAAGGGCCACTTTGATCAGATTAACTGAGATGGAAATGGCTCAAGGGATAATACAATATGCGATCCCAGGAGACAGACGGACTTGCAAACAACCTCAGGACTCTCTGTCCTCATGCGGCCAGGACGCAGACTGCTAAAAAGCCCAGGGAGCCTGCACTTGTGGTTTTACCCCTACCAGTTGGAGTGATAGGGTGGGGTATTGCACTTCTGACTGTGATTCTCTCCAGGGAACAGGATTTTTGTAAGGAAGGAAGGCAAGGACAGGCTAAAGCCAAACAGACCAAAAGTGCACAAAACTCTCCCCCAGAGTGGTGAGACTGTCTTGAGGCAAAGACTCAGAAGGGTGATGATTTACCTTATCAGGGCAGATAACATTGGGGAAGCAGCAAGTTCCCCTGAAAATCAGTGGGGTGAGGTGCTGAAAGAAAAATGTTCAGACTGATAGAAAAGGTGCTACAGCAGAGGAACATAAAATAATGTCCCAGATTGCAGGTTTGGGCCCTTGCCTTAGGTCAGTTTGGGGGTATTTTTCCTCCATTTAATACTAAGAGGTAAAAAACCAAGCAATGAGCAGCTCAGAAAGCTTGTTGCATCTGGGAGCACTCAGGCGAAGGACATGGTAAGGCCGTCCATCCCCGCCGGCACTTCCCGCAGCGCGGCTTCCCTTGTGCTCCAGCAACCTCGCTCCATGCCGTCTATGTGACAGGCAGGGAACAACGCTTCCAGCTTCACCTTGTAAGCCTTTCCTGTACAGGCATGCAAAGAGCTCCTTCATTACTCTTCACAGGAAGGAAAATGAAGCAATCCTTCCAAGACTTGAAACGCACCAAGTTTGCATGTACCATTGAGACCTCAGGAGACCGAAGTAAATGATTAAAGGATCTTCAAATGATTTACGACAACAATTGCTGGGATTATTCTGAGAGTGGCAAAGGAGGAAGGTAAAGATGGAATTGATAAAGGCAGTTAAATTTATAAACAGTACAGACATGGTCAAGAAAACTAGGACAAACAAAAAGAAATTCTTTAAAACCATGAGAAATTGCCAGCAACTAATGAGTCTTGGAGACATGACAATGGAAAAATACAGATGAAGCTGATATTGCTCGGAAACATTTTTGTTTCATTGTTCACAATAGAAGCTGAAGGTCATTTTCTAGTGATTGAGATACATTTTCCTTGGGGAGAAAAAAAATGTTAAAAGGCTTCAGAATTATACTGGAACAGATAATTAGACAATAAGAAGTCATACAGGTTGACAAGGCATTGGGCCCAGAAGATTTCCAGGCACAGCAAAAGCGGCTGAGACAGAGACAAGAACTCGCGGGCTGGAGCAGAGGAGAGGATTTGGTTATGGTCTATATGCTATTACAACAAACACACTGGGGACTCAGCTCTGTTGCCAAAACATCCATATCCAAAACACCTGTGTAGGACCAGCACATGTTACAGAGGGCTTCCAGGAGACCTGTGAATCCATATCAGCAGTGGAAACCAAATGGATGCCTTAAGATACTTCATATAGCACTAGATCCTGGTGTTTCTCAGTCAAGCCTTGGGTCTTTTATTCAGAAGGTGGCTGGTTGCTGGAACAACACACTGCGTGAGCAGAGGACAACAGTGTAAATCAGCTCCAGAGGAAACCAATGGAAATCGAAATCAAAGTCCTTTAGTTTAAGTTGGCATTAAGCTATGCAGGTAAGAATTAATTTAGTTTTATTTCCTTTCAAAATGCTAGCTAATAGTCTGGTATTTTAGTCTTTAAATATTCCAATAACAGGATTATTAATTAATTATTGACTCATCCATTGGCAAGACAGACAGACTATAACGTCTAAATGACTGACTTGGAGGAAATATTTGTGAGTTCAATTCTGAATCCAGCGTTTCTCCTTGAGTAGCTTAAGGCAAGCTGTTTGCCCTCTGAAAGACCTCCTAGTTCCTGGTGCAAGAAAATTCCTTCCTTTTCTGATACAGCTGTAACTCTAGCAATATATCTTTAACTGTGCTCATATTAGTTCATCTGGTCTGGTCAGGATGCTTGTTCTGCTCCAAGCCAAATTGCATTTCCTCTCAGTAATGTTAACAGCCATTTCTCTTGTCCTTTTCTTAGACAGATGTAACACATCACTCCTAGGACTAACTCGATGTCAATGGGCAGAGACCAACTGATGGCCTCTGTTCTATCAACATTAGAAAAAGCATAAAAGCCTGTACATGAAGACACAGTTATTCCTAAGCCTATTCTGAAAGAAGTCAGGAAGCCCTGCAAGTCCTGCAGGCTTCTTCTGTCAAGGCAGGATCAGCTTTATACTCTTCTGTTTAATCTCAGAAGAATTATAACAGGCTGATTTGAAACAACTTATGCCATGAGGCTTCCTATTTTATTTCCACCTTCAAATTTATGAAAAGAGTGTCTTTTTGGGTCCTGGATTTCTGGGAGCATCTACTAGCAAATCGCAGATTCTCAAGGATAGCATTCATTCCTATGAGCATTACTGATTATGTTGAGTTGGATGGGTATTCAGCATCCCTGACTAGCTGCCACAGGGATTTTGTTCAACAGGTGAAAAATCACAGGCTTCATTGGAGCTATACCAATTTATACCCCAATCAAGAGAAGTTAGTTGCCCCTGTAAGTTCTTTCTCAGCACATGCCAGAGCACATGCCAAAGCAGGACAAATGCTCTGATGGTGACAATGTCCTTAAGTCCTTATGTGACGAGAAGGCTGCCTCTGAAAACCACATGCTTTCTAAAAATTCAGATCAAGTTGTAGTCTGAGTTTTCCTCTCATGGATCTCAATGTTGCATGCAAGCTCATCTGAAGGTTTTTTTGTCCCAGAAGTCTCACTGCTTTACCAAGCATTGTTCTCCAGGTATGGATACCTGAGCATGGTAGCCAGTTTTCACAAATGCCAATCTCTCTCCATTTGTGTTATCTTTATGGGTGCAAAATGCTTTATGCTGCAAAAATCAAGGCAAATTCATACCTAGAGTTAAATGCAGTGGTCTGATTAATATCTACAGGGAAGTGTGGACCATGTGGCTATAAGACGTGGTCATAAGTGGACACATGATCTAAAGAACTGTAGAACAATCAATAAGCCACCAGTCAAATCTTCTGTGACAAAAATCTTCCAAATAGACCTTTTCTATGCGCTGTGACCACTGCACTGTTGTAACGCGTGTGCTCTCACTTGTCACTTAGTGACAATGGAGGAGGTGTGAAGGAGGAGAGGATGGAATGGCTCCTTCTAAGGAGCCTTGTAAGAAGCAGTTTGGACAAGTTAACTGCATTATGCAGAGGCTCAGGTTAGAGGCTGCTGGTCGGTTAGATCTCAAACACTGCCAGTATTTTGGGTCTGACTGGTACCTCCTTAACATATAGTACCGAGATTAATGCAGACTAAAAAATACCTGGAGTCATGGTATAGAGTAGCCTGACCCATAATCAAACTCTTAAATGTTGAAAACACATTAACAAGGTTTAAATAGCAACAAAGAAGGGATTTATTAATGTTGATTACTTATGCCACAAATACCAGCCAAGGCTAGCAAAACGCCCATGCTTCTCATATAAGAATAATTATCCTTTCTGGAGGAAAGCAGACATTGATTGTTTGCACACTGGGAGGAAAAAACAAGCCAAGCTAAACTTGTCCTACACTGTTACGTCCATTGCACCGAGGCAGTACTTTCTAATTAGTCTATAGCTCAACCCGTAATGATGGATATCTAATTTATTTTATCTCGACATGACAGACCTGGCATAGTAATATCTGGCAATTGGTCACACTTCACTGGGCCTTAACTTAAGCAGTTTGCAGTGAAATACAGGTTTGGATATGTCACTGCCGTTTCCTGTTATTCCTTGTACAAAGGGCTGGTGGAAAAAGCATTAAAATACTACATCACCTATTGCAAAAGGCTGCAGCATCAGCTTATGAATCCTATTTAACACTGCTAAATTACAGAACAGCACCACTACAGCACGTGTTGTTACTGGCTCATATTTTGTAAAACAGAAAACCAAAAGCAAAAATGTTTGCACAGTTAGAACCTGATGTCAGATTCAACAACATTTGCCAACATATGAAGTTAAAGCAGAGCTTTGATAGATCTGATTTGTTTTATCCAATGGGTATCCAACAGTTAAAGAAAAACAAAAGCCTGGTAGGACCCAAGATATTTATAGCAACCACCACTCCATGAAAATGGTGCTGTTTTTTTTTTTTATTGCAGGGAAACATGGTCACAAACAGCAGTGGTCCTGGAGGAGGTGTGTTTGCAGTCATGGGCAGCCGTCCCAAAGGGAAAAGCAGAACATTTCTGGAACCCAGGAGGGAGAGAAGTAAAGGGCTTGGGGCTGCTTTTCCAACCCCAATGGTATGTGGCGAGGGTTGCTACAAGGGGAGCTGGCTGATTCCCAGGACACAGCTCACCCAGAAGTGTTTGTCTTACCACTACAAGTGGATGATGGTGCTGGTATATTTAGTGTATAGGCCCCAGGAGTGCTTCCAAGCTCTTGTCTCTGTGTATGGGCCTTGGATGTTTCTCATTCCCACAGTAGGAAGGGGTACCTGGGTACCTGGCAGAGTGTGCTGCTTTTTTTTCTAATCCATGTGCTGTTCCCATGGGGACAAATCCTTGGGAAGGGGTGACCAGTGCACTGTGCCACCCTGTGACGCCCACCTACTGCTAGTGTAGACACAGCCAGTAAAGACCAACCCTTCCATATCACAGCACAGGGCACCCAGAGGCTGTTGAAACTCAGAGCAAGTTTTACTCAGTACACTCATGGAAGGGATCTGAAATCATGTGTTGCATGTATTTATTTAAATCACCACTAAACTTAACTGGGCGAGAAAGGGATAGAAAGCATTGCCTTTAGGAAATCCCACTTGGAAGCAGTTTTTGTGCTGTGCAAAGACTTGCAGGAGGCCATGGCACCCCAGGCACTGACCGGAGCATGCCTCTGACCCTTGCCTCTCAGTGACTCCTGAACGTGAGCCAGGGACACCTCAGCCAGGGACGTTGGCAGTGCCGCAGCACTTGCTAGAGCAGAGAGCCTTGCGTCCCCTCACAAGGAAGGATAAGTCCACGAGCACAGGCCAGAGCAGTGGGTGGAGGTGTGACGCCTTCGTGCTTAGCACGCAACACAGGAAGGGCAAGGGGCCGGCAGCAAAGCCGTAACACTGACTATGCACAAGGTGCTGGCAAAGCTGCAAACCAAGATGCAAATATGGAGAAACACACTTTCCCTTTGCTTTTTCCTCTTGGCAATAAGTGCTACCTGTCAAAATGGTAGGTAAAGCCATTTCAGACAGAAATGTAATTTACAGTTTGAACGAGTGCCTTTGAGTCTTTGTCCCCCATAAACTCCTTGGGGCAGGGATTATGTTTTTGATCTGACACATTAACCAAATGTAAAGCATTGAGCTTTACAACCCAGAATTTCCTAAAAGATGAAGAATAATGATAATAACTTCCCCCCCCATCTCTGGAACATGTATCTTGCTATTACAAAGCTCTCTGCTTGCAAGAAGAAAGCTATTTATAGGTTGAAACAGATTTGCAATCATGTGTGATAGAAAAGGAGACTGAGAAGAAATATGCAAACCAAAAAAAGCAATGGCAAAAATTTGCATAGTTCTTTAAAGTTTTCTTCAAAAGCTTCAGCAAAATACAACCATCTGTTTTTTAAGAATATCCTATGGGGGTAGCACGGACTGCTCTCTCTTCTTTTTCCTCCCTTTTTTTTTTTCTTGTTTGAAACAACAAGCTCTACTTGTGGAACAGTCTCTCCCTTTAGCAGGGAAATGTGTGTAATCGTAAACTATTAGAGACAGACATCTGCATAGTAACCTGTAATGCTGTATTCAATTACTCAGTATTTTAAAGCAGTTAGTATGTGCCAATTTACCTCATGATGAAAATGTTTGTCAGAATAATATGCTTTATTCTAAGCACCTGCTATTTAATATTTGAGAGAGCTGGAAGTGTAATGAGGAAAGAGGAAAATATATGCTTGCAGCTCAAACATGAGCTGCAAAAGCAATTCTGGGGTGAAAAGTGGTACAGCTGAATGGAGACTAGACCATGTTTCCTCCATTTATAAACTAGGCACAGAATGACAAGCTAATTCCCAGTAGTCGAATGCTACAGGCGTGGCCATTACCATGGCTAGTTAGTCTTTCAGTCTGTGTCTCTATTTGAAGAAAATGGTGCAAAATCAAAACCCAAAGCCTCTTAGTTGCCTGTGTGACCCAGCTCTGTGGCTGGCACATTGTCAGAGGGCCCAGGAAGCCCAGAGACTGCCCAGCCCCCCAGGGAACTCTGGCCTGGGGCTGAACTGAGACGGGGAGGGGCTGAAATGCAGTGTGAGGAGATACCATGGGCATCCATCACGTGACATCTCTGCAGAAATTCTCCTTAAATCAAATGTAGCTTTGAAAACACAAAGTCCTCTCCCATTCCTATGACAAGTTGGTCAATCGAACAGCTAGGGAGGCTCAGACAAGGTGGGGTTTAAATCAGCTGTGTGATGCTGTCTGGGATTTCCATGAGTGAGGATGGACCTGGAGTACTGCACATGGGGCGGGTGATATGTGTGGGAACCCAAAGTGTCTGGCTGCCATTCTCTTTATACTACCATCTTTCTTCTGCTGATGGGCCAGGAAGGACTGTGCTGTGGTGGTAATGCAGCAAAGTCACCTGCTGTTTTGATTTCACCCCCAGTATTACTGTGTAATGGCTCAAGTGAGCATCTTGAATAGATTAGTCATTGTACAAAGACACCTAGACGGGCTTTGAAATGAGACTTTCAGATTTGGGTACCTAAAACTAGGCTTCTGAACCCATCTTGAACCATGTAAACAAATTATCTTAGTTCTAGACAGTCTGAGCAGGCGGCGGTTCCCAAAGTCAGGCTGTTAATTTAGGTGCTTACTTTTGCATTTGGGAGCTAATGCTAGACATCCATTTTTTCAATTCCTGGCATAGCTCTGTAGGATCCACATGAAGGCTCTGGTGGATTTTCAAGCTCACACTTCCAGCTGTTGCCTGCCTGGAACAAATCATAAGCTTCAGCTAGCCCTTCTGCCAGCGAACTGATGGAAATTCGCACTGTTTCACAGGCTGAACGCCCCATACAAATGCAGAAGGGATGCAGTAAGACAGCCTGCCAGAGAAAGGCAGTTGGCAGACTCCTGCCTTAGCACATAGAATCCAGCTGCTCAAAATGCATAGGATGTATCCTGCAGGATGGCACACTGGATGCCTACAGTGACGAGATAATGTGACATTCAGCGCTGTCAATGAGCAGATACAGTGAATGCTAATAGGGCCTGCTCCTATTCCCTGTTGAAGTCGGTCATAGTTTTGCTGTGAACTTTAGCAGAAGATGGAAAACAGTAAGATTATGGAAGCTGACACCGCAAGAAGAGTGTTGTGATTCAGGTGGTGCAGTTACCCAGGGACAGCTCTGTTCCTTCAGGTTGCACTTCAGACCCAGTCAGCTGCAAAAACGCAATATTCAGGGGCAGCATCTGAGCTGGAAGCTGCACGGCAGGTTCAGCCTTCATCCTGCTATCTCCAGCAGCAGCTGAAGCCCTGCTTAGGCCCTCTTCTGGGTGTACCCAAGGTGAATGTTTCCTCAGGTCACAGCACAGAAAATACTGAGCAAGGAGTTTTGCTTCTGCTCACGGAGAGGAGCTTTTCTGCAGGGGAGCTGGCTGTCCTGTCCTCCACCTCAGACCCAGGAGGAGCATCGAGGCCCTAACTCTCCCCAGGCCAGCTCCTTCCTCCCAGGTAAAGCAGCTGCCCTTGAAAACAGGTCTCTACTCTTCTCGCAGAAGCCTATGTCCACACTGGTCCTCCTCTCCTTCCTCCAGGACAAGAACTGTAGCATCCTTCACTCTCTCCAGCTGCAACTAAGCAAGTACAGGTCTTTTCCAAACAAAATTTCATCCATCCTTCTTCAGCTCAATCATTCAGCTAGCATCCGAGGTGCATCATGGGTTGGGGATGCTATGACCAAGGAGGGCGTTTCTCTCAGCTATACTGCTCAGCACCCTGAGCGCACAGCCCTGCACAGACCACAACCCATGTTGGTGAGAAAGGAGAAGGTCTTGCTCCCTCTGCCTGCTTCCCTGGGCCCTGGGGAGGAAAGGTGATGGCACTGGGGCGAGGGGTTTCTGGGGGACTATGTGAGGGAGCCCCTCAGTCCATACTCTGCCAACATCACCAGTGGGTAGTTCATTTGTGTTAGGTCCTAAGCAGCTGATAGATGAAGTGGGTTGGGAACTGTTCCTCCACCTCTTTCTACTAGGAAAATATGTTTGAGATTTAAAGCTCTCTTGTTTTCTTCCCCCTGCTGAAATACAAGAAGAATAAAAAAAATAAAACCTCCTTTTTGTATTTTCCTCTAATTTTTCACTGGGCATATATATTTTTGCCCAGTCTAGCTGACGGATCTCCCTCGGCACACTTTAAAAGATTGCCAAGAACATCTGTAGCAGTGGGTGGATACTGTTCTACTGTATTTTACTGACATCTGGAAATTTGGAAATAAGGTGTTGGAATAACATTTGCAGAGAAAGAGTCGAACCAGCTAAGGATTTAAACATTTATTTTGCCCATAATAGCCTTCTCCTAACACTTTCCCCAATTTATAGGGCTACAGAGCACAAAGGGAACTAGTCCAATACTCAATTTAAATCAGTTCACGGTTCAGCTAAAAGGCCACTGTCAGCCAAGCAGTGCAGTTACACTTGTAATAAGGAAAAGGAGTTCACACAAATAAGACAGGACAAAAGCAACACAAATCCTCGTGGATTAACATCAAAGATCATTACGTGAATTAGCTACTTTCTTAGTAAGCTAAAATTTGTCCATTATTATAAAAGTAAATGATTCAACATCTTAGTCTTCGTCAGTAATCTAACTTCTAGCCATGACAACAGATACCAGTGATATATGACCAGGCCCTTTATAGAGATAAATGGCAATAACTACATCAAACCATGAAATAACATTCCAGCAGCATCCCTAGCAGTGACTGTAACCACTGAATTTCTTAAAAACAAGTAGGGCAGTTGATCTTATCCAACTGATTTAATTGTCTAGTCCTCCCATATAATCTGAGGTTTGACACCGGAGCTCCTCACACAGAACAGTCAGAGGGAAGCCCTGAAGACCAGCTTCAAAGTTTAGTTTTCCTCCCTGCTTGTTTTCTTCCCAAGTTTAACTGGGTACATTTTTTCCATTACCATTGTCTCCTCTCTTCTTTGCTCTCTCGTCCCTATTTCTCACCCTAGCCTCCACATTTTCTCCTTTCTTCTTTTCATTTTTGGTCTTCTACCCTTTGTTTCCCATGTGACATTTGTTGTTACAGCACAAGGGCAGCTCTGTCAAACAAGCAGATTTCGCCTTCCAGCTGAGGATCGTAAGATTTATGTCTTCTGAGCTTCTTGGTAATAAGCCTGGACCTCCCATCCCAGCTGCCGAGACAGGTTTGCTGCCTGCATTCTGTCTCACCTCATCCTTAGGACCGACAGCTTCACAGGCCCTCTTCACTGGGAGAAACGTGTCCTGTAGGACATCGAAGACCTGCTCCCTGAGAAAATTAGGAACCAGGACAGTCTGAAGCTGACGTGGTATGATATAGTGGGACATCACGGAGCACAAGCAACTGTTTTTCACAAGGTGTGGGATTGCTGCCGGGATTGCTGGCAATGAACCGAAGGTAAAACACATCCAGTATGATGAAAGACTGACAAATGGGCTCTCTGTAGTCCAAACTGTACCTTCCCTTTGCAAAAAGCCTGCTTGGTGCAAAAGAGTCATACCCCAAGGGCTTTGCAGAAGTGAGCAGTAGACGAGGAAGGTAGCTGCTCCCCAGCCCCACCAGGCAGTGGATGAAGGGCAGCCCTGTAAGTGCAGACACCTGGCAGCTCTCGATGATGCCCGTAGCCCAGCATCACCATTAAGTTGGCCTCAGCACACCCCTCTTGCCTGGGGATGCCTGAGGACTGATGTAGACCGTGGTGGTGGCTCTCAGTGGCAGCCAGCCTCGGGGCAGTGCTCTGGCTCTGTGCGATGGGGGAGCTTGAGGAGCAGGTTTTGAAGCGGGGGACGAGGGCTGGGGGGACATGATTGCTCCCCCACGGCTGGGAGGTTGCTGCCCAGAGCCTCTGGTTGTCAGGCGCTGACCTGACCTACATTGTTAATACCAATTGCAAGCAAGCGAGCAAGAAGGGCTGCTCATACGCAGATCTGATTAGGAGGAAGTCGTTTTTTCTCCCTGCTCCACGCCTAGGAAATTTCTGTGTTGGAGAAGTTGCCTACATGGGGGAGGATGAGGCATTAGGACTGCTCGCCTGTGCTCAATCGGCAGCAGCTCTGCCTTGCTCAGCTGTTTTGGCCCTGCAGCCCCAAAAGATCTGCCACGGGTCCCCAGCCCCACGCTGTAGAGCCCACAGGAGCTCTTGCAGGAGAGGAGCTGCTCCCAGCCAGAGCGAGCGCGGGAAGCAGCAGAGACAGGTAAGCGTAAGTCAGGTTGTGCCTGTGTGTCTGTATGGGACCTCCTGCAAGGGGATGGAGGCGACATCCCTGCAGCACACCTGCCTCCTCTCTCCCTGCCTGCAGCAGCATCACGCTGGCAGGGGCAGGATGCACACTGTGCCTGGGGCCTTGCTCAGACCATGCATGAGAGGCAAGGGCAGAGGTTTGGCCTGAGGAAAGCTGTGTGCTTCCCTGCCTAATTGAATGGGAATTGAGGCAGTAGCAATGTCACCCCTCCGCCCATCTCAGTGGCAGATCAGATATTAGTGGCCACCCAAGCATTTGCAGCTGGTTGTAGTGGCACTGAGGATGCAGACGACTGCTTCAGAGATGTGAAAGGATGATTTCTGACAGCAGCCGAGACTGCTGTGGTGCCTGGGGAAAACACGGTGTTGTCACTGCGTAGGCAGCCAGCAAGGAAAGAGAAATTTTACTCCACCTTCTACTTCTCCTCACCCATCTACCCCTTTTTTTGTTACCAGAAATATTTCAACTGCAATTAAAAAAGTGTTATTAGCATTTAATTGGTTTGGAGTCCTCACTGTGATGTTGAGTCCTCATGCTGATGTCATCCTGGTTGTCATGGACACAGGTGAACAAGCTGCTTGAAGTGCAACATCAGCGTCAGGCTGGAGGGGGCTGGGAGGATGGAGGGGGGGACATGGGGAGAAACCTGAGGCTGAAAATGGGTGAGCAGAAACAGCTGCTGTCACCAGGTGAGTGCGACTGTAAAAGATGGGGAGAAGGAGTAGAGAGCACTTAACAAAGATACTAAGGTTATGGCATTGCATTCATGCTCTTCAGTGTAAGGTGGGAAGGCAGGCAGCTCCCTGACGTTAAACACAACAAGCAAAGTCCCCCCTAGACAGCTCACAATTAAGAGAAAAGCCCAGGCTGATGCACCTCCATGTGCAGAGTAATTAGAAAGACAAGTAGTGTCTTTCTTTTGGTTCAATCTGTCTAATAGGTAAGGAGGGAGTAGCAGAAGGGAAATCATGGGAAAGAGCCAGAAAAATATATATGCTCATGGGAGTATGTGTGTTTTTATGTATGCAAAAGACCAACTCTATGTGTCTGGAGGAGATAAAGGAAGACTGTGGGACTAGGTATCTGTTCATGTGCATCCATATAAGACCCTCTAAAGAACTTTCTGAGTAACAATAACAATAATAAAAATAATAAAGGAATCCCACCTAAATGAGTTGCAGAAGTAGTTCCTCTGCCTGTTCCCGTTTCCCTTCTCTCCATCTTCTTCTCTTGCTGAGAAAGAAATTAAAATGTATTTTTCATATAATGTCTGTAGCACTCTTTTATGTAATAATCCTCTTTCTGTGAAAGAGGCAGGTCAGCAATAGCTGCAGGCTCCTGCACAATCAGGGCTCATCTCATAAAAATCTCCAGCTTTCCCTGGGATTTTCCAGCCACAGCCTATTAAGCATTTGCCTGTGACAAGAAGCCAGCCTGGGGGGAGGGGCTCTTTCAGATGATGCTTGGGCAAATTTGTATTTATTTACAGAGCGGTTGCATGGATTTCTTGTAATGGAGAAATTAGACTTTTAAAAATTATATGTTGGGTTTGAATTAATCTTAATAGGCAGTTATGGCTTAATGCACTCTTTAGCTTTTAGTCTAAATTTATTATTCTAAAATACAAGTTTAGTTTTAAATTGGAGAAGGTGGCATGGAGTGTGCTTTCCCTATCTTACTCCCCTCCTTTAATGCCTGACTAAAGGTGTGATTCGCCAAGATACAAAGGAAGGTCAAACACTGGTCTCTAATATACGAATATCAGAACAATGAGTTACAGCTAAGCTTTGCGCTATGGGTGACTGCAAATTTGGTGATTTAATATTTCCTGTCAAAAAATTCCTATTAATTTAAATCTAAATTATGGGTTTCAATACAAATATTTGTTCAGAACAGTGATACAGAACTTTTGAAACAGTGAAAATGATTTTTTCTTATTATTATGTAACCAGAACTTTATTTTCTGAGGTTCAAAGTGTCTTTGTATTGCAGTTTAGGCTAACTAGAAGGCACACACATGTACAAAGATACAGTTGCAATCAAAATTAAAAGCTTTGATTTGCGTGAATTGATTGCACTCCCTCCTCACTTTTTGATTGCTCAATTTTTTAGGAAACATTAGTTTTTTCCCCAGTTCAGAACAGACATATTTTTCACATTATTTTTGGCTGAGCCTGCTGCACTTTATATAACCACGAGTGTAACAAACAAGCTGTCGATGAGATTTTTTTTTTTCCCTGGTGTGCCATCTTGAAATGGCCTCGTTGTGGCGACCCCCACCAAACTCTAGACGTGGACAGCCTTTTCAGCAACCTCTGCAGAGATGTCTTCAATTTCCCACCATGTCATTTTCAGCCTCTTCCTTGGTGTGACCGTGTGTGACACCGGCAGGGCTGTGCTGGGAGGCAGGTGGGCTGTGGGGGGGTCCCAGTGCCCCATTCATGAGAGGATGGGAGGCAGATAGACTGCTGAAACCCACCCTGCCCTGGTGGCCAGAGCCTGAGGGTCCTCCAGCCACCCTGGAAAGCCATTGTTCTGGTCTCAGAGATCATGCCCCGAGCTCCCCTGCTTCTCACCTTCCAGGTGTAAGTGTCTATAAACTTTTAATGTAAAACTTACAGGGGCAGATGCCTGGCTGAGGTATGACTGAGATTGCTGAGCACCCTCTCCATATCTCATACCTGCTTCAGTTTGAAACAGCGTTTTTCTTTTGAACTCTATTTCTCTCAATTTGGCCACAGTCTGAGCTAAAGTCTTCCCTCCTACCTAGTAAAATCAATAAACATGCATGAATTTGGGGGATGGAAATAATACATTAACTTCAAAGAGAAGAAGCAACCATGTCTTACAGGAGGATTCACAACATGATGCCTCGCAAAGGGTAGGTTCACTGATACAAGAAGGGATCTCTCCTGGCACAAGATAACCCAGCCAGGACTATTCCTTAAAGGAAGGATATTGATATCCACTGGCTTTCCCAGCCCTCCCAGCAGCGTATGGTCACTGGGAGCAGGCAGGTATCTGCTTTTGCACAAGGCTGGAAATCCTGGTGAGTCCCCACCAGTGCCTGGCCACAGCCACCCTCCTCCAAAACTGGGTCTTCAAAATCAGCAAGAAAGTGCCAATGAGGCATGGGACCTTGAACTGCCTTACTGGGGGTATTGGGGCCAAAGGAAGTGAAGTGGCAGAGTTTGGCTACTGGAAATAAAATTTACCTCGGGATTCTTTGGTTCTTCTTGTTATTTTTTTCCCCTCATGCTTCTTTTTCTTTCCACAGCCTTTTTAACTTAAAGCACAGAGAAAATATTTTGCCATACCATAAGTAATGGTGGGGTTTTCTTCTTCTGCCTTTCATCCGCTGTGTGAAGCACAACAAACTGTGAGTAAGTCTATCCCAAACCATGCATTACAAACGTGTTGTCAATTTAAGACACATATGTGCCTAAAAATGTTTTATACTCTATTGTCACAAACAATACCTACAATCTGCTAGAAATTAATGGGATAAAAGGACGTAAAACACATCTCTGTAGTTCAGTGAGCATTTGACTGACACCTTGGGTAGGATTTACCCCATATCACTTAAGATGTCCACAGCTGAGCTAGTCACCATGGGCTCACTGTAGTCGAAAGAGAGAAATAGGTGCATTTAGGGAGCAGCTTATGTGCTTGCTTTGCTTGAGCATCCACGTTAGGATGAGATGAATATAGTGGGTGTATTGACCGGGTTCCACTGACTGCAGGTGGTGTCCAGGGGGAGTAGATGGAGGCCTGGGCTGGATGTCTGGAGGTCTGGGCTGGATTCCCATTCTTTATATGCAGTTTCATTGCTTCCCCCACCCGGGCAGTTTTCCACTCATTTTCTGTTCTTTTAGGTGTGATTTTGCAACAAATCCTTATGTAAGAAAAAAATTAATTTTGAAACAAGAAGATGCTAATGCTATAAACATAATTGGGGAAGCACAGTGGCAGTACTGAAAACAGCTAATGTTGAAATTGTGATCATTCCTTTGTCATTACATTGTCAAACCTCCTAAACTTTGCTTTTTTTAGCTTATTAAGCGTCATGAGAATGTCTGCAGATGTCCAGCACGTTATGCATGTAATCTATGGTCTCCTTCTCTCTTTCCTCCTCTTTTTTTTTTTCTTTTTTTTAATAAATGTAAATAAGGAAGGCCAATATAATAGAACAAATTAAACTTTTGACCAATATATTGGTGTGTACATCTGCATATTCAGATATGTAGTCTTAATTAGTAAAATCCTGACTTAGGACTCTAAGGAGTCGTTGTGTTACGCAGTTGCGGAAGTCTGGTTCAAATATTGTAATCAGCAGCCAGCCTCTGGTGAAGTCAGCAAAGTTGCTCCTATTTGAATTTGCTCAATTTAGTTACAGTGCTTTACTTCATTTCTAGCCCTGCCTTCATTCCCCATCTTGTGTGAAACGAAATAAGTAATTTTCAGCTTAGCTTCTCACCGATAGTGATCTGCGTCACAAAATCATCACACGCCAGACACTCTGCTTAACTGCAAGTGCTGGAAACCTGATAGCTGAGCCTCTGCTGCAGAGACGCTCGAGGAAGGGTTTATATATGGCTTCTCAAAGGCATCCCTTCTACAGTGAAGGGTGCTCACAGGTCAGTGCTAAAATAATCAACTCGGCAGCGTGGTGGGCGAAACTTCTGCTTTTGTATCTGTTGCCCCTGCAGTTACTCTCCCTCCCTTAACCTAAGTAAAAAAAAAAAAAAACTACCCAAAACAGAACAAAACTAAAAGAAAAATCCAAAACCCCTAAGTAAAAAAATCACATAAAATGCACAAGAAATATTTCACCCCCAAATGACAGTGAATCCTATAGGTTAAGGATATGTCTCATTTATTTTTTTACCAGCAGTTGTCACAGCAGGAAATGGCCACTGTAGGCTTATAATTGTTTGGTTTCAAAGGGGGAGATCTTTTACTTTCACCTCCTTTCTCTGTCTTTAAATTACTACTTGGAGTGTTAGTCTTTGTTGCTGCAGTCCTTATTGGCACTGCAGGAGACAGTGATTGCCTTCTATCTGAAAACTACAGTGAAATTAAACCTTAATTGGTTGTTTAAATGAGGTATGATATAGACCTTGAAGGACTTAAAGATATGTATTCCAAATTAGTTTCAGTTTTACTGTGAAGGTCTGACCATATACACCTTGGACGATTAAAAGAAAATGCACCAAACTCTCTTCCAGGAAAGAGCCTGATGATTTAGTATGACGTCATTACCAAAATTACAGGAGGAAAACTAGCGAACATTTTCCATGCACGGTCTCCCATTTCCTCCCTTTGGGATGACAGGTCACAGCTTATTTATGCAGTCTCTCTGAAGAAGGGTGAAAACAAATAGCCAAAACAAACAGATGAAAAGTGGCAACATAAGCATTTACTCATTTCTTGCAAGCTCTCCTAGGGGAAAAAAAATGAAACCTTTTGAAAATGTTAATAAGAAGGGGCAGGAGGAAGAGCTAGAAACAAGCAGGTGCCCATGGCACCGAAGACAGACTTAGCAAGCTCTATGGTAAGCAAATGCCTGACCAAAGTGGTGTAAAACGTTCCAGCCTCACTTTGCAGGGAGTGCTTAGAGCACACGCACACCTGGGTGAACTTGGCCCCGAGTTGTCGAAGGAGCTTCCAACCCAAACAACTATCACATTCTATATTTCCCATAAAGGCAGCTTTTAGCTGAAACCCCGCGTTTGGCTTGGCCCGCAGGAACCTGCCCGCTGACTCACTGAGTGGATCCGCTCTCTCCGCACTTTCCACTTTCCTGGAAAGAAGCACCACAGCAACAACGCACAAGGTATAAAAATGCTAGTACAGCCTCGAATGACTGAGTTGTGCTCAGCTTTGCCTTCAGATGCTAAATAGCAGGGTAGTACCGCTGCTGTCAGAAATAAAAGGCATGCAAAGCTAACCCACGGCTTCCTGCTCCACTGCAATGGCTACAGGGGCTGCAGCTGCACTGGAGTTCAAGGGCTGGAGGGACTTTGGTGGCACGAGCTGGAGGGGAGCTGGCATGGAACCCAGGCAACAGCTTACACCAAGACTTTTTCTAGGTGTGCTCTGCTGTGCTTATAGTCTATAGGGCTGTGATATGAGAGGGACAAGGAGAGATGGAAGAAGGGAAGAGGAGTAATCAGTTAGTGCAAAATCTGCTCTTTGTGGAACTGATCACAAGGTGATTTTGAAACACAGCCTTCCCTGTGGCAGGGGGCCCCAGCAGTAAAAGGATTATGAAGAAGGCTTTCAGATACCTCTCTGCTATTAGTTCTGACTAGCTGTTTGTGCAATAGTGATGGAACAGTAAATGGTTACAGGCAAAGTGGTTTGGTTTTGATACACCTTGGAAGTCTACTGGAACAGAGGCAGTGTGTATCTCAAGAATCCCAATTCCTGTTCATAATGTGCATTTTCTTCACAGAATCACAAAATGGTTGAGGTTGGAGGGGACCTCTGGAGGTCATCTGGTCCAAATCACCTGCTCAAGCAGGGCCACCTACAGCACATTGCCCAGGACCATGTTCAGGTGGCTTTTGAATACCTCCAAGAATGGAGACTCCACCACCTTTCTGGGCAACCTGTGCCAGCGCTCAGTCACCCTCCCAATGAAAAAGTGTTCCTTGATGTTCAGACAGAACCTCCTGTGTTTCAGTTTGTGCCCATTGCCTCTGGTCCTGTCACTGGACATCACTGAGAAGAGCCTGGCTCTGTCTTCTTTGCACCCTCCCTTCAGATATTTGTACTCATTGATGAGATCCCTCCAAGCCTTCCCTTCTCCAGGCTAAACAGTCCCAGCTCTCTCAGCCTTTCCTGGAGAGATGCTCCAGTCCCTTCATCATCTTAGTGGCCCTTCACTCAACTCTCTCCAGTAGCTCCCTGTCTCTCTTGTACTGGGGAGCCCAGAACTGGACCCAGCACTCTGGGTGTGGCCTCACCAGTGCTGAGTAGGGGGGAAGGATCACCTCCCTCCACCTGCTGGTAACACTTCTCCTAAGGCAGCCCAGGATACCGTTAGCTTTATTTGCCACAAGGTTATATTGCTGGCTCGAGTTCAACCCTGGCAGCACAACCCTCTGGCGTATCAGCCAATCCTCCCAGTTTTGTTGCATCAGCAAACCTGCTGAAGGTTCACTCTGCCCCATCATCCAGATTAGTAATGAAGATGTTGAAGAGGACTGGACCCAGTATTGACCCCTGGGGCACACTAGTTACTGGCTTCCAACTAGACTTGTTCCACTGTCTTCCATCATTTCTGTCCATTACTTCCATAAGGGGTATATATATTGTGGGAATCATAAAATACAACCATAAAACAATGTTCATTTTTTCTATACCAACTGATAACAATTTTTTTTTAAAAAACTTAGGGACAAAAAAGTGAAAAATTATTCAGGGGGGAATTTCAAGGCCTCATCTGTGAAGGACATGAGAACCAGACGAACTTTAAGCTCCTCCTGCAGTGAGTTTAATGAAGAACTGCTCATTAACTGGTTATTTGAATCCCCTACCTAACCACCACTAGGGCATATTGAACTGTAATTTTAGAGCATAGAGAAATCCTCGATAAAAGCTTTTATTTTACTTGCAGCAATGTATCCTCTCTTGATACTAGCAGAGAAAAAAAACAGTGAAAAAAATTAGAAAAGGAAAAACAAGGTGAATTCTAAGTATAATGATGTTAAAAAAACTAAAGAACATTTTTGTACCTACAGGGATCCTGTATTTTGTATCTTTTTTTCTGGGCTACACAAAAGGCAGACTCAAATGCTTCTTCAAAATATTTTCCGTGTCTACAAAAATATCCATGACTATTTGCCCTTCAAATAAGAGCAGTCAAATCGTCTGTGGTGCAGCCAAATGTCTTGTTAATGGCTAGCCTCTGGAAGTGCGAGAGCCTTAACACTAGTGGCTGCCTTGGTTACTGCACAAACAGTTTCTCCCTCAGGGAAAAACAAAAGAAACAAAAAACCCCACAACCCCGCGACCTCTCCCCAAACCCCACTTTATTACTATTTGCAAAATTCTGGAAAAAGCAAATGCTAGCCAGCATTCAGGTAAGCAACTTCTCGTTTGCAAAGATGTTATGGAAAACCTTGCTAATTAAAATTTGTGTTGGAAGGGTTTCTGTGATTTATTAAAGTGTGTTTTACAAAAGTCTTTATTCTACGATCACAGAGTGCATTCGAATGGTGTATTGGTGAAGGAAAGGTGCTTTTGCTCTGCACCATGATGTCATTTGATAAGAACAGGGGACTGTCTCTTCTGTTCATGTGCCAGCCCTCTCCCAGCCTCCTTCAGGTGCCTTCTCCTCCCAGCCGGTCCTGCTGCCGCAGCTGTATGTATCTCCGATGGGGGCTTTGAGCAGGTTCAGCATCTCTCAGCCCGCCGGGGCCCAAGCAGGAGGAGCAGACTGCAGAATTTAAAATCAATGTTAGACCTTCAGAGACATGATCTGAATGCAAACAGGGTTTGCCTATTACAAGGATTTCATGAAGTGATTCTTGAAGTGTTAATTCCTTTATAGAATTTGGACTGTAATAGCTTGATATTGGCAAGAAATAAGATGATCTTAAATCCCATGTGACTGACATTGCTTAATAGCAAGAGGTAACTGAGAGATGCAGTAGGGATGCCACTGCAAAAGCCCCTGAAACAAACCATGTAGGAATAAACAACGTTGAGTTCCTGCCTCGTTCCCCTCACTCCCAGCACCAGACATACCCTGGAGGTGGACCCTGCGACATGGTCCCCAGCCCTTGGGGTGGCCTTTGGGCACATTCTTTGGCACTGAAACTGTCCTCCCTGGCAGCACCCACACTTTGCACAGTGGACCGAGGCACAGCAGTGCCGCCCGTGCCGAGACACCATCACACCACATCTTTGCACTGCCCAGCCACACGTTCAGTGAACAACCCTCCTAAGGTCATGCTACGCCAGGGCCAAGGACGCCTCCCAGAAGAGACTTGGCCCACCTGCTCCCTTCTGTCCGCTGCACACTCAGGCCTCAGAGAGCCCCTCGTAGACTCCCCTTACAGAAGGGCTACTTCTGTGGCTACAGCTAAAGCTGAAGCCTGCTTTGCTCTTGGTGAGTGCCACACAATCAGCACCTCCCTGTCAACAGCCCCTAATGGGATCATGGCCTTTGAGGGAAAGTAGACCCCTGTCCTTGGGCCCAGCACCAGGATCATCAGCTGAGCAGTGAGCAGGGGTTTGCCAAAGCTGCCTAGCACCCTCCTGAGATTAGGGCATGCCTTTATAACCTGAAACAGCTCCTGGCCACACTGTGCTCCTTGGCAGCTGTCACGACCACTGCCGAGAACCACATGGAGCACTTTTCTGCTTTTTTTTCATATCAATCAGCAGCTTCCAGCATGGTCAAACATATATTTCTGAGCAGGCAACAAGGCTGTCAGTAGGCAAGACACACAAACACAGGGCTAGAAGAAAGAAGACCTCATGCCACTGACGGTGCAGCCTCAGCACCCAAACCCAGGGCCCCAGCATGGGTTTGTGAGCACTTATAAGCAATAACCCACACAGAACCTGGGCTGGTGGTGTGCCTGCACCTCTGTGTCACACAGGGTGGCTCCAGTTCCAGCAGTTCCTGAGGGGCTGCAGATGAGGATGCAGATGGAAAGCTCCTGTCCAGGGCCACCTCACTGGGTCAGTCCTCACAAGCGATCAAATGAAACCCCACAGACTTACTGGGATGACCAGTAATTGCTTGTGTCACTTTTGCAGTGTGCTTCCCTAAGAATTACTATCTAGTTTTTCTCAAGGAGGTAGTTTTGTAAGCTCTCTGTAGGTCCTTCTATTTTGCTGCTATGTTTAGTCTCTCACCAGGAAAAGATCTGCTTTCAATAGGGTAAATGTCCACTTCCTACAAAGGCAAAAATAAACCCACTTTGCAAAGTGCGGTCAATAATCTGTAGTCAGTTGTCTTTGCAAATAATCTTTGCAGTAGTCAATAAACTGAAGATTTAACTTGCAGGCAGAGCAACAAGGACTGATGCTGGAGTGGCAAAGATGATACATCTGGGAAAGTTGTATGGAAAAGACTACTCCCTGTAGTATGTTTGCCATATGCTTTGGCAGTATGAGACAGAGAGGATATACAAATGTCACATTTGTTTTAGGGCTGGCACCAAGCAACGCATATATCTGCTGCATGCTGGTCCAAAACTTTGTCAGAGCAGAGGAACACCTTTCTTCCCTGCCACATACTTCTTGCATGAAACATTTGAGGCAAACAGTAATGTACTCTTGTCAGGAAATGTCTCAGGAACCACCAACCAGAACACCAAGATGTGTGTTGGATTTTGTTTCACCTGAAGTGAACCATTGTGCTCTGGACTACAGGCACCTGTTTTGTACTTGGGCAGTGAACCACAGTGCTGTGCAAGCATGGAGTTCATTCCCGAGGAGAATGCTATCAAACTGATTGATCAAATCTATGATCCTCTGAAATTGCCTTTGACTGTGCTCTGATTTGCCTAAATGTGGTTCTACATTTGTGCCAGGCTGCCCTGTGAGTGTTTCCAAAATCCTTTTCCACTCTAAACCTGGGAATAGGAATAAGTATACGTGCTTTTAAAAGGAAGTGCAGTGGTCCCAGGACTGTCCATATTACTTTATCTAGAAATACTTCTGGCACAGACCAAAGGTGACCTGGCTTTTATGTAGGGCAGCTCCCGTGACAGATGAGAATAAATTGTTTATATGCTTAATTTGTTCTTGTCTGTAGCACTACTGAATGCTATGCCCCTCTTAAAAACCTCATTTATAGAGCTCCAGTCCCAGGATCATGCTGTTTGTAACAACTCTGTTGAAGAGTTAATTTTTCCAGGTAATGGCAAAAGGCCAGACTGCAGCCCTTTACAGGAACAGATTCAGTCACATGTAGGCTACTGTAGTCTGAGGGCTAAGCTGGGGACAGGAAAGGCTGTGGGAAGAAACTGAGGTTCCTCAAAGTCTCTTGGAGGCAGAGGCTGCTCACAGGGAGATGGCATGTTTCTGCTTTAGTCTCAAGGTCCCCTCCCGCTTGCTCCATCCATGCAACCAAGGCCACCTGCTGCCCCCACCCAAAGTGTCCTCTGGAGACCGAAAGCACAAGGGTGAGGTGTCCTGCCATGCTGAGGGACCCTGTGGCACACTAAAGATATTGTTGGTGGGAGTGTTCAACAGACAGCATCATTCACAAATCCTCACCAGGCCTTTGCCTGTGGTCTGGAAGCGATGCTTGGTCTTTGGAGAAAATGTAATATGCACTAGTCTTAGCTTTCTGAAACAACTTATTTTTCTCTTTTTTTTTCCTACTTTTTTGAGAGAAAGAGGTGAGGATGCAGGAGAGGATGGGTGTTAGACACAGCAGTAGTTTGGCCTTTCCTTTGATCACTGCAATAAGGGGCAACCTGGCTTGGAAAGCCCTGAGATACACTGCAGATGAGCGAAGGGAAGATGGTACCCTGCCTGAGTGCCTGAATGCTCTCTGGCTGGAGAGGGCTCTGTCCTTATCTTTCACCCTTTCCTCTGAGTAGGTTTAAGGGTTCTACTGTGTACCTGGCACTCACCCTCTTCTTGCAATAGTTCCATGAGGCTGAATTGGAGCCCTCTCAAATGCAGAGAGGTGCCTCGGTGGTATCTCATTTCAGTCATTCCCTGATCCATAGCCTTACTCTATCTGTGAAGTATCACACCTCTTCTTTCCTGATGCCTTGAATGCATCACATTCAGTGAGGCTGCACTATGGAGAGTTTTTGAAGAACAGTAATAATGAAACCTCGCTAGTGCTTTTTATCCAGTGTGTAAAACCCAAACTTGTGGCGGTTTTATCATCTCTTCTCTACCTGGGCATGAAACATCAACATACAAAACAGTTAAGTGCTCTGTTCCTCAAAGCTGTCTTCAGTCAACAAACCCCTGCCACCTGTAAGGGACTAAATTCACACTTTTTGTGACAGACAAAGCCATAGCTAGGAATTGGTCGTAATACACTCAGAACAGTTTCTTTAGCTTCTGAGGCAAAAGGGGGTATGTGTGTGTGTTAAATGTGAGGTGGCCCTTGCACTTCGTAATCTGTGCTCCTCTAGACTCTTTTATCTGGGATCCCCATGCAGCTGCCGTACTACAAAGTAAAGGACTTCAGGCTACTATGGTAGGCAGGTTTTTGTGGTTTCTACCCCTCTTGAATGACTATTTGCATGGGCACTGCCATCGTTAAATTATTTGAGAGGGAAAGATTCACACTCTGTTTCTGACATTTGCCTTCCATTGCATCCACACAATTGCTCTGCTTATAACAATTTCTGCAAGAAAAAGAAATCCTGTAGGAGTACATCACTATTATTTCTGTCTTCAAAGAAACCAATTTCACCCAGAGCCTTATTAATAGTGCAGGTGGAAGTGGAACTCTAACAGCAAAAACCCAGCAGGCATAATATACTTGGTTTTCTTTTTTTTTTTTTTTTTTTCCTTATTAATGCTAATCCCACATTGCTTATTGCTTTTTTGGAAGAGTCTGATTAGAACAAAAAGAGCTGATATTAGCATTAATTGAGAAAAGTTAATTTCACAATGCAGACAGGTAAATGACCTGCTTGGGACAATGCAAAACTGATGAAACCCAGATCTTTGTGACCATTTTCAGAGGAAGGTATTATAGACTGCTAATTCTGCATTATGTATTATTAATTGTGCATCTATTTTTCTTCTACCAATAAAACATGGTTACTTCAGAATAATTTTTTTCTTTCATTCTTTTTGCTTTATTACCAAGTAGTGATGGACGATACTTGAATACCTACAAACTTTCCATGCTTTTCTACTCAGTTTCTGGATACTCCTCTGGCAACATGTAGGTAGATTCAGCACTGATCCCAGTGATGTCAGTCTCTATTGAATTTACTAAGATTAGACCAGGGCCTTTCATATCCAGCTCTCTGCTGAGGAATGTGCTGAACCAATTGACCAAAGGAAGGACTCATTTTTAATGTCATTCAGAAATTATAAAAGATAAAATAAAATTAACCCTGCAAGAGTGATAGCCCTTGCAATTATCAGAGCAAAAAAACAGGACTCTCATTTCAATTTGCTGCAAAGCCTGTGGAAAATGATAGTCTTTGATTTAGATGTTTGGTTATCTTTTAGCTCAGTAGGTCTCTCCGCTTGGGTTTGCCTCTAAAGAACAACAACATGTAAGCCAGGTCCTACAGCCCTCCTGCCTGGAGCATACTTCACTGCTGCCTTTTGTACTCTCCCTGAAGTGAGATGGGACATCTCCAGCTGCTCTCCGGCTAGGCATCTGTTGGGAACAGAAAACTCAGGGTCCAGGAGGACTCATGTCAGGAAGAGCCCTAAAGGACGTGTTTCTCTAGCCTTTCTTCTACAGAGTTTGTCTCCTGTGAAACAGTGTACCTCCTCGCTTGGGTGACAAGCCAAGAGGGCCAAAACCTAGAATATTAAAAAAATTAATAATGCATAAAACAAGGCAAATTTAATATATCTCACAAAAGAGTTTTGTTTTACACTAATAGACTTAATTAACTCTTTCTTAGATAATTATGAAAGCAAGATCTCAGAAGAGGTGGATAAAGAAATCTCATTATTTTAATTTTAAATATTTTTTTAAAATTTATATTGTGCTTTGATTTTCACAGTTGTGCTTTTTTATGGCCTAATGCATCACAGAATTTGGGCAATTTGGCATAGAATAAAAGGATCAAAATTAAAACATAAAATGGCATAAATCTTTTCTCCCCAATTTGTTTGCACCACTAAAACTTGAAGCATTCATTTTAATCCCCAATTTCTGATGGGGACATTTATTTTATGCACAGCTAAGCATGGAAATCCTCTATGCTTATTTTCATTGGATTGCTTTTGCCTCCTCAGATTAATTCTGAAGAATGGGGCTTTGGCATTTGTCTTAGTTGTCCTTTTGAACTTTCAAATTATAATTCATAAAACATTTTGTGTTAAAATCCTAACATTTTTACTGTGTTTTTTCACAGATTTTTAAAGAAGCCCTAATTGCTTATGTATCATCCCTCTGTTACTGTAGGACTGACAACTTCTTACTTCCATCTTGGCCCTTTTGCTAAGGAAGCCTTGTTGAAAGAAAAGATATTTTCACCTGGACAGTCAGCAATGTTTACCCAGACAGACGCCTTTGAGGATCAAAAATTGTGGCTGACTTGTGGCCAGCTGACTTTGGGTGAGGTGGAGGTGGGGGTGGTCACATCTGCCTATACACATCTGTGCACCCCTCTCATTGCTGCCCACAGAAACCATGCCAAGTGCATTTTTTTCCTGTGGAAAGGAAAAGTCATGCTGAAGAGCTAACATAGCCTTGGCTACAGGCACTTTTCAGAGGACTTTCTGATGACTATTAACAAGTTTTGAATGCCTCCCCCTTTTCATCCTACCTATTTGCTGGGGCTTCTTCTATGAGGAGCATCAGGACGTATGAAAGCGTAATGTTGTCTGTTCCTTGGTGTTTGCTGGTCTGAAGGAGGTGTAGGAGTTCAACAAAAAAGCAGTTAATGGTGTTAAAGGAGTTGGTATTAAATACTGTGTTCAGGTGGAGACAGGTAAAAAACAGAATGTCCATCCCAACATCCACTGGAGCGGGTCCTGGTCCAAATGTCACCTGCAGGCTTCTCCCGGGTCAGGCTTCTCCTCTCCTTCTGCAAAAAGCCATGTACAGCCAGGGTGCAGCTGAGAAATAAATAGGAAGGAACAAACTCTGAAAGACAGCACCTATGTTTTTTTCTGAGCCCTTCCATGGCTACATGCTGCCCTGAGAAATGAAGGCAAGTTAAAACCAAAGAATCACCTCGTAATTCAGCTCTGAGACAGAACATGAATGTGTTTCCGAAAACTGAAGCCCTCTGAGACCTGGAGAGCTTGTGGTTTGGCCCATGCTGCCTTCACATTATGGCTATTTGCCTATGGCAGCGTTCACATAGCTCCCACCCGACAATCCGGTACTGTTTCTGCCTTCCTTACAGCCGAGCAACCACTGCCCCCAAGTGCCCATTTAAAGGCTATTTTTTAAGTTGGGGGTTCACAAGGTTTTGCATGTGTGTGATACTGAGGCTAGCAGTGAGGCCAACTCACAGACTGCTGTCTGTGCAGTCTCAGCCTGCCTGGCTCCGGCAGCTGCTCGCATGGCCGAACCCCTTCCTTTGGTATCCCACAACCCATTTTCTCCCCACTGAACCTATTACCTCTCAGAAACCATGATTTTTTAGTGTCTCCATTTTCTCTGGTATTGCCTTTATACCCTGCACGGTGAAAATCAGTTCCTTGAAAGCCACTTCGTTGTCAAGATCAGTGCCAGACTACCATGAAGTTTTGGTCTTCCGTATACTAAAAAACCTACGTTTCCTTATGTCTCCATGCAGAGTAATGGATGTATGTCATCCAGCATCATTATACCTTCTCTTTGCTTTTCAAATCAAATCTAATGCACTCTTTTATTTGGGCAGTATCATTCTCCAGCATTCATTTTCCCAGGAAGAAGAGATTTTGCCTATAAGCCTCAGGCCCTTTCTCACCTGAGCAATTATCTCCTTCAAGATTTCTTGCTGCCTTATCAACAGCCACTCTTTTCAAGACTCTAGCTTTACCAGACTTCTTTTTCCCCCTTTCCTTCTTTTCTGGATGCCCCCTCCAACCTCCCATCCTCATGTATCTTGAATTTATGAAGTTTCTTTCCACGCTTACCTGTGTTTTCCTGCCCTTCTTTCCTTGCAGAAGCTACTTTCTCTTCTGTCCTCCTCCTTCTAGTCTCCTCCACAACACGTCTCCACACTTCAATGGCTCTCCCTCTTCTCCGATCCCTTCCTGCCCTTGCCTGACTCCCTCCTGGCAGGACTGATCCTGATCATTGGGATGGCTCCCATGATGGCTGTACTAGTGTCAGGGTCACCCACTTGACGTGGCAGCAGCTCCAAGGTGGCTCTCCATCAGTGTAAGTCCAACCAGTGCCACTAGCTGCTCTGTGTGTCCTTAGCTGACATCCACTTTATTATTCCCTGTTTGTCACCCTGCGACACTCTCCATCAGTTTTTGGACTAGGGGTGTTGAATAGCTCCTGATAAATACTTTCAGGCACCCTGCCTGCAGTAGCACCGAAAGGCATAGCAGCCAAGCCCCTCCAGGCTTCAGCCTCCCCCAGCCCCTCAGACTGGGAACCTCTGAGTCCCACTCCACTTTGTGGGGATCGACCTCTCCCCAAGCTGTGGGTACGTTGCACAGGCAAGAGTCTTACTGTTGTTCTTCAGGCTCCAAGGCTGGCTTGATTATCATCAGCCAGGTAACGTGGCATGCATCAGGGCAATATTGGTGCTGCTGCACAGAAATAAGATCTGATTTGACCTAATTGGATCTATGTCTTTTTCTTTCATTACCATTTCAGATTTCTCCTAAGCCACAATAGAAAGTACTTTGAAGAGGCTTCCCAGTTTTAAACTGGGACAAACTGGAAGTGTTGGTGATATTATTCCTAAGGCCTACAGTGCCCATTCTTGCTTATTATTGTCTCAAGTTACATTTCATAATCTCAGGGACCCATGACAGGCAGTGCACTTGTGGGTGATGGCTGAGCTTTCCCAGTGGTTAGAAATTACAGCCACAGCAGTGGTGCTCCTTAGCATCACCCCAAGCATGTCAGGATCAGTGAGAAATTCATTGCCTATCATGTGGTACTGCTTTATTCAAATGTATTGAAGGTATTTAAACACATTCATTTAGTGTGCACAATGGTGGCTTTGTATTTAGGATAACTATATATGAATGGATTGATGGTATTTGAATCTCAGGCATCTGATATTACAGCTAATAAAACAGGCCATGAATACACACTACAATAATATTTACTTGAAATGAAGGATGGAAAGAAAAGAAGAGAGACCACAATAACGCTTTCAAGCCCCAGTAGACTTGTGATTTGTGCTAACTTGGCTGTAATAATCTTCTATATCTAGGTTGATGTGTCCATCAAAAATGTTGGCATGAAAACCAAGGAAAAAATGACAACAGTAAGCTAAAAGTGATTTTTTTTCCTCTGTGACAGAGACAGCCTCATTCTGATTTCTTTATCACTATTAGAAATTCAGAGCAACTGATTTGAGTTCAGTTTGTAATGTGTACACACACATTAGGAAAAACATATGGAAACGTTTTCTCTATTCAGGCCAGTGAGTAATGCAGCAGTGTCTGGATTCCTCTCCCACACACAGAGTGATCAAGCAGAAACCCTGCTGGTAGGCTGAGCAAGGGAAAAAAAAGTCCTGTTTTGTTAATGATGTGATACTTTGCAATCAGGTCAGCAACACTTCTGAGGCTGTTCTACCAATGACTCCCCAGTGGTACCATGGCTTTACAAAGCCTGTCTGGAAGCAGCAAATAATTGCCAGCGGGCAAAAGAGAATTTTAAGAAAAAGAAAAAAAACAGGAGAGAAAACATGAAACCAAGTACCTACCTGTTCTGCCCAAGAGGCAGCTGAGAGCCCAGCAGCCTGTGGTGCTCAGGGAGGAGAAATTCAGGGGGAAACCTCTGGAGCCAAGCTCTTGTGGGTGTCGCTGAGTGCTGCTGAGCAGGTCAGGTCTTGCTCTCAAACTGGCCACTCTTCTTCTACCTCTTCCTTCCTCTTACCTTTTGATTACTTTCAGGTTTTACTTCTTAACCTTTAAGTATGCAGAATAAACCCATCAATCTCAAGCATCATTTTTATCAAAGCCAAATCAACAGTGGAAAGGGAGCCTTGCAAGAAGACCAGACCCAGTTATGCACTTATATAGACTGGAGAAATACAGAACCATAACACCTTTGTTTTACATCTTGAAGCCTCTCCTTCCTAAGCTAGTGGTCATTTTATTCTGGAAGCCTCTCTAATGTGTGTAGAACAGACCTGTATGAACTCAAGGTGCTCTTTCATCATAGAGAGCATGCTGTAGAAATTGGAAACGAATCTTTCTTCAGCTTTTGTAGTTTGCATTTTGACTTTCCACCAGCTCAGAGTTTCATGCTATTTCCAGGTTAACTAGAGCCCATAAGCGACTGAGATTTGCTCAGCCTGAGTATTTGAGAAAAGATGTACCTGATGCACCTGAGATACGGCACAACTGTAAGACACAGGGAGGAATGGGACTGTTGAGAAGTATTTTTCTCATGGAGGGCTCTTTCATGGGGCTTGGTGAAACAGTGAAAAGTGCCTTGCTTGCTAGTGCAGTCAGGGCATATTATGTTGCATAAGTGAGTCTCACTGCCTTTCCCCAGTTAAAGCAGTGCTCCATCCTAGTGCTGTCAGGAGGTGTTATTTCCAGAACTGTGAGCCTGTTGGTTATCCATTTGTTTCACACATACCCTGCCTTTCTAAACAGACAAGCCTATTTCCAAGCAGACTGAGTCTCATTAACCACATAATCCAGAACAGAAATACGCATTCATAATTTACGCATAGCTAAAAAAGCAATTGTAAACTTTTAAGCATTCAGCATTACAGTTTGGCTTTGGTTATGTTACATGATGGTATGAGCTTTAGAACAAATTTAACTGCTATGCTCCTTTGTTTCACAGTATCTGAGTATTTGATAGCATTAGAGATTTTCCCCGCTTCCTAGATTGCATCTGACTGACTTTCTAATATATTTACTGTCAAAATGAGGATTGAGCTGTGTGACGCACATTACGTGTTCCCTTTCTGTACTGCACTGACTTGTTTGCAGGCCAGATTTAACAAGGATACCACAGCAAGCTTTTCAGACAAATAATAGATTGCAAAATGTGTATTAGCCAACATTTTGTTCTAGTCTTGTAGCAGCAATACCATAAACAGGGTCTTGTTCTTCACTGTATGTTAATTATATTAGACTCTTCTTCAACTAATTAGCAGCTCATTTACTTAGAGCTGATAGCCAAGGTACTACAGATTTAAAAATGCCCTTATGTTCATTTTCTTATTGGTGTCCTGTTTCTCATTCAAAAACATTGAGGGACCCTTCTTCCTCCCCACTGTCCTGGTTCCCTCTGTGCACCTGGCAGTTTGACTAACTGCTAGGTTCCCTGCTGCCTTCCAGGTCTGGGGTCATGCACAAATACCTATGAAACATTCATCAAAAACCTCAGATGCACCTGCCTGAGTTCAGCTTCTGTTCAAAATGAGCTGCAGATCACAGGGATGTTGTGCGTGTTTCATTAACTTTTCATCAAATCTAGACACTAGGTTTCTCCACTAGAATTTTCCTTAATGAACAACCTGACTATTCACCACAAGCCAGCTTTTTCCACTCTGAACTCTGGTCTGTGGAAACCATCCCATGGGGCGAATTGCATAGTAGCTTGTGATAGTAATAGCAGTCTTCCTTCCCTTCCCTTCTGACAAAAGACAAAGCCATGCAAATGTGTATAGCATAGAAACTGGAATTGTTCTCTGGGATGTGACCCAAGGAAAACTGGATTCATTCAAACCTGTGTCTAATATAAAAGGAAGAATCTGCAGCTTATCCACATAGACTATGATGGCAGAAGAAAGGGAGGCTGGTTTTAAACCTGAATTTGTACGGCACATTCAGCTTTTGGGCCTTGCTGATACTCAGGATTTAAAAGACATTCAAGGCTGTTATTTAGTAGCTTGAGGTTTTCCCTCTCCTGCACTGTGCACCTTGGGAGCAGCCCCATGAGGAGAGTCGGTGGCTTCAGCCTGCAGGTGGCACACAGAGAGCACTGAGCTGAAAATGCACATGGGTACACACATGCACAGAGACCCCAGGGGCTGGCAATAATAATTTCCTAAATTGGTTACTGATTCAACGCAGCCTTCACATCTCACAGTGCTGTAGCAGCCCTCAGCTGACTTGAAAGACCTGCTCACAAATACATTTGCTATCAATGATATGCTTCAGGGGAAAAAGAAAGAAAGAAAGAAGGAAAACAACTGGAGATCTTAGTTTAAAACAGGAATATACTTCGCCGGGTTAAGACTTATCTAAAAATCATCATAGCTAATGAAAAGAATGCATGGAAAGAAAACATATTCTCCGTTGGAGAGCAAATACCTGCAGAAGGAGTTAAGCCACTCATAATTTGGCATACATAGCATTTAGAAATTTGTCACTGCCCAGCCTGCAACAACAAATACATGAGTCTGTCTATATTTTCGTTTATCATTACACCAATGGGATACAAGAATATAGTTGATGATGAGTCTAGTTTGGGGACTGAAAGTTATTTTATATGGAATTTAACATCTTCTGAAGGTACAGGCCATGAACTCTGAAAAGCAATAATTCTGTACAGAGATAACTTCACAGCGTCAGGCCCATAGGGCAACACGGGCCAGTGACCAGAGAGGGAGGATGAGCTGTTCCAGGTATCAGGCAAGAGGCACCGAGAACCACTGGGACTTTCATCTTCCACTGTGGGCCAGCTTTTCTTCAGGCCTTTTAGTCTGTGAGATTGGTGAGTCCTGGCAGTGACAAAGCTGCTTAAGCGTAGACAGCTAGGCACTGGTTCAGCAAGGTCCTCAAGGATGTCCGATTCATGTTCTGAGACTCTTGTTATTCACCAGGATGAGAAACAGAGAAGCTTGTCTCACTGGGCTGCTCTAAGTTTAGGCTTTTGAGCTAACACCACACTTTATAGAAGAACAGAATAAGAACAAAATAAACCCTTTTTTTTTCCTCAGAAGAAGGAGTTAATGTATAGACAGAGCCATTTTTACATTATATCAATATTAGCTGTTTCAGAGAACAAAAGTTCTGGCAGCAATTCCACTGAAAAACCTTTAATCAAAGTAAGTGACATAAAAAAATTGACAAGGCTGGTATAAGTGGCATTTTGTTTGGCATGACCATAATTTCGCTCTTTGTCATTATTGTGGTCACCAGAAGAAAAGGCTTCAAGGTGCATTAATGTTTTTTTATTAAGCCACATCACTGATGCAACTGTGCTTTTTGTGTCTAATGTACATCAACATAACGAGGTATTGACTGGTGCCTGGAGTTCACTGTTAAGGGTGGAGAAAAACATCACAACAAATAAACTGGTAAACAGGTTTTGGTGGCGTTATTTGCAAGGGGAGTTTAGGAGAATACTGTCAGACCATAATTACTGCATCTCACTGACTGATCCACAACACTAAATACTGAGAATGTGGAGGTTTTTTGGGTCTGCTTCTGAAAATACATTCAGTAGTGACTGGCAGCCTTGGTGATGCACAAAATGGCTACAGCTATGAACACCCAAAGGGCGGTAAGAGAAATAGTGTCTTCAGCCTGAGAGCATGGGCTGCCGTGCACCCTGCAGCAGCCAGAGGTGGGCTGCTGCAGCCGGAGGTGGGCTGCGGTGACCTCTGAGGGAACAGGAGCAGATCCCCCTCACAGAGCTCTGTCAGTCACCACAGCTGTTTTGGAATACAGCTACATACAACTATACTGGAACCAGTATAACTGTACTGCAGTAGTGGGGAACCAGTACATCTGCCCTTTCTCTCCCACCTGCCTGTGCAAAACACATCTTTGAGCAGAGGAAGGAGCAAGGGGAGTGGAGCTGGGTTAGGGAAGGGATGGGACAGAGCAGAAGTCCATGCCGAGCAACCTTCCTTTTATGTGAGGCTTTGGGTGAACCTTGCTTTGGTGCTGTCAGAGGTGTCCCTCCACAGTTTTTAGGTAGGCCCAAGATGTGTGGGATTCAGAAATGCAAACGGTTTCCTGATCCTCTCCTGTCCTTCATCTCTTCCCCAGTGTTTTGGGTCTTTGTGGGCCCACCTTTCAAAATACATGCTCCAATCCTTTCAAGCCAGGAAGGTTTTTATCCTCTCTCCTTGTGTCTTCTACTTATGGTTTGCACAGCTATTTTATTTATTTTTACATTCCTTTATTTCTACATACTATCACATCTTTACCTTAGTCCATACTGATGTGCCCTTTATACGGCATCCCCTGTTGAGGAAATAAATATTCAGGACCCATAGAAAACAAAACTCAGCTCAGGTGTGGGGAATGTAGAAGACTTTACCTTGGCAGCAGAGTTACAGCTGGAAAACAGAGGTAGCATCAGCAGGAACTGAAGATTTGTCTTCACCCATTGCTGCTCCAATTACAAACGCGAATGGTTAGGGAAGCAATCCATCAGACCTCAAATAACAAACCGAACGAGGCTAGCACTCCTCAGGTCTGTGTTTTCCTTTCTCTTCCCCTTACTATTTATTTGCTTGCATCTTGCTTGTCATCCAGTGCCTCCAAGCACTCCCAGCCCTCTTTCCTAATGTAGCGTCTCCTTTAATAATGTAGTCTGTGCAAATTGCAGCCTCGTGAACTGCAGACTCATCAGGGTGGCAGAGGCACAACACGAGTAGGTGCTTTCCCTTTACCGTCAAAGAAGCCGATAAATACAAAATCTTCATTTGCTTTGAGACACCCTATGGCAAAGCAGATCAAGCTGCTCTTTTCCTTCATTACAACTGTGTCTTCTCTCCGCAAGATTAACAAGCATTTCTGTGGATTTGGGGTATCTGTACTGTCAGATCGCTTGCAGCCATTGCTAGCCAAAGTGCAGCAGCACAGCAATAGCTGTTACACTGCTCATCAAAATCAGCAATCTCTGCTTCTTCCTAACCATTAAAATTATCAGTGCTGCACCCTGAATCAGCCATGTCAGTGCCTGTCGCCCAATTCACACATGATGTGGAAGAATGCACTTCTCGGAAACTGGTCTTTTTCTTCAGGGCAGAGAGAACGACGTTGTGAGATAAAAGGAAAGTTTACTAGACAGCACTGATTTAATGATGTTAATAAACCATAGCTATTAGTCCAATTACATAAGAGCAGGTTACCCTGCCAGCCCTAATAGCAGAAGATGCAGAATGCAGATTAATTTCAGCTTCTTTACCTTATTCTCCAGATAGGGAATGAAATGCCTGAGTTTATCTTGTTGTAAATGGCTCTGATATAGTTTAATTCTGACTTAGAAAGGGCTTTCAAGCCAGCAAAGGAAATCCTTTGCTCTCCCCTTAAGTAGGGCTGAAATTGCTCCCAGCTTGCAGTTACTTATAGGCTGAAAAGTGAGAACTTAAGGTGGTTTTCCCAGGTTTTTGTACTGGAAATGTTCCCTTAGAAATGCAGAAGGGAAACAGTGCTTAGCCTGTCTCAGAAGTGTTGCATTTTGTTTTGTTCTGGTTTTGGGCAGTCATTTGGGAAGATACCCATCTCACTAGGTACCACTGCAATGGTGCAGGTCAGAGTGTGGGGGAGCCCGGGGATTTTGTGCCATCATGTCAGGGCAAGGCACTGAACAAAAAGGACAGTATCACCATAACAATAACTATACCATTAGTTGTGGAGGCACCAAACAGGATCTGAGCCACTGAGGCATACACTTCCCAGACACAAACACACTTACACATGCACAGAGATGGCATGTTCACCCCGGTGTCAGCACTTCAGACTCAAGCGGCCATGCTGTGCCCGCCCAGTGCTGCCTCATGGCTTTGAAGATGTGCCTTTAATTAATTGCTTACAGCCATCATTGAGTTGGGGGCAAGAGAGGAGAGGGCATGCCATCCCCTGATTGCGTTCTACCTGGCATTTAGCTTAATTTCCTGTAGTTACACTTTGCCACTTGATCCTGTCCCTTGATCCTTGCATAAGGGTCTAAACAACAGTGGCCACCCCAAATTACTGTGCTGAAAGTGACAGAAACCTATGCTTTGAAATGCATAGTCCTGCTAGGCTAGGAATAGACAAGCCATTTTAAATGTATTTAAAATATTAGTTCAGAGTGATTATAATTATCCTATTATAAAGCATATTTGCAAAAATAACAGCCCTGGACATGGGTCTTTCAGGCCAAGTTTCATCTCAAAATGAACTCTCGCAGCACTTAATATCACTGTGAGACTGTTAATTATATCTAGGCAGAAATGGGACCCCTATAATTAGGTTGATGTGTTTGACAGACTATTTTTCACAAAAAAGTTGACCACAAATACTTCTTGATCGACCTAACAACCTTCCCATTTGAAAACCCCTATGCAAATGTGAAAGATACAGTCCATCTTGCTTCTCTAGTGGGCTTGATATGATTTGGCAGGACTTACTGAGTAGTTTTAAGCCAATTTGTTAGTGAAATGAACTAAGAAAGATGCTTTAGGTCTTGAGCTGTGAGAAGGCACTTGGCCACACAGCTTGTCCTATACATTTTTTTTCCAAAGAGAGCTCCTAAGCTTCTCACTCTTCATCTTTCCCTTGTAAAACTCTCCACTGTGATGACGTGCTCTGGCATTTCAGATCCCCAGCTGCCTCTCCAGCAGCATCGGTGTTAGCCACGAGACCCCTAGCCATGATATCAAACATAAAATTCCAATTTCAATCACCTTTAGGTGATGAGAACTTAGATGACAAGAGGGACAGCTAGAGGTCATCTCCATCCCTCCATGCATGCTCTGTCTCACATGCTGATGCTCTGTTGCAACATTGCTTGGGTTTAGGGCGGGTGGAGAAGACAGAGCTAAGGCCAGCAGCAGCCATGACCCATGGAAGGGTACCATATTTTGGAGAGCTCAGAGATGTCCCCTGTAAATTTGGCAGACAGGAAGGACTGCTTGTTCGCAAGTAAAACAGGGCTTGTTTTCAGGGCATCCCATAGTGAGACTGCCTTATGCGACCAGTTCAATAGCTATACTGGGTCTGGTTGGGATGGAGTTAACTTTCTCCATAGCACCCCTTATGGTGTTGTGTTTTGTGTTTGTGACCACAACAGTGTTGATAACACACCAATGTTTTGGTTATGGCTGAACAGTGCTTGCACAGTGTCAAGGCTTTCTCTGTTTCTCTCTCTGCCCCCCACTGACAGTGAGTAGGTTGGGATGGGCAAGAGGCTGGGAGGGGACACAGCCGGGACAGCTGACCTGGACTGATTAAATAGATCTTCCATACTATATACTGTCATGCTTGGCAATAAAACTGGGGTAAGAGAAAAAGATGGACGGATTTTGGCTTCCAAGGTGGCCATTACTTGGAGACTGGCTGGGCATCGATCTCCTTGTGGGAGGTGGTGAGTGATTATCGCCTTTGCATCACTAGGTTTTTTCCCCTTCACCTATTAAACTGTCTTCATCTCGACCCACAAGTTTCTTGCTTTTGCTCTTTCTATTCTCTCCTTCATCCCACTGGGAGTGTGGGAGTGAGTGAGTGGCTGTATGGGTGCTTGTCTGCTAGCCGGGGTCACCCACAATAGCTGAAGATTAAAATACTGGTACCCTGAGTTCCAGCTGTTCTAAAACCCACCACGGCATCCTTTCTGCCCATCCATCAGCAGTCCGCAACAGGAAGGGCCCTTCATGGCCTGTAACAGTAGGTATTTTGGAGTGGGGCAGAGAAGGGGGGAAAGGGAAAAAGCTTCATTTAGAAAATGGTAAGCTTCATTTAGAAAATGGAAAAGATGCAATTGGATGAAATGACAAATATTCCCAAACGAGTCAAGTACGCTAGAGTGTCTTTGCTTTCAGAGTACAAACACAGCGAAATGCCCCTTGGATTCAGGCTTTCATTTCATCTCCTTGCAAAAGTTACTTAACAGAAAATCACATAGTTCATAAGTTATTAAAGAAGTGAGCTGGTAAACATGGGGTGGCTGACCCACTTTGCTCTTAGCAACTGATTGGAGCTTGCTCTTCGTGTGCCCAAATTAAGGCAATGTGCCTTGGCTTAAAATCTGCTTAGTGAGGTTTAAGCTAAAGGATGCTATTTCACAGCAGGAAGAAGATAAGGACCTGCACAGGGATATTTAGAGGGACTGAGCTGAAGGAAGCTGACTCAGGGAGCACAGTCACGTGCCTGCATGTGGTCAAGAATATTATTCTTTTCTCCCACCCCATGTCCAGCAGAGCCGTCTCCAGCAGAGCACCCTGGTGTGGAGCCAACCGTATCCCCTACCTAGGGTGGGACCTGTCTCTCTTTGGGATGAAGGGCTATTTGCTGAACTGGTGGACAGTTTCAGAGGTTTGGTTTTCTTAATGCAAGGTTTGGTTTAGATTATTTTATTAAAGTAGCATTTGTGAGAGAAGATATTTCTATTGGAATGACCTGACAGCCTTTTTCTGCTGGATTTTGTCCATTCTATCCCTGTCACTACAGAAAGGCATACTATTAAAGAAAACAACTTGAAATCAAAAGTTATATTGTTGAAGTGCAGGAAATGCCCTAGAATCATGTTCCAAGGACAATACTCCTGTTAGTGCAAAATCACTAATGCCTTCAAAAGCTGTTACTAACTAGAGCTGCCTCAGCAACACCACAGGTTGAAATGATCCTTGAGATTCAAAACCCTTTTTGCTCATTTCATTTGATTTGCCAAATAAATGTGATAAATAGTTTGATAAATGGCTGCTGAAAGTTAAACCTTGCATGGAGCAGACCGTGCCTTTTTGGCTAGGAGAAAAAAGAAAGTTGGACTGCACTGAGGAAGAAGGTCTGGGCCATAGTACCCACAGAGAAGCAGATGAACAGTTTTTGTGAATGAGGCTAGCAATGTGGGTTTTTAAGTGTTATATTCCCATAACTGCTATCACTAATAAACATTTATGTTGGTGCAATGCCCAGTCATTTCAACCTGATGAGAATCCCTACAAGGCTCCACTGTGGTAACTTCTCTACAAACTGATGACAGTCTGTGCTTTCCATTATCTTGGAATACTTGATATATTTTTATTACACTGGGTACCTTGGCATGAGTGATCCGCTTCTGGCTACATTTACAGTCAAGCCTTCTTGTTTTCACAGAGTTGAACATTAAGATGTTTGCTAAGAGGGATGAATTTCCTTATACCTCACTGATGTTCAAAATACACTTTTTGGGTAATTCCTGCAGTTTCTCCTCCAATTGAACCTTGTGAAGCTGTGGGCTGATTTATTTCAAACTCATTTCCTCCAGAATCCTTTCTACTTCTCAACAGTATTTTTACTGTAGTACCTACACTAGTGATCTTCACCTGAGCACTCTGAGAGAGTGAAGTGTCATTATCTTCAGCTTTCCAAGCAGTCACAGACTAATACAGAAAAGAAATTCATCTTACTTAACTTCAGCCATGTAAAAGTTAAGGATTTGATCTAAGCTTGTTTTATGTAGGCTCCTTCTATAGTCCTCATGGAGAGAGATTCCATCAGAAGGTGATTAATTCCACCTCTCTAAGGCACTTTCTTAAGAGTGGGACAGTTTGTCCTCTGGAGATGCTTTGGCTGTGGAAATATAGGAAGCATGTGAAAGAGCAATGAACAGTAGCTAGGTTGCCTGATTTCTTAATTCAACCCCTCTACCTCCCTGTAAAAGTATACAAACAAATGATAACAGCAATTGTGTATCCCAACACTGTGGGTTTCATACAATGAAATTTTGTAATTTTATATGCAGTTTGTTTGACCTTATGCATGCTTATTTTTATACGTATGTATTTCATTTTGCTGTATTCAGTTTTATATAGTGACAACAGCACTCAGCAGACTGCACTGCAAAGTTTCCAAGGAGTGACCAAGGTTGTAGTGGGTGGAGAATTTAGTGGTTTTGCTAGAACCACTGTTTGTTCAGAGGCTGCTCTACAGCTTACAGATCAATTCTTTCTTTTTTTCTTTGTGTGTGCGTATTATAATTTGTAGAGGTATCATGCCTTGGTAAAGGTAAGTGCCTCAGTTGATACAGCTCTTGTATGCCGTGACCATGTGTACATTTGCTTGCAGAGTAATGGATGCACAACGACTATGAGACCTCTTGATTACCATCAGTGTCTGGATGCTGGGAGTATTTCTTAACTTTTTATGTTTGTAATTCTGCATCTTCAATGTATAGAGCAACCGCACGCTAACATCTGTTTCACTAACTATCTGTTGATAGTTAAGAAAAGTTGAATCTTAAAGCAGTTGTGTGCCCAAACTTCCTTCTTTCCTAAAGAAGAAAACTGTAGAAAAAGGAGACATATTTTTAGATGCATTTCTTCGGTGGACTTACTTAAAGATGTGAAAGCTTTCTAAGGCTTGGGAAAAGGCTTACAAAACAACATGCTTTCACTAGTCATCCACTGTCTTGTAGATGTTCAGCTTTCTGAAACCCATAAGTAAATACATATATTTTCTCCTCATGTTAGTGAGTTCAAAGTAATGAAATCTGAATTTGCCATAGTTCATAAACATAGACATCATTGCCATTCAATATTAATGTTGACATTTGAACTTCCCATCATATTTCCATATTTCTATTACCCATATATATTTGGGTAGCAGTGATTTTTGGAGTACAGAGAAGCAAACTTGCAAGCAGGGAGGAAAGAGGATTCGTCACAGTTCCTGATCTGAGCAGGGTGACTTTCCAAAGATGGAACAGCCTGTGAAAAAAATGTCACTTAACAGGCCGGATCAACAAGCTGGCTCCAGCCAGCGAGTCCACCCCTCACAGCTTCAGCCTTGAACACCACGGAGCCCATGGTTGTGCACCTTCAGATCAGAAGAGAAGCTAAAATCACAAGCTCAGTTATGCAAAGTAATTAACTGACAAACTCTTCTCCTTCATTCACACTGAGTGACCCCTTGCTGAAAGGAGTGGGACTACTTGGGGAGAAAGGTAATTGCCCTAAGTGAGCAACTGCTGTAATTTTCCAGCCCTTTCTACACTGCAAAAATAGCCCTGACCGTACAGTTACGTAAATGGATTGCTAGGGGTAAAGGGATTTATCAGCAAGGATCTGGTTCTGCAGTAGGAAGCTGGAGGACCTAAAGAAATACGTGCATACACTCCTCAGAACCAGTTACATTTAAGTAAAATGAGTCCAATGAGTAGGGGCTGTACTGTAACAAATGGCCTCAATTCTCTACCCCAGGTCCCACCCTGTGAACAATGGGAGAGTTAGGGTGGATACGCCAAAAGCAGCCTAGCAAAGCATGTTTGCTTTCAAAACACTGCTCCCTATGGATAAGCCAAGAGCCTACTTGGCAGCTGCATGAGGAAGTTTGCACTGATTATGATCTGACTAAACAAAATAATTTGGGGCCTAATGTATGCAAGGTAGTACCTTTTCCTAGTGCTTATTCAAATTTAAGGGAGATCTGGGCCAGTACCAGGTAAGGTGTGACCATGGCCAGCTGTAAGTGATTTCTGTCATTTTAAGAAGGCCAGGTGCTGGCTAGTGAGAGTATAGCTTGCAGGGCTGAAAAGGAAGCAGATTTTCACTCTGCTCTTTACAGATAATTAAATGTTGCTAGAATTTAATGGGAGAAGGCTTATATTGCACCTATAAGTGCCTTGTGCAGGAAAGAAGAGAGCCATGGCTGTAAATACTCCATACAGATCCATACAGTCATGAGGTGGAAAGCAAAGGGCACTCTGTGGGCAGTCAATGTAACTTCACTCCTGAGCAAGTGAGAAGCAAGAAAGGGAACTCATTATCTTCTTACGCAGCTTTAAAGGAAACCCTACTATAAAGAAGACTCCCTAGCATGAACTGAATTTGGAGACCAAGTCTAGCATACATTAATTTGCATGTAATCAACAGGATACTTATACCACTGGAGTGTTTGGTTTAAGAATAATGGAATCATGTGGAATATATGTCTGCTTTTATACAGTAATACGTGGGCTGCCTCTGATTTTTATAGCAAGATTTTTCTACTCCTCTGTGTAACTCACCCTTTAAAACTCTCAGGTCGGAAGACAGTCAGAGAAACTCTTTCTGAGAGCATTCACATAAACATTTGTCTGCAGAAGTACGTTATTTTTTAATAAGCAGCAGCTAAATGGATTGACATTCTTGCCAAAACAGGGGCTATGTTTGTGTGGGTGTCCTGCCAAAGCACAGGGATAAAGTGTGCTCTAAGTTGAATGCCACAAAAAAAATTGTGCAGAATAATGTCTAGGTTCCAGCTCAAGATAAGGGAGGTGTAGGTGAAGTCCGAGCTCTGCCAGATTCAAAGGAGAGCTTTTCATTTCTGGGTGATCCAACTCACGCAAAGTAAAACTTAAGCACTCAACCGAGATGAAGTATTATCTCACTGCAGGGAACGGAATCACACTCTGACAGAAATATAGAAATGCAATTCTGAAAAGTCTTCTGTTGCTGAAAGTGTTACAACTCGCTCTAGTCTACATTTAAAATGCAACTATGCATCCGCAGCTACCTATCGGCTGGTTCTCCCTATGGAAAGTAAGGCTTCTGTGTTAAACTGCTTCTCGCAATGTGTCAGAGAAGGAGTCTGCATCCATAAGGTCACTGAAGCAACTCCAGCCCACAGTGAAAGGCAAGGGAAGTCCCACAGGACCTGTATCAGGACTGCAAAGACAAGATGCCTTTGGTTTTAATCTGTAAAAATTGTGATTCTTTAGTATCTGGAGTAATTTTTATTCTTCTTTTCAGCAGAAAAGTAGAACACAGAGAAACGGCCTGCAGTGGAATTCTTCTTCCTTAGAAGTTGCTTGTCTATATTTCTGGGGAATGAAAGAGGTTGAGGGTGAACTCATCAGTGGGAAAGGCAGACACATCCAACGGGGGAGAAAGCTGCAAAGTAATGCACACGAGAGAGGAGAGTGAGTGTGGAAGCAGAGGCCCAGGACTCCAACAAAAACCACCATCAGAGAAATTGTAAGCTGCAGAGCAGGAAGGCTGCGTTGCTGATTAAAGCACCAGTGCTGCCAAAGGAGACCAAATGGCTGTCAAAAGAAGAAATCAGAAGTGGAGCAGCATGTGACAATGAAACACTTGGGGGGGCTCAAGGCTTTGGTCAAAGGAAAAGATCCAGCGTCAACACCAAAAGAGCCGGAGAGGCACGGAGCAAGGATGCAGAGACTGCTGGGGAGAGAAGAGGGATTGTCAGGCAATAAAGCAAGAGGAATCAGGCTGAGCAGTTGGAGAAGAAATGGATGGCAACCAAGAGAAAGACAAGATGGAGTGCAGGTCAAAGGAAAAAGTGTTGGCAAATGAAGAGCAGGACGCTCTCAGCACAACACCGAACTGGTTCAGCGCAGTATTGCAAACAAAGCAGGTTATTTCAAGCTGGGGCTCCTGTCAGATGTTGCTGTAATTCAGGTTAGTCAATCAGCCTAGCTTCTGGCCAGGGGCTGCCAGGCACAACATCAGAGTGCAAAGCAACAGGCTGGCTGCATGTTATTGAAATCAAATGAAATTTTAAAAATCCTGCTACAGGGGCTGATTCATTATAATACTTTTCCATGAAACAGTCAACATTCTCTGTCAGTTCCTTGGCATTTTATTAGGCATAAAAAGTGGAAACTGAAGAAACATATCAGAGTCAGACGGGGAAGGCAAGGGTTTACCAGCACAAGCTCAAAATGGTTGCATGGGCTGGAAAAGTAAGTGGATCCACCTGCATCTACATGGATCATGTACGTTATCCCATGTGAGCACTAGAAGCCTCGTATTACATTTCTTTTTAAAAGTAATTGTAAAAAGCAATGAAATGGCGTGTATACTGCCCTTCTATCTCAGCACTTCTATAGCTCACCTTTCTTTGGAGTATGACCTTAGACAGAAAGAAAAATGATGACTATTTCATTTTAGAAACCCCTGTAATTGACATCAATGTTTGTTTGTTTGTTTGTTTGTTTTCCCACACAAATGCATTAGTTTTTTAATGGCAGGCGGCTCTGAATGACTGGGGAAATACTAGACTTTAAACATAACTTTTGAAAAGTGCTAGTAGTATCAGCCCTAATGGCTATGTAATTTTAGTAGAATATATCCACATGGATGGGAAATGAAAAGATTTTTTCTTAGGGAGTTGAAATGCAAAGTATAATCCTACAGCAGATTAAAATTGGAAGTATCAAAGGTGTTTCAAATTATCAAATATGTCTGTAGTTTATCACAGGAATGCTACTGTCATGAACACAATGTATATCAGTGTAATTTCACCAGGAAACTTTTGAGACGTTTTAAGCTTTACTTAAATAGTTTTGCTTTCTGTTAAATCCTGCTCTCCAGAAGTCAAGCCAAATCTGAACTAATTCCATGGGCTTTTCTTAGGGGACTGCAGTCTCCACATCAATGTAAACAAGAATAACTGACAGTTCACACCAACCGTGTGTTAACGATGGCAGCAGAGCTACTGTTTCACAAGAAGTATCACAAAAATGACATACAGTCCCAAGGACAATAAAAGGAGTGAGGAGCTTTGCCAAAAGGTTTTGGATGGAGTATTCACACTCTGAGCACTTTCACTGCATAATGAATGGCTTTCCTTCACTGCTAGCTTTCATATTCTGATGAAATAGCACTTCATCCTTATTATCTGTGAGATGAGTTTTGTGAGATGTTCATAGGCTGAAGTCTGCAGACCAAATCATTCAAGATTTTCTATGGGCCTGATTCTGCACCAGGAAAGTTGATGTGAATTTTATTGCTGATTTGTCAGGGCATCTGATGCTTTTATCTTAGAAAATGTTCATATGAAACAAAGTTTAAAGTACTTTTGATATTACATTTTATTCTTCTAATATGCTAACAGAAATTAAATGAGCCAGTGCTGATATAGACTTAGATGATGTGGACTGTATAAAATTGAAAGCTCTGAAGAGCAGCCTGCAAGTAGCAGGCAACAGTAGCAACAAGTAGCAAGCAAAACTAATCTTTAAAAATACATTAATTTTTATTGAAGAAAAGGTTATTTGTGCTGGCAACACACTAGACACTTTTAGAATATGGAGGCAAACTGGTGAAGTGTTCCCTAAAAACTGTGGAAATGCAAAGGGTCTGACCAAGCTCATCCCTCCCTCCTTCCCTGCCCAAGAAAAAGCAATAAATAACACTAAGAGTTTCTATAATTTCCTGGTCAGAATGTAGTTTTCCATTGACACTTTGATGTGATATGCAAATTTTAAAGAGAAAATATTCGTCTTTTAATGTAGATTGAATAGTAACTGTAAAATAGGATGTTTCCTATAATTTCAGTTATGCTGTCCTCTGTTGTCTTCTGATGTTGTTCTGCCAATTTCTGGGGAGATGGTCTGAGAAGCCATTCACTGGGCTATGCAAAATGAGCCAGGGTATTGCTTTGTCTTCAGAGATCATTTGTTTATTCCTTTCTATCACTAAGGTTTGTATTATATTATATTTATTATATTATATTATATTATATTATATTATATTATATTATATTACATTACATTACATTACATTACATTACATTACATTACATTACATTATATTATATTTTATTTTATTAAGTTCTGGTGCTGTATCTATTAGACTGTTATGGGTAAACTGAACAAGCACCTGTTTACTGCTGCAAGTGTTTGTGACAATTATTAAAAACACAAATCTCTGCTTTGCACTAAATTACATTTCAAGGGCTCCTGCCATGCATAAAAAAGGAGACTTGTCACGGTCACATAGTGCCATTAGACCAGAACTTGCAATACGTCCTTGCTATGGCACGGAGTGTGGGAAGGGCTGGAGGAGCAAGCAGGGCATCAGCCCTGGGCTCCCCCAAGCACTTTCTGTCTGACAGTGCTTCAGCAGAGAGTTTCCTTGGGCTCTGCACGGCTCCAGCAGCTCCGACCTCCCCAGCACTCAGACACCATGGTAGAAAAGCTAAGTGTCAGCAGTTGGCTGGCTCTGATCACTATTAAAAAGTCCCTTTGTCGGCCATGGAGATGGATTTTATCAGCTGTGAGTGTCCATTGGTCACACACCGGGAACTGTCTTACAAGCCTTGATAAACACAGAATAGCGAGTAACGAACACTACAGAAATGCTAGCAGCTCGTGTTGAGACTGACCATGTTTCAGTGTGGAAAAGTAAATGTTCAGAGATATTTATTCATTACCTGGAGAGATATAGTTTGAACCAGGTGCCCGTGAGACATTCATTTCACATTCCAAGGTTTCCCAAAGCAAATGTTCAGTCTCCTAGTGAAGGCAGTACATGACTACAGGTGTCTCAAAAAAAGAGGATACATCTATCACTCTTTATCTTTAGCACACACACACCTATTGGGATGTGGTCTGATGAAGATGATCTGAAGAGTAATCAGGTCCTTACACAGCTAAAGGCTTTAAACATGAAAAACTGAACCTGACTATTTTGACATGGTCCACAGATACATGCAATTTGCCAGAAACTGAAGTCCCTAGATACAGCTATAATGGCTTCCAAAATGGATGCCATCAGCAATCCCTGACAGGTTTCCAGTACTGAGTACATTTAATTTTACTCACATAAAAGTATACCATTCAAGGAGCTCATGCCATTTCTGATAGATACCCATACAGGACAAAACCAGCCTGTTTCACGTGAGCTCTGCCATGATGTTGAGGAACCAGAGTTCCAACACCACCACCCATTAGCGTTTCAGATTAAAAAAACCTATTGCAATTAAAAAGAATTAGATTAAGCAGTAAAATCCTTGTAAAGCCAGCACATTGTCCATGTGGGGAACTGCAGTGGCAATGGCAGGGTATTTTAGTCTAGGAAGGTAGCTCGGGCGGTATCAATAATGCTCCTTGCTGGTGTAAGCAAACCCTAACTGACAAAACGGGACTGAATTCACCCACATCAGAAGCAGGTGCCACTCCATTGACCGCAGGTTCTAAGCCAGCCTACATTTGACTCAGCTCATCTCTCATAAGAAGACTGGGTATTGCTGACAGATCCTTTTATGCCCGCCTCCTACATGCAGAAGATGCCCTCTTTCCATATGCAGGAACACCCTTATCAAAGTCAACAGAGACTGGCCAAGATCTCTGGTTAGTTTGACTTCATTTCCCTGAATCACAGTATAGCACCATAATTAACCCTTTGGTCTGCTGAAGCCCAGAGTCACACACCGGGCTCAGTATCAGCCCGAACCATCCCAGCAGGCTCCTGTTGGAGCATCGCTTCCTCCTGTGTCTCCCTATTACCTTCAGCTCTCTAAGGCAGGTGTTTCCAGCTTAGTGTTTGTGATCTGTGGAGAGGTTAAAGCAAGCTAATGCAATCTGGTTCCAGTTCAGCAGAGCTTGTAAGCACGTAGCTTAATTTGATTGGAGTCCCTGGGACTATTACATTGTGTGTTATTAACCACATGCTTACGTGCTTTGCCAGCCTGGGAAAGAACTTCCCAATTTTGTAGATCTCTAATAGACAGTAGGACTGTCTAGACAGTGCCCAGAACAACTATTGTTTTTCAGTAATGTTTGGTAGGAGCCTTTCTTCCTCCATGCATTTTGCAATGAGGCTTTGCCTGAATATTGTGGTGAGCCCAAGAGCCCAGGGTCTGAACACACAGGATTTATGCAAGTTACATCACTGGATCCTGAAGTCCCAAGCTCTGCGGTTTGCCATCTCTGTTAAAAGAAGTTTCAGAGGAGGCTGATTATATAGCTATTTCAACCAGCCAGCTGTGTTTGTATTCCCTCTTTCCTGCTCCACATTGCATGGCGCAACTGAAGTGAGCTACTGTGTCTGTAAGAAAAATTGCGTTGCCTACGTGTTTTTATCCTGGGTCAATTGCTTACTTTTCTCAACCTCACAATGTCAAGACTGAAGATGGCTAGTCCTCTACTCCACAGATCTGATCTGCCCAAGAACTGGTCTAGCTTTTTACCTTCTTTTCAGTTTTCAACTATTTCTTTCATGCATAAAAGATGACTGGGGATTGGGAGATCGTAGTAATGGAAGGGCAGTTCTTGTACCCTTACAGGACATTCCTTCATGTTGAGCCCTGATGGGCCTCGCTGTCCACTTGTTGGATGCTTTCCATCAGGGATGCCTCAACAGCACCATGAATGCTTCCTCATGAATGCCTACAATGAGGCAGGCAGGTGCTACTACCACGTATGTATCTCCAATGAACATCTAAATTAACGAAGCATAAAAATAGCCACAGTTCCTTGCAATCAGTCACAGATTTAATGATATGAAACCCTAATGTCAGAGCCTGTCCATGGAAAATGAAATTTCTTCCAAGAGAACAGATATTAACATAAATTAAAACATACCAAAGTCATAAATCTCTGTCAGAAAACTGATTGACCTTAGATCGTAGAGCTGCTGTGCTAGAACACTCTCTTGTAAACTGGACAAGAGAGGGATATAGCATTTAAAAATATTAGCTATAACATTTGGGAAAAGCAGTGCATTTTTCTCTTCTATGTATCAGAAATTGAACATTTCGGTGTTCATTCCCTGGTTGGTTGTGCCATTTCAAAAGGGCAATTGCAATTAAAGGAACATATGACCTTCTTTTGTCCATGAAGGAGACTCATGTAGTCCTCTGGTGTGTTGCAGCTGGGTGCAGCAAAGAAGACCTTGTAAGCCATTTATCTAAGTATAATGGTGTCACACGAAACCAAAGAAAACTTCCTCTAGCCATGTGTGCCAATGCTGGACACAGGGATCATGTGAGAATATCAGATGACCCATAATAAAACTCATGTGGTTCACAACAAAAATGGAAAGTGTAGGAAAAATCTGTGGATATTTTTCTACCTTTTGGACATTGTTTCTAATTCAGAGTTGTCCCTGGCATTGGCCTATCTAGATTTTTAATGAACATATCACTGATTTTCAATAGATAAAAAAGACTATAAAACTTAGGTCAGCGCACCATTTGCCTCCCAAAACATGCAAAGTAGAGCATGTAAAAATGTCCTGGGGTGTGTGCATGGGTGTGTGTACACAGAAGTGCACTACAGATTGCCAAGTGATTCTTCGCAGCAGGATCACACAGTTCACTACCTAAACTAGAATGTCAAGGGTTTTTTATGCCTGATTTGGACAGGGATGGTGCCAGAAGAAAAAGGAAGGAAACAATGTAAGAGTTTTAGAATCTAGGAATTTTAGAAATATAGAAAGTCGGGTAACTAAAATAAAATTACAGGCCTCTGAATTGATGCAGAAGGACTGCACTTCCATGGGGTGTCTGGAAATGCTATAAGCTTGAGGAAATAGCAGAGCTGGCACAGCCACAGGGAGAAAAGAAAAAGACATGGGTCCCTGTGTCAGGCCCACGGCATATAGATTCAGGCAACCCCTTTGCAAGAGAGAGGGAGGGATTCTACTGCCATTTAAGAAAAACAAACCCCGAAGCAGTGTGGTGCCAGAGTCAGCCAGACCAAGCTATTGTCCTGGTACACAGAACAATCAGAAGTGATGAAAAAGGTCTGTGGGATTTTGTCTTCAGTTTGCCCTTCTAAATCAGGAGGAAAATGTGAATTGCCTTTTCTTCAGTGGGTTTTTAGATGGAATTAACTGAGACTGGAGCTCTTTCCTTCTGAAGACAGAACCATCAAGAGGCAGATATCTGTGGAAAAGCAAATGGTTCCCACTGTCTTTCCTGAAGGAATAACAAAATGGGGATAGTTCCACTTCTATTTCCTTGCACAGGAGAGGGGTAAAAAAAAAAAAAAAAAAAAAAAAAAGAAACCCAACAGTAGAGATTCCTAAGAGGAAAAGGTACAGAGAAAGATTCATGTGACTTTCTTCCTTTTTATGGCATATTTGTGCATGTTTGAATTTGCAATTACCTCACGGTGCAGCTGGATGAAACTAATAAAACACGCCTGCTGGGGGCGGCCAGCTCTAAGCAAACCCTGCTGTAAACCAAGGCATCCAAAGGCTGTGCAAACCAGAGGATGTCGGGGGGCCTCGGCGCCGCGGAGCATCCTCCCGTCGGTCTCCGTCGGCGGGGGCTGAGGTTGCCATGGCAGCACGGATGCTTTCCGGCGCATCGGCATAAAAATCCGTGCTCCAGTGCTCTGCCCTTACAACCGTGTGGACCTTCCCCCTGCAAATGCGGGTGGCTTTACAGCCTTTGGGACTTCTCCGTGTTTGTTGAAAGGAGGGTGGACGATTCAGCCCTGAAATTATTTTCTGCCCCGCTGGATTTATTTGGGGGGGGTCGGTGGGGGAGGCGTAGGGGGGACGCAGTGTCTTCTTTATCATTTGAGCGTACGCTGCATGCGGAGGGCTTTGCTCGCTGCCAGGCAGGGATGCACGGAGATGCAGGGCGCGGAGCTGCCGCGGTCAGCCCAGCCCCGGGCCGGGGCGCTGCGCGGTGCGGAGCGGTGCGGTGCGGAGCGGTGCGGTGCGGAGCGGTGCGGTGCGCAGCTGCCGGCGGCTTTCCCGAGCCGATGCCGCCCTCTCGCGGGCTGCGGGGCCGGCAGCCAGTGCTGGGGAGCTCCAGGCAACCCCACTGCTGTAGAGGAAGAGAAAAAAAAATTGAAATAAATCCGGGCTACCCCCTGCTCTCCGGGCAAACACCGACCTTTCCAAACGCAGGGCGCATGCATGCAGACTTAGCAGAAGCAGCACTTTTTTTTTTCTTTCCTCTGTTGCGCCATTATACATTATTTATGCATTGACGGATCTATTTGTATGCGCCTCCCACCGCTGGGATACGTGGGTGTCATAACAACTGCTAGCACAGACAGAAAGCTCCTGTCTGAGGCAACCAGCACAGGCGAACCAATTGTGGATCTGCTGTAGTGTTTAATTAGAGGTCTGCCAAAGCAAACACACTCTCCCTTCAAACCTAACACTCACCAGGCCCTGGCTGTCCCAGGCAGCTTGCTGGAGAAAGCACCGTGTGTCAGAGCTTTCCTATGAGAATACATTGTCACTGGTTTCAGACACCAAAAAGCCCCGCAAAAGCTGCCTTGCAGACCCAACTTGCATGTGTTCTTCAGCAGTTCTTATGATAAAGAAGTTCTCCCTTTGGTAGCAAGGCTCCAAGAAGGAAGGCAATCTGGAGCCAGTCAGAGATTTCGGACACTGGTTTAAATCATGTGACCACATCTGGTCAAATCTACAAAGGCCAATGGTGGCCCTCCCCTGCCCAAGACTTTTTGTGTTGCATTTGGCAATGTCTGTGCTGCTGGGACTTGACCTGGGTGTCCGGACACCTCTGAGATGCTGAGCTGGGGGCCTCGGGTTCTCACCTGGAAAACAGGTACCTCTCTGCTCTGCTTGCATGTACAGGAAAGAGTGAGAAGACTCAGCTAGTGTGAGACAGGGGCTATGAAAACTACTGTGACAAAACTTTAAGCATCACAGACTGAAGTGTCTCCAGAAGCAAAGGTGCTGCCTACCCAAGCCCTGGCTGCAGTGTGTCACCCTCTCAGGAACCACAACAGGTGAGTTTGCACTATAAAGAAAAGTTTGCATCTTCCTGACTCACCTGGGCAAAGGTGATTCATTCCCGTTACCTGAGAATCTAGGTTAAATGCAAACTCCGCTCAGCGATTATTTGTAAGTTGGCTGTGCCTATTCCAACAGCTGTACCACTGGATGGTCTGAGATGCTTTCAGGCTGTCATGCTCTGTAGGCATTTCTTGTTTGGCAGCAGGTTTCACAGCTACAGCAACAAGAAAGGCTGCAAATCAGCAGCAACAAGGAAGTCCATGGAGTAGCATGGAGCGACTAGGTGAGTGGACAACATTTTTTCCACTAAATTAATCTCTCCATGGAAATGGAGTGCAGGAGCTGTCAAGACTTCATCTCAAGAGCAAATCCTATTTATTTGCTATCTTATTGACAATCCCCTTGGATCAGTAGCGCCCAGCTTTCCAGCTCCCAGCACATCTGTGCAGCTGCACCTCGGAGCTTGACAGCAGTTTGGGCACCATGAGGAAATAGCACTGCAGAGTTGCTGGTCTTGGACAGCACAACATAGAAGGATGATAGCAAACAAATGAGTGTTATTACAAAAGGTCTGGAGGATATAGCCATGGCACTAGAGGGACCTGTAAGCATTTTACACTGAGTTATTTTTCCCCAGGAGTAAATGCAGCCCAAATGTAAAGGCTAAGAAGGCACCACAGAAACAACTCCCATACAAAAAAACACTCACTGGCCAGTGCTGAAAACCCTCCACAAGTGTGGAGGCTCCTCTGAGGGACTTTATTGCTTATCATAGGCAATAACGATTTATTTCAGTGTCTTCACTGTTAGGTATAATAGCTAAACAGAGGTATGAAAGACCCAAGCTGACACTCTGGTTGAAATTATTGCTCTGCCTAATCATTGTATAACCAGTCACGGCTAAACAACAAATCACCAGTGTGGCTATAAATTGTGTATTTGCATAAATAAATAAACAGGCAGTCTTGTGCATTCAGTTTTCCCATTGCATCATGTGGTTTCTCTAAGACACTTTTGGGGGCTTCCGAGTATTGCTTCTGAAGCTCTCAAATCTTCAGCAACATCAGTCAGGATTGTCAGTTTTTCACCAGGTTGAAAAGCATGAACATTTGATTTTGTTGAGTCCAGACAATATTTGGATGCATTTGAGCTGCATCCATTTTAGAGAAAGGGATCCAAACCATACAGAAGAGGAAAGATTTTGAACGAAAAATAGAACAGAGGTCCTGGACATTCTGTGGTCATGAAATAATCAGTTACCCTCGTTTACAAAGGTAGGGGGACTCACCACACTCTTCTGGGTGCTGCCCAATCCTGCCTCCAAACTGAAATCTCCCCTGCAGCATTACTGTTGTGCATGGTCAAAAAGCTCCTGCTTTTCAGCCCACTGTGGACGTAACTATTGCTATGTATTCTCATTTGTAGCACACTTTGGTGTCTTTGGTAAACAAAAGACAGCAAATGCATACATTTTTGATGATTATCCATAAATATCATATTTTCTGTATGAATGGAGGGAGCAGCAGCCTACTAATCACATCTATATGAATCTTTACATTACGTTTGCTCCATCTCAGTCTCTTTCATGTTCATTATTGCTTTCCCTTTCGGCTGCTTGATACAGTGAAATAGACTTGGACACTGCAGTTCCTTTAATAGGCTCAGTGCAGCAAAGTGCTTTCAGCTCATGCTTGCTTCTGTTGATTTCAGGGAATGAAAAGCAAAGTCAAGGGCATTTGCACTAGTGACTGTTTGCTGACTCAGTTCTTCCAGTTTTGCTCCAAACCCTTGCATGAGTTCATTTGCTAGCATTTCATAGAATCATAGAATGCTTTGGGATGGAAGGGACCTTTAAAGGTCATCTAGTCCAACCCCCCTGCAATTGGCAGGGACATCTTCAACTCGATCAGGTTGCTCAGAGCCCCACCCAGTCTGTTCTTGAATATTTCCAAGGATGGGGCATTTACCACCTCTCTGGGCAGAGGTGGTAGATCTGGTCCAGTGGCACTTCTCAGATTGGTGCTTAATTTTTTTCCACTAATTCCCTATTCCTCTAAAAGCCCATACAGCTTTCTTCTTATCAGTATTTGAGAAGGGACGGTGTGGGTTCCGCATCTCAGCTATTCTTCAGACTTTTTTTGGTATCCATTGGATATTTCTTCCAGACAGTACTGTCAGGTAGACTTAAATAAGACGCACCAAAGCAAAAGCTGTTATCAGAAGTGGAACATTTTATTGATCCTTGCATTCATTTATCACATAGACATTTGGGCTTTGGGCAAAGTCAGTCAGAGGTTTTGGTTTTTTCTACATTACTCCTTTTCTTGGTAATCCAAGTCACACAGGAAAAAATAGGGGTTAGCAGTGTAATTTTGTGCCTAATGAAGCTTGAAATATTCGGTAGTGTCCACTGATGGATTAATAGCGGACATTGATCCAAATCATGGAGTTTAAGCCTTTTTAGTTCAGCAATTCATTAGCAACAATTAGCATACAGTATGTGGGACATCGGGCGTTCTTCACTACAACAATCAGTTAACTTTCTGTACAGCCTGCCAAACAAGTCATCTCAGGGTGTAGCTCTGACAGCACAGGTGGGGACTGGACCATGTGTGAGCACAAACCAGAAGAGCTGAGGAGGAGAGGGCATACACCAGAACCCGATCCTGCATTAATGAGGGATTGCTACACAATCATCATGTTACTCATTGATGAGGACTACATCTAACCCAGGTCAGCCTGGCCATGTCTTTCCCTGTCCTGTTCTTCTTTACCTTGGGCTCTCATGAGCCAGTAAATAACCCCAGAGACATCCTGAGGCTTACTGTGTGGTGACTCAATGCGGATGCTCGGCTGCACCTTGACCTTCGTCAGGGGAGTCCCCCCAGACTCACAGGTTGGCACAGGCAAATTTTCATGCCCGATGTTGAAGCTGGGTAGATGAGAGGACTCAGCTTTTCTTCAGTTCAACAGATATGAGAGCAGCTATTTGCAGAACTTGCTATTGCAGTTCAATAGCACTGAAGCATTTGAGATGTGCACACCAGCTAACGTGCCAGTGATCTTTCTAAACTCTTCTGCAGCAGGCTCCTTCTCTTTAACAAAGCTCTATGCGTCTTGCTGTCCTCTTGCATCAACAGCTTGCTCTGTTGGAAACGCAGAACTGAATTTTGTTTCATAGCATACTTATTCTGTTAGCTAGTAGCTTGACTCAACATAGCCTAGCATACTTGGCTGGCCATTCTGCAGCAGTATGCAGGTCAGATTATGAAGTATACATTAGAAAAATGCCCGTTTTTAATATTTACACCTGATAACCCCAAATAGAGCTCTTCACACAAAGAAAATATTACCAAGAACCTTAAAACATGAGATCAGACCGCTTAAGATAATACTATGCATGAAATACAGAAATCTGGGGGAAAAAAGTAGTTCTTTGTTCCCTCCCCAGGGGAGCCACTAATCTCCCTCAGTGCTGAAAGCTAAAGCTAAACAGGCAGAAATGGCGAAGCAGCTTCCAGTGCCTGCCCACAACTCTTTCTCTAGACCCCTCTCCTTCCCCTTGCCTCCCTCCACTCGCTTCTCACACCCTTCCCCCAGCTACACAGCACTGCAGCAGCCAGAGCTTGGCCATGCCTGGTCCCCCTGCCCAGACCCACACATTTCCCCCAGCAAGCAGGAGTGCTGCAGATCAGGACCAGAGCCCAGCTCCAGCCAATCCAGTTAATTGCTTCTTGTCTGCAGCATTCAGGGTCCTGGAGTATCAATTAGTGGTAATGTACAAATCTCATGGCATCGGCCTAAAATATCCCCAGACAATCTCTATCAATATTAAACATGCTGCATGGGGTTTTTCTTAGAGCACATCAAAGTGGTAAAATAATGTCCAATGCAGAAACAACGTTATTTTATCTACAGGAATTAAATATTCAATTAAGATAGAGCGGGGCTGAGTCAATTATATTGGAGGCTGGCCAGGGTCAACCCTTGAGAGAATATTCTGCTTCAGGGTGGTGCAGGCCACAGTCTAGGTGGGATGCAGGACTAAGAAATGCCACCAGAGTGGCTTCTGCTGTCTCTAAAGAGAGTTGTCCAGTAGGAGCCTCAAAAACACAGGTTCCCAGAGACTGTTCAAGAGAGAAAAGATCATCAGATCTTTCAAAAGATATAAAAATTTCCAAAGTTCATGTGGCATCAGAACTTATGATATCTTTTGAAAGACATGATGACATTTTGTGTTTCATTATTGCTTATCTGATTTGGTTCTATCTATGCAAGAGCTCCCTTGGGAAGGCAATTTGAATATGTTGACCGTGTAATTGGGGAAAAAAAAAAGAAGCAAAGAAAAAACATCATGTCCATTAACGTATGTTTAATTTGAGTTTAAAGATGAGGAATGTTGTTAAAGATCCAATACATCTCTGGAGTTTTCCTTTCCGGCAGGCAGCCAAGTGTGAAGGAAGATGCTGATGCCTTTACCCAACTATTTCTGATGCTTTCAGAGAATCACACTTTAGCTCCTCAAAACCTGAAATACAAGACATCAGGTAGCAAAGTGTATTGCTGCAGCAGAGAGTTGCAGGCTTTTTAAAAGCCTCATTATAAAGCCCTGTTCCTTATCCATCAGCCAAGGGGCCATGTGCTCCTACGCTGGAGCACATCTTTGACAGCTAAGTGACTCATTGAGAAAGCAAATGCCTCGGCTTTTCCAGCCAGCCTGTCAGAGGTGGCACTCAGCAGCTGGGTACCACAGGAGGTTGCTCCCCCAAACCTGACTCGGCTGCTTTCCTTGGAGAGTCTTTCCGAGATGGTTTGGAGGCAGAGCACCCAGGGCAGCTCATGGGCTGCCTTCCCATTTGGGACAGTGCCCTCCTTGCTCAAAGCTTACTCACCCTCAACAAATTGCATCCCTAAGGCCATTCAAGGAGTCTACTCAGCAGGAGTGAAGGTGGTCTAATCCATCCTTGATCCAGTTTGTGAAGACACACACTACAAAAAGCCCCAATCAGAAAAAGCCCCCCAAATCAGTCTGAAAAAAGGTGTGTGAGAAGGGGAGGGGAAGTGGGAAGGGGAGATATCCAAAGGTGCTGGTACCAGAGGAGTCACTGTGAGCATGTTGCAGGTGTCTCTGGGAAGAGCAAGTGGTGGGATGGGAAGGGGATGCTGCTGAGGTGCAGGTACAGTGCTTACCCCTGCTGAAGGGGTGTAAGCCCATTACAACTGGCAGACAGGCTACGTAAGCTAGAAGGAAGCTCTGGTAAATGGGAAGGCAGGGTCAGAGAAGCTCCAAGGCTGGGAAAATCATCTAAAATGTTGCCTTTCCATTTTATACCTCAGAGCCCTCTCCCAGAGAATTAAATACTCAACCAAAACTAAGTTGCAACCAAAAAACTTGATCCTTTGCTTTCCCAGAGTGCATATTTCCTTTTCACTTTACTACTTTTAAAAAGAACTCACCTGACTCTGAAAAATAGGGGGTATCTTTTACTTCTCCAGAGGTATCCAGCATTAACAGAGCTGGCATCTACCTTGCATGTCTACCACTGGGCAAGCGGGGCACCCCAGGATGTGACTGATTACCCATCAGACTGGAAAGTTGCACAGTCCAGGCTGATCATAGCATCATAGAATAGTTTGGGTTGGAAGGGACATTTAAAGGTCATCTAGTCCAACTCCCCTACAATTCGGAGGGGCATCTTCAACTAGATCAGGTTGCTCAGAACCCCGTCCAACCTGACCTTGAATGTTTCCAGGGATGGGACAGCTACCTCCTCTCTGGGCAACTTGTTTCAGCATTTGACAACCCTCATCGTAAAAAATTTCTTCCTTATATCTAGTCTAAATCTACCCTCTTTTAGTTTAAAACCATTACCCCTTGTCCTATCACTACAGGCCCTACTAAAAAGTCTGTCCTAAAATGTCAGGGTCAAATTCCAGGTGCTGGAAAGAAAGAGGCAATGGAGTGACAGCCTATGACTGCGCAACCCTTTATTGTCACTGTTTTAGCTTAAATATCTTCCTTACTGTTAATTAGTGGCTAGGTTTTACCACCGAGATTTTTATTCACATTCTGGAAGCAGGAGAATGGATTCAAGCCAGCTATGTTGGACCACAGGAATGTTATTTTTCTTAGCCTGTGAGATATCTGTAATCCACTATTCAAGGTCTGTTACAAGGAGCACTTATAGTGCCTGATGTTAATTCTTTAGGTTAAGCTGAGCCAGCTTATGGTTTTATCTCTGAATATCTACATATAAGACACTGGTGTCTCAGCTGCGATGATGGCTGTCACACAAGCACATACTCTGCTGTCTTTCTTTCTCCAGATACAACTGAGGTTGTACATCGTGTTGGGAAACATCATGATGCGGGCTAAATCTTTGTAAAGACAACCCTTTCCAGTACAGAATCATAGAATCATAGAATCGTTTAGGTTGGAAAAGACTTTTAAGATCATCAAGTCCAATCGTTAACCTAGCACTGCCAAGTCCACCGCTAAACCATGTCCCTAAGCACCATATCTACACGTCTTCTAAATACCTCCAGGGATGGGGACTCAACCACTTCCCTGGACAGCCTGTTCCAGCGCTTGACAACCCTTTTGGTTAAGAAATTTTTCCTAATATCCAATCTAAACCTCCCCTCGTGCAATTTGAGGCTGTTTCCTCTTGTCCTATCGCTTGTTACTTGGGAGAAGAGACTGAGCCCCACCTCACTACAACCTCCTTTCAGGTAGTTGTAGAGAGTGATAAGGTCTCCCATCAGCCTCCTTTTCTCCAAGCTAAACAACCCCACTTCCCTCAGCCGCTCCTCTTAAGACTTGTGCTCCAGACCCTTCACCAGTTTAGGCATGGCAAGAACTCCCGGGTTGCTCTGGAGAGCATGTGTGTTTAAGAATATGAAGTCTGTCACATTCCTGCTCATTGCCATGTTTTCAAAATGTCTCAGCTAAATGCCACTGAAGCGAAGGAGGTGAACATCATTATTTCAATTAACATGTTGTGCGAAAGACCAGCAATGTGCTCTGCTGCTGGTGAGATTAGCAGCCTCAGAAAGCTTGTTCCACTTCTGTGGCTCTTAGCGTTCCATGAATTTAAACAGAAACAGATGTGAAACTCCGCCTCTGGCTCATTTTCCTTAGCAGCACTTCTCCTATGCCTGGGCCACCGCCCCTGTCCTGAACACTGGAGCACCATGAGAAAGGGACCCTGGTGGCTGTGGGACTTCCCTCCTTGGGTCTATGCAGAGCTCATGAGGCTTGGGAACGGGAGTCCTGCAGCAGAGTGGGGTCCAATCCATAGAAACAGCACTTCAGGGGGTAATATCAGTGTAGATGAGCATGTCCTCTGTACCCACCCCATGGCCTCTGAACAGGAACGTGTCATGTCTTGGCCTCCATCATGGTGCCTTGGAGAGGAGTGTGGAACCTGGCAAGGGTTGCACAGGCAGGCTACTGTCCACCAGCGCTGTGCGAGGATCAGATAAGGGACAAGGAGGTAAGTGAACACAGTGACATATTCAGTGTCCAGGTGGCCTGGGAGCCTGCTCTTGCTGTGGTCCCTGGGAGATAACTTGCCGTTTGTGGTGCCAGCTGTGTCTGTCCCTGCCTGGAAAGCAAAACCTGGTTTATACTACCTGTCTTATAGTGCCAACACCGTGCATTAAGTGGATTTTGCATAATGTATTTGCAAATACTGTATAAATATTTCATATGTCGTCCAGCCTGTGTTTTGGTCTAGAAAGAAGGAAAGCATTTATTACAGCTGATTATTAGTACAAGCACTGTAGATAAGTGTGGAAGGAGATCCGTTTTTCTAATTGTCATAAAACATCTTGTCTCCAGAAGCTTGCTCCTGAGGGTGCCATATGTTTTTATATAAATCATTATGCTTGGACAGAGATCATAATTGCACTACTGGAAATACTACATTTTTGTACCAGTTGCCTCAGGCCTGACTGTAGAGAAACAGCAAAAAAGAAAACAACCCTTGAAAGCTCAGGATTTCTCTTCTAAGAGCCATGCCAAAGATTTGGGGTGTTTTCTCAAAGTTACTACAACTCTTGGATTCTCCATACAACTGAGATGCAAAGCAAATACTGCCAATTCATCTGACTCCACAAAAAAATCTCATGGTTATGAGACTTTGTCTTTAAAGCTTTGAATTCAACAGTTTTAAGCCCATTTTTTGATTTAGCAGGGCCTGTCTGATGGTGCTGGGACATATGCCACCAACAATCCTGGAAACTTTGTGAGAATAAGACTGTGTACCCCATGATTTGGGGGCAACCACTGCTCCTGTGGTTCCCTTCTGTCATCTGCCTACATCTCTGGTCATCAGGCTTTATACATCAACAGATGGCTTCAGCCTTGCCTTCATGGGTAGCTGGAGAGCAACTGCTTAGCCACAAAGAGGTCATTTCTCACAGCTTACAAATTGTCAGACAGGCTGGAGTAGTTGGGCAAGGAGAATGTCACATCCACGGGCTGTTGGGCTTCAAAAATGCTCCCAAGAACACTTCCAGAGCACGACAAGAAAGTGGTACAAGAGGATGCAGAGCATATCTGAGGCATGAGGTCTCTCTGATGGTCACCCTCCTCCTCCTCCCCAGCACACAGTGGGACCAAACCCATTGCTTGGAGCTCCTAAGCCTCTGGAAGGAAAAGTGGATGCTGGGTCCTGTGAGAAGAGCCATCTTTGTAGTATCTCAGCTTTTATATCCCATCTTAAGCAGATGGAGCATGGCCAGAGATGCATGACAATGCAAAATAACCATGGAGAACTATGGCCTTTATCAGCCTCAAAGGTTGAAATTACCATAAAGTCTGGCTTTGTGGAAGTTTGAACGGATTCATCAGCAGTGTTTCACCCACACACATCAGAGCTGCACATTTGCTTCTGCAACAGACGCGGTGAGTGTGGCAGCGTGCAGTCACAGCAGCAGCCCCAGGCTGCCTCCGAGCCAGGCTTGTTCTTCTGACGGTAAATAAAAGCCTATGCCATGAACTGTGTATGCCAAATTGCACAAGAAAAAGTGCTGCCTTATGGCACTGCATCATCTGAATTTCAGCTTTGCGTCACCAATCTGATGATGAGATTTTAGTCCTGCCTATGCAATCTCCAAGACTTTGTGCTTGCTTCAGAAATCAGGAAGGGTTAGGAAAAATATGTTTTTCTTGCTTGCCTACTTTTACAGTAAGCGTTGCAGGCACCTACCTGCTATTCATGGAAATGAGAGAAAAGTTCAACTAACTACTACATTATCTGTACTAAAAAAAGTTCAGCAGCCACTAACAAAAATTCAGAAATCAATTACTTTTAGGAAATTAAATTATCAGTTAATAAAATGTTTAACAGGTACTCCAGGATTTTGATGTTTTCTACATTCATGCCACCACAGCTGCAATCCTAGACAAGAGAAAAGCATCCTCACTCCTTCTTTTTCTTTTCTTTTACAGGTGCTTAAAAATGCCTGCTGCCTTCTCGAATGGATTTCTGCTAGATAGACAGAAAACACATTTGTTAACTACCTAAATATTCTGGTTGTTAATGTGTTGGTTTATAGGCTTTTCCTACACTGAATTAACATTTTCATTTTTAAAGGCTTTGTCAGCTTCTGGTGTAATGGATTGTGGAAGTAAACAGCACGTGGACTTTGTTTATTCTAAATTCCTTCAGACTAGTGCCAAGCAGAGGCTAATGTGTGCTTGAACCTCCAGGATTTTGTGTGCTTATGTGTGTATACATGTATGTATGAATAAAAAGTATTATGCGCACACAGTTCCTCTGTTACAAGGATCTGGGAACAAGAATGAGGTTTTGGCTACAGTCATCACTGCCAAGCGTTTGCTAGACATACTCTTATCTGACAGATTTTGTGCTGCAATATTAGCGAGTTGATGGCTGGCAACTGTCAAAATGCAGGTAAAACTAGAAGCATGAAAGCTGGATAGTTACCTGAGCTGTCCAAATATCTCAAACTAAAAAACAACCTGTCTTTATTTATTTAGACAAACTTGGTGATGGGCTCAATAAGAAATTTCCCAGAGGGAGCAGAATAAAGTCAGCACATCTGCCTTGGGGATGATAAAATGGGAAATTTTTCTCTTGGGATCTCAGCATTTCCCTTTCCAGTCTCAACCACGCCAAAGAAGCACTGAAGTGTGTAAAAATATAAGTAGGAGCCCTGATCCTGTCTCTTGAACTCATGCATCTCAGCACTCTACATGCCCAGAGTGACAATGAACCTGGAGGTGGCATGTGCGGGGACTTGTCTGGTCCATGTCATTTCCTTTCCAGTTCTAGCTGATGCTGGAAGGCAAGTTTTATTTTTCTAAAGGATCTTTATTTTCTTTGCAAGAATGTATTTATATTGCCTACCACTGTCACACATTTACCTGTAAATACAATTTAGGCAGGATAAATTGTGCCTGTGCAGTACACACCTCTCTCTGTGAACCGTACAGACAACCTAGATGTCTTCTTGTTAGATGAAATCAGGAGAGATGAATTGTACTCAGAGTCACTCTCTCCTTATTTGGCCTGACAATAAGGGATGTTTTTGGTTATGGCTGTCGTAGAAATAAATTAGTAATGTCTTTTCACATATAGGAGGCTTAAAACTGTTCAGTCCACCTGGGTGCTTAAGCAGAAGCCATGCAAGCAGGAGATCCAACTTCTCCAGGCTTGGGCAGCCAGCATGCCCTTCAGGTCAGCAGCTGGTCTGTTGGTTGGCAACGGCTCCATCACACTTGCCTGTAACCTATTTTGCTTGCCCTTGGCTATCACATTGTGGTTTTTTCACTCAGCCACTGAGGCAAGCGGCTCTGGGGCTGGCCAAAAGACAAACCGGCAGGGAAGAAGACTGGCCTGGCTGAACAGAGAGTTTTGGCTGGAACTCAGGAAAAAAAGGAGAGTTTCTGACCTTTGGAAGAAGGGGCAGGCCACTCAGGAGGACTACAAGGATATCATGAGGTTATGCAGGGAGAAAATTAGAAGGGCCAAAAAGCCCAACTGGAACTTAATCTGGCTACTGCTGTAAAAGACAATAAAAAAATGTTTCTATAAACACATTAGCAACAAAAGTAGGGCTAAGGAGAATCTCCATCCTTTATTGGGTGCAGGGGGAAACATAGTGACAAAGGAGGAGTACTTAATGCCTTCTTTGCCTCAGTCTTTAATAGTCAGACCAGTTGTTCTTGGGGTACCCAGCCCCCTGAGCTGGAAGACAGGGATGGGGAGCAGAATGAAGCCCCCATAATCCGAGGGGAAATGGTCAGCAACCTGCTACACCATGTAGACCCACACAGGTCTATGGGGCTGGATGGGATCCACCCAAGGGTACTGAGGGAGCTGGCAGAGGTGCTCGCCAAGCCACTTTCCACCATCTCTCAGCAGTCCTGGCTAACCGGGGAGGTCCCAGTCGACTGGAGGTTAGCAAATGTGAGACGCATCTACAAGAAGGGCCAGAAGGAGGATCCAGGGAACTACAGGCCTGTCAGTCTGACTTCGGTGCCAGGGAATGTTATGGAGAAGATCATCGTGAGTGCCATCACATGGCACGTGCAGGACAACCAGGGGATCAGGCCCAGTCAGCATGGGCTTATGAAAGGCAGGTCCTGCTTGACTAACCTGATCTCCGTCTATGAGAAGGTGACCTGCTTAGTGGATGAGGGAAGGGCTGTGGATGTTGTCTACCTGGACTTTAGTAAAGCCTTTGACACCATTTCCCACACCATTCTCCTGGAGAAACTGCCTGCTTATGGCTTGGACGGGCATAGTCTTTGCCGGGTAAAACACTGTCTGGATGGCCTGGCCCAAAATGTTGTGGTGCATGGAGTTAAATCCAGTCGGTGGCTGGTCACAAATGGTGTTCCCCAGGGCTCAGTGTTGGGGCCAGTTCTGTTTAATACCTTTATCAACGATCTGGATGAGGGGCTGGAGTGCACCCTCAGTAAGTTTGCAGCCGACACCAAGTTGGGCGGGAGTGTTGATCAACTGGAGGGTAGGAAGGCTCTACAGAGGGATCTGGTCAGGTTGTGGTTCAGTTAGTCACAGGAAAATATATAACAACATGTTCTGGGAGTGGCTCGCACTAATACCCATGTCCTAGCCCACAAATCCACAGGAATTTTAGACCTAATACTTTATTGTAATTTTGTTTATTCCTTCTTTTTCCAGGAATCTCCTGTCAATAGTCATTCCCTCATCACATGAATGTTTTCTCTGGGAAAAATTTATAAGTGGGTATTGTCTCCTTAGAAATACGTTTGAAAACCAGGAAAATTGCAGAGGAGGTAAAATTCTCCTTTCAAAAGACTCAGTGATTCATCATTGTGTAACCTTCAACACCTGCAAACACAAAACACCCTGCAGGTAAAAAGTTCAGGCAGATACAAAACCTCACATACAGGAGGTTCGCAGAGTTCAGAGAGCGTACTTTTACACTAAAGAGGAAACACTGAATTTTTTATTGCTGTAGGTTCCTTTTAATAGCTCTATGACATTCAAGATATAGTAAAACTAAGAACAGCCAGAAGTCAAAATCCAAAGGGCACCAAATAAGATATATGCTTACTTAAGCATTGTGCAGTCAACACACAGAAACAGTCTTTATGCTGAGGCATTGCATTTAGTAAGGCAAGCAGCTCCAGTGTGTGTACCCCAAATTACTAGAGGCTGGCAAGGCTGCAGGAACTGGTCTCAGGTGGCTCTGTCATGTAGGCAAGAGAAAAAGTCCAGAAAGGGAAATTAGGGTACAGAAAAATATGAAGTGAGATCCACAGTCAGAATGCTTGCTAATGGTGCTTGCATCTTCTGGGTTGGCAGGGCACTTCAGCCTGTGCTGTCACCCTCAGACAGACTTTGCAACCCATGGAGAAGTGACAAGCTTCCTCAGACAGGGCAGAAATCAGTGTTCGGAGGCACCGTCTTTCTTCCAGTGCCTTTTTAATGCTTTGCAAATGCACAGGCAAAGGTGCTGTGGATCACTCCTCCCTGCCAGATGTCTCCGCTTCCAAACCCTGGTGTAGGCACCATGTCACCCCAGACTAGTGGTGCAGTCCCCTGTCCCTGCTGCCTTTCCTGGCACTGGCTACTCAGGCTGGTGGGCAGAGGGTTTCACTGTAAGACGTAGCCCGGTGGACACTGCTGATGGAGCCATGCCCATGCCTCTCCAGATTAGTATCGGATGATTTTTTTCTCTCCTGCTGTGAGTAAAAAGTAAACATACACTCCCATGTGTGGTTTTCCCTCAGTCCTCTTTTCACAGGTGTAAGATGAAGACTGAACTCATAATGATGCCAGTATCTCATAACACTGCTCACAAGAATGAAAACCACTTTTACAGTTCCTTAAGAAATACACCAAAATATTTAGAAAATTGCACCAATTGCCCTATCTCTTAAGCAACTCATTAAGAAAAGAGATAACAAGCAATGCATATTTCTAATGATTCAGAAGGACAAGGTACCTGCAAGGCTACCTGCTGCTGCACTCCTCATTTCCAACTCTACGGACAGATGCGCAGCTTCACGGTCTGGTCATAGGGTGACAGCAAGGACTTTGCCACCCTGACCAGACACCTGTGTTGGCACTAGAAGTACTGCACTGTACTTGCAGCATGTGCCAAAGGCGTAACCAGAATACAAATACAGCTACCTCCTGCTGCTGTAAATTATACTTACATCTGTGCTCGGCATTTTGGCTCTAGGTAAATCAGCACCAGTGAGGCAAGCAGCAAGCAGCTCACATTTGAGAACAGTTTTCCTGTCCTTCCTCTCTGCTGCCCTGGCACTACAAATTGAACTTTGATTGCTTTGCTCTGCTTGTATCATATATAACCCTGTGAGGCCCTGCAGACTCATGTTGCTTGCTGTGTACAGCTGAATGCAGCAGGGCTGCATATCTATTTGTTAATCCAGAAGGTACGCGCAGCCAGGCACTTCTATTTGCCTACTGGGACTATCTTTTTCAAGTTGGCAGTGGCTACTGCTAAACAGAGCTCTGAGAAACTACACAAGGTGGTGCTGATGGGTATAATCACAGGGTACAGTCAGGTTTTTTCTTTTACTGGAAGCACATTGCCAGACTTACCTTGATTAGAGATTAATTTCAGGTTGTTTTTTTTTTTTTAATCTAGAGCCAGATTAAGACATTTTTTCTCTGAAGCAGTCAAAAAGTTTAAGATGTTACTAAGTTGCATGAAGCAGAAATAATCAATAGTATTCTAGAGCATATTTTGATATCACCAGATAAGTGATAGTGACTATCACAAATATTGATGAGATCATATATTTACACCAGAGGTCAATAAAAATTACTAACAATTCTCATTATTTTAACTTTAATCAATTTATTCACGGTTCTTAACTACAAAATCTGCTAATTTATTGCTTTGGCCAATTTCCAATAATTTATTATCTGAATTTGAGTAATTGTGCAAAAGAAAAGGATGTACTTCTCTCTAAGTCAGTCTTAGGAACAAGCATGATGTTATTTCCAGAGTTTGTTTTAATACCCAAAATCATTGCTTAGAAACTTAAAACTGTTTTAGCATCTGAGATTCTCTATTTGGGTTTGCAAAAAGGAAAACACGCAATTAACATTATTTACTCAATACAAAAATGTGACTCCTTGGGTCGCACTAGAAAAGTGCTGAATCTGCAGAATAACTTGCAGTCAAGGACTTTCAAGAAAAGAAGAAATAGCATCTTGGAAATGAGCCTTTCTGTCTTTCTCAGTTCAGCTACCTGATGGAGATGGGGAAATGTGTTTGTATGATTTCTACCTTGTGGTACTTGGGGCTGGGTCCAATTGCAAAGTGCCTGGGGTCACTGCACAGGGAGAGGCGTGCTGGCAGAAAGGGTTGTTAAGCTCCCAAATCCCTGCAGTAAATTTGCTTCTTGGGATGGGTGCTGAGAGTTTTAGGTATTCAGTGAAGCAGTCATTAATCTAGAAGAGAGATGAAGCTGTCCACATGGCTTCAGCTGAGTACATCCCATACAGGATTTGCAGAGGACAACAGCCTTCATTTCTTTTTGGATGCTTTCTACAGGTTTCCAATGATGTTTTACCTGATAGACAGTGAGAGGCATGGCAATTTTCTCTGACCTACTTTTAGCAAAGGTTTTTGATGTTTTTTGTTCTTGTATCAAAGGCTGGAGTTCAATGGCTCTAACTGGATTATTTATTCCGGCTGGTGTTTCCACCAGGCTCTTTCTTACTCTCAGATCAAATCTTATTTTACTCCTTTGGTACTTAACTGCATCCACTAATGATCTCCACAGATCTCCCCATATTCCTATAATGGCTGCTCTACTTCTAAAATCCTCTTCAAACTGCAGCCAGGGTTTGTGACCTATAACCAATTCTTGTTCTTCAAATGTACTATCATGTTCACATTGTTGTTATCCCTTACACAAGCTTTGATATAATCTCAAAATGATACCAGCAATCCATGAACTATATACAAACCACTTTTCTATGGAGCTGGTAATTAAAGGAACGTTTTGTTCGTATCACTGAAAGTGCATTGTAAAACCCAATGCATAAAAATTATCTGATAGTGTGATGGTGGTGAAGAACACACAGAAAACTTGATAGCAGCAATGGCGCTGCATGGTATAAATCTGTTTCATGTCCTTTAAAGAATGTGAGCAAAGTTCAGTTCTTCACGTAAAGTTCTATCCACCAGCTGAAGTATACATTGTGCAATACAGTGTAATACACTCTCAGAAATATAGTAGTGTAGGTCTGGTACACAGTGGTGGACTCAGAGACCTGAAATGTACAGGTTGAATGTTAAGCCCATGCCTGCTGAGGAGCTGAGTCCAGGAGGGAAGACTTAGAAATTTCTCCCCATTTCCAGAGGCAAAGGCAGCTCCACCACAGCTGCTCCTTGCTGTCTCCTACATGCCTGCTTGGGGTCTTTGGGTGCCTCTTGGCCAAAACTCTTGCAGACATCTCCCACTGGCAGCTATTCGGGCAGCTCCTTTCGAATGTGACCCCATGCTCTGAACTGCTTGCATGGCCACTTTGCCTCCAGCTTGCTCCTTCTGTTCTGCAATGAAAGCACCACGTGTGCTGCCTAGCAAGGTCTTCCCTCATGAAGATGGTAGGAAGGAGCTCCAGAGGTTTGAGCAGTACCTGGAGCCCTTCTTTTAGATCTTCCTTGCAGTCTCTCCCACCTACCGACTTCATATTGGAGCTTATATTGAAGCTAAAAGTGTTAGTAGAACTAAGCATCCAGAAGGATTTATTTAATTTAAGCTTGCTGAAATCATTTCAGGACTTCTTTTATTTGAAAGCAAACAAAGACATATACATATTGTTGAAATCCTTATTACTACAGTCAGTGAATAAATTTTATCTCATAGGTACTAAAATAAACTCCCTTTATAGGGAGATAAATTGAGACAAAGGGGAAGACTTCTTGTGTGTCTCAACACTGGCAGTTGAAGTAACGCACATAATTAAAGACAAAGGCTAGTGAGCTAAAGAGGTTAAAAATGAGTTACCAGCATAATCTTTTTAGTCACACATACTAACTTTAACTTGAATTGCCTCTATTTGTTTTGTTAGCAGGAGTCATATATCTGAAACTATGTTGCTTTCACTTCTTATGTAAAAAAAACCACAAACCACACATAGGAATTGTAAATTTTTAAAGGTGACAATAATATTTTGTGATCTCCTAGTACAGCCCCCAGAAGATGTTTATCAAGAGGTTGTTTGGAATCTGCTGATGCCACTGTAGTGGAACTTAACTAGTTATGAAATTATAAAGATATCTAAAAACAGTTGCTTTCTTTCAGAAAAGCTGTATATGGAGGAAGGCTGAGTCCTGAGAAAAAAAATGGGCTTATCACACTTCACCTGCTTCTTCCTGAAGCAGTGTATATGTGTCTTCTAATACCAGGAAGGAAACTCTCCTCACTCTGCCATGGCCTTACAGAACAACCGCTTCTTTGTGTGAGAGCTGCCTGGCCATATCTGACTTCTTCTGGTACACGGAGATTTGGGCTTTATTTCACCCACTGATGAAGCCTGCCCAATGCTCATTAATATGATTCTCAAATTTTCAAGATCTACTTCATATAAAAATATCTGACAATTTTGAGACTTATACAAAGAGGAGAGATTGATGCTGTTAAAAGATCAATAACAATTTTAGTCAGCCTGCACAATCGCACAGGGAAGTTACTCTAAAAAATTTGAATGGGGTTTCCTTCCCAATGAGGTTTAATGAGTTTCCTTCCCAAACAGATCTTCCCAGAAGATCTGAATTTTTGTACCCCACATGCCTAGGTATGTTGTATTATAAAATGAAATAAAGAGTTAGAAATATTTTACAAAATGAAATTATTGATGGTATCCTAGCACCGAAAGAAAATATTCACCTAACTCTTTGGTGGCTAAAAATGCTTAAAATTTTATTCCACATTTCTGCAAACTCAAAATATCTTTTGGTGCCCTGAGGTAGTGAGAATTTATCTAGTGAGTATGTAACAGGTTTCTCCGAGGGAACAGAAAACTTCACTGTGCGTAGCTGAGGGCGTTCTCCTTTAGGGCATAAGTCTCAGCTTGTATTTTGTTTTTCTGTTCCCAGGTGTAGAGGAGCACTTTGAAATTTGGAAGAACATTTTAAATATATTCTAGTACATTTACGTAGGGACATTAAAGTCATTGTAGTTGACCTTTTCCTCATGGCTTTAAGAAAACTCCTTACAGGCAGTTGCCTATTTTCCCCCATCCCCACCAAAAGTTTCCAGGCGCCCAAATGCAGCACAGTCATGTGAATGATGCCTTCTGCATCTGGAACTGCAGAGGCGACCAAGGTCTCTGGAGTGGTGCAGGAGATGGAAAGTGAGTAAGTAGATCTAGGGCTGATCGGTCGCTGAAGAGCAGAAACTCTGCCGGTGATGGGGGCTGGCTTGGAACACCCCACTCCCCATGTGCCTCTCCGTGTGCCACTGCCACCATCTTGCACTCAGGACGGACACCGTACCAGGAGGTCTGTTGGATGCTCAGTAATTGAGGGAGTGGGAAACACGGGTCAAGGAGAGGGTGAGCACTGCATTTTTATTGCTTGTGTTCATATTTCAGAAGATTCCCGGTTGAGATTACAAGGTAAAATGAACGAATCAAATGTTAATAGCCATGAGCAATTATAATTTGCTTCAAGGTGCTTATTCATTGATTAGAGTTTAGTGCGGCGCCTGAAATAGCACTATCCAAGAAGCATGAAGTCGTTATAGTTGTTGAAAACATGCCAGTAAAAACGAACAGTGACAAATAAGCATGCCACAGCTATCTTTGTGTACAAAAGCATTTTTTCATACCAGTGAAGACTGTTTTACAATATCAGACTGGTGATTGTTTTCTGATAGTTTGGAATACACACCTAAGGAAAAAAGTGGACTTGAAAAGCTAAGAATATACATCCTAGTCAATAAAAATGTCCATCAATACTCTACAATACCTCACAGCTTACCAGTTTGACTCTTACCAATTTTTACCAACCTGTCGCACAACCCCTTTATGAATTCGCTACTCGGGCCGTTCCAGTTGGTCTAAGTTAACTACCTATTCGATGGACCAGAGAGAGGCAGAGAGATTGTATGAACATCCCCTAGGATGGATCTGCTGGATCTGCTTTGGGCAGGAGGCTGGACTGCCCCTTCCTTGCTATTTGGGAATAAGTGTTTTCTCTCTTTCCACTTTCATAAAACCCTTGGAGAGACTCTGATCTGGGGTTGTTTGTTTGGATTTTGTTTGTTTCAGAGGAAAGCGCTCTAAAGCTTGAAACATTTTATAGAACAATATTTTCTTTTTTTTTACTCATGGTGTACAACATTGTGCATTTACATGGGCTAACATTGCCTTTTATCATTTCCCTTACTGATAAAGTCCCTGGAAAAAAAAAGCAACAATTCTGTAAACATCATTAGCACTGTAAATTAATTGATGACCCCAACTTTAGCATAAGGTAGTTTAAGAGGTACTGTTCCAAAATAGAAAACTGTCCTTAGAAAATCCAGTATCACCTACAGCTGAGGCTTGAAATTACTCCATACCATGCACGCTGTTGCCCAAGAGAACTACCAAGTCTGATGTTTGGAAGAGTTTGGGGTTTTTTTTCACAGTTTTTCATGTTTCAGCTTGATGTAACCCGGAGTACTAACCATGTAATGACCAGAATTAAAATGTCTGTGAATGTAAATTTATGTGAATCAAACTTTGCAAAAGGCTCTGATACTTTCTGGAAAGCTCACCTTTGTGCCTGCAGAGTAGAGTGCTAATCAACAGAGATGAGTTAACGGCAAAAATTTCAGCTGGCGGTAACACTTAAGATGGCATGTTCTAGGATATTTCAGATAAGCTCTGTTGGTATCATTAAGATATAGAAAAATTATGTGACTTTAGAGGTAGCTAAGTGGTGGTAATTATGATCTTAATAATGACAACCACTCTGATAATGCATTGTTGCCTTACAGCACTTAGGTTCTCTCTATTTACCTGTCAAAAGACATTCATAAAACAAATAAAGAACTAAAAAATTATACTGTATACACGAATGTCCAATAGATAATGTTTTTTATTTTGAGAAAAATTAGCTCAAATAAGGATCCAAAGACCTCCTGAAGCCTTAGACTGCAAGCCATGAACTTTCACCTAGATACGCTGACCGTATGCTGAACTCCTACCTAGCTACATGAAGGAAGGCCCTGAAACCGGTGCAACCCAGGAAGGTAAGGTAGCTAAAACCATCGGCAGAAGCTGCACCTAATCAAGATAGGAAAAAGAATGACCTGCCTGCAGACTGGGAAAGGATCCAGTAAGGAACCAGGAGACCCCAGACCCGAATATTACTATGGGACCAAACCGTCCCATGAGGGGAGGGGAACGTAGACTGTAAGGGTATAATTGCCCAGGGATTTCTTTGTTTGGGGTCCCTCTCCGGAGGCAGCCAACTTGAGCTGCTCTTCACCGCTGTACCACTCCATAAATTCAGCTGGCGTACGTCATGGCGGAGACTCTGCTTCAGGGAAACCTAGGGTTGAACCTGAGAGGAAAGAAAGCACTCGAGGGTGAGTGTGTGTGTGTGTGTGTGTGTGTGTGTGAGCTAGGAGTCGAAAAGGGGCGCCCGTCAGCTCAGTGGAGCTGCCCGCTGCGAAGGGACCCCAGCCCTAGCAGTTAAAGTCTCGGGTGGTGTGCGTGCGACTCCCTGGATGGTGTGTGAATGCTTGGGCGGCTGCTGCTCCCTTAACACTCACATCAGTAGCTGGTAAAACTGGAAGCAAAACACTTGTAGTACAATAAAGAACTTGATGATGACACTTATCTTTGGATATTTTTCATGTTCTTTGATCAAGAAATTGATGTATTTTTGCCCATTCTTGGGGCCACATGACAATTTTTGTTGTTGCTGACACAGCTGTGATCTCAAGTGAAAGCCTTGCTCTGGATGTTCTACTGTATTTTAGTGTTTTTTTTCCTGGTAAGTGCAAAAGTCTATGTCAGTCCTGCGACTTTCTATACCTTCACATTAACGATCATGCTCATTCTGCAAGCTCAGCAAATTATTAGTACAACTCGTTCACTGAAGCAGACGTAAATCAACCAGACAGATTGCTAGGAAATGGTTTCAGCAACAGTAGCTTCCTATGCTCACCTTTCAGAATTGTCCTAGTTTTTTATAGTGCATAAGGAATAGGGCCCATTGGTGAGCATTTCTTTATTATTCAACTCTCTGTTCTGAGCAACAATTAACTTCTTTCCAAATAAAATTTAACTGCTTGGAATAAAATTTCCTTTACTGTAAAGTTTGCCATCCCTTTATTTTGTTGGTTTCTGAACACATTTCAAATTTCTCTTTGAAAACGTGGTCACAACATTTAGGAAAGGAGGATCACTCTCAATATGACACATCACCTGCTTCCTTCCCTGCTTCTTGCATTTTCAGCAAGTCCTCAGCATACCCTGATGGACCCACCTGAGAGGCCGACAAGATCTCGATCATCTCCCACTGGGTTCACCCTGTTGTTCTCAAGCAAAGCTTAAGTATCTGCTTGCTTTTTTTCCCAAATTCTAGATGTCTGCAGATCTGTATGAGTTGAGGTAGAATTATTCTGAGGTATCTTATTTATATCACACAGATGCTAAGGGCTTAGCAGTTATGTGGTTCTGACAGCCATCGCTACCCCCGGAGGCTGCTAGTGTCCGAGACAACCCTTGGTAGCCCCTTAGATATTTTTTTGGTCTTTACTCCAAGGGTTGAGGCAAACACAATGTGTGCAATTCACACTTTGATGTCATCTCTCATCCTTAGAGCTGCTCTAGGTAAAACCACTTGAATCTCTATGGCTCTTTAACAAGCCCGTTACAGCTCCTTTTAACGCTAGAGAAGTTTTGGCAAGCTTATCTATCAGCAAGTTATCTGGATACACACAAGTTTCCTGTTCTTATCACAGAGGATGTTCTTGTTGTTCTCCTCCAAATGTGGCTTCTGGATTATGAGGGAGGTGCTGCTTGGTGAAGCTTTTTATTTGTCAGATTCCCTGTGACCTGCTCAATGGGGCCAGCAGAGCTGTGAGGGTGGGTATCCTCACCACCTTCAAGAAGTAGATTTTTTTCCCCAATAAGTGCAGAAGGCTGTTGGTACATTACATTTTCTGTTTCAGAATACTTATCACTCTCACAGTCTTGGACTGTCCCCTTTTTGCACACTTTACTCTGGCATGCAAGCAGCAGCAATCTCAGTGATAATGAGCTTCTGCGTCAGTAGACGATCTCTCAGAGCAGTAGGGATCTTGTTGTTCTTTTTGTTTGCTATAGCACCTGGCACTTGCGTGTCTGCAGCTAGTACAACACCCTTAATTAGCACTGCACATCTACTTTACTTTTTAAAGTACCTGGTTTTATTTTGGAAGAAGATCCATTATTCCGTCTCCTGTGTTGTTGATCCACGTGGAGCTTGATGATTTCATACATGTTTCTGCCTTCAGTCACTGTTGTCATAGAATCATAGAATGCTTTGGGTTGGAAGGGACCTTTAAAGGCCATCTAGTCCAACCCCCCAGCAATGAGCAGGGACATCTTCAACTCGATCAGGTTGCTCGGAGCCCCATCCAACCTGACCTTGAATGTTTCCAGGGATGAGGCATCTACCACCTCTCTGGGCAACCTGATCCAGTGTTTCACCACCCGCATCGTAAAAAATTTCATCCCTATATCTAGTCTGAATCTTTCCTCTTTTAGTTTAAAACCATTACCCCTTGTCCTATCACTACAGCCCTATTAAAAAGTCTGTCCCCATCTTTCTTATAGGCCCCCTTTAAGTACTGAAAGGCCGCAAAAAGGTCTCCCCGCAGCCTTCTCTTCTGCAGGCTGAACAACCCCAACTCTCTCAGCCTGTCCTCATAGCAGAGGTGCTCCATCCGCCTGATCATTTTTGTGGCCTCCTCTGGACTCGCTCCAACAGGTCCATGTCTTGCTTATTTGGCACAACTAGCACAACCCAAAAGTCCTAATTTTTCCCACTGTAAGAAAGCCGAGGCATTTCTGAGGACACTGACTGTGTAGTATTGCCGTCTCATTCAATTTTTTGGTCATAGCCAGGTATGGAATATGATTGCAGAATTGGGCAACTCTCAGAACTTATATCAATATTTAACAAAAAGTGACATTAGGATTTTCTGTAATTATGTGAATTGTAAAGGTCTTCTGTGCTTACTTGGAAGGGGATGGACAGGCTTTCTATTTTTCCTACTTAGCTTCACAGAGATGACATTTACACTTCGGCAATAAAAATCGTACGAGCTGTAAAATGCATGAAAAAATCACAATCATCATGTATTTCAGAGCCGTAATAGCAGAAGTACAAACAACATTGGTATTTTGGCAACCAGTTATCATTTCAGGCATTGTCTTTGGGAAGCTGCTGAACCAGTCAGTCCCTGGCTCATGGACCGAGTGCTATTTGATTCTAGTACAAGGTGAGGCTTGTATGCTGCTGTAACCTGTGACACTCTAGCTCCATGGATGTCCTCCTCTCCCACCCTGACTGCTAGCACACTTTCTACATTTTAGGACATAAAAAGGGGTTAGCGAGCGCAGGCTGCTACAGCTGCCGCATCCTGCAACAGGCACGCTGTCGCCCGCCTGCCTCCAGCCCTGCTGGTGCTCCCGGCACGGGCTGGTGCGAAACCGAGCCGCTACGGAGCCGGGCCCAGGCAGAAGGTTTAACCGGAGGCAGCGTGTGGCACCGCCGTCCCCCCCCCCCCCGCTCTCCGCCGCCCTCCCGCCCCGCCGGGGCCTCGCATCGCCCCGTCGGGCCGGGCCGGAGGGGCGAGCACCGGAGGGGCGTGGCTGTCCTGTACCCCGCCCCCGAGCGGCGCCCATTGGTGGCTGCGGCGCGGGGCCCGCCCAGGGGCGGGTCCGGGGCGGGTGGGACGGCGCGGCGCTGTCAGCTCGCCAGAGGCGGGTGGGAGCCGCCGCCGCCGCCGCCGCCGCCGCGGGAGGGTGGGATGGCGACAGCGGTCGGGACGGGGGGCAGCGACATGGCCGAGAAATACGACGTGATCGTGGTCGGGGGCGGCATCTCAGGTGGGTCCGGGGGGCGGACTGAGCCCGTCCTGCGCCGCGGGCGGCGGGGGGCACCGGTGTTCGGGGCCGCGGTGCTCCCGGCTGGGCAGCTGGGGCTCGTCCCCACCGCTGGCCTCAAGGCTTGGGCGATGGTTAACGAGAGTGGCGGGTCTCCAGGGGCTTCAGATACCCTTGGGGGCGGGGGGGAGGGAAAAATGATCCAGGTCGCTATTCTAGGACGTATTTGCTGCTTCTTGCGTTGGTTTATACTTCGTGCTCGTCAGAAGAGAGTCTGTAGGAAAAGTGACTTTATAATGCCCACAGGTGCAGGAGAATGCAGGGATACAGGCCGGGATTTTTGCATCCCGACAAAGACGGTATTTCGAAGTTGTGCGTTTTTGGGTGGCAATTGCTTTCTTTCGAAAAATACTGCAGAAAGACATCTGGGAATATCTGTAAAAACAGGTTAGGTTTTGTTACTGTGCGAAGAGCTGTACTACAGACAGCCGTATTCCCCCAGTGCGATGGACTCTTCACACTTCACTAGGAAATACTTCCCAAAATACCCTTCAGATCTACTTTAACACTGGAAAGTGCATTGTGGCTCCTGATCCTCATACTTAAAAGAAGTAACCATTCTTATGGCACCTGATGGTACCTAAGATGATAATGTTGCTATGTTGGAGAAAATCTGTATTTGGCTTGTCCATCAGATAAATACTGTGTTAGCAGCTTTGGCCAGGTTTAAGTTTTCAGGGAGTCTTTACTTCACTAATGACTCAGAAAAGGTGAGTTATGTGACTTCAGTGATATTACAACCACTGTTGCTATAGGTAAAATTAGTTTTTGTTAGAATTGAGAAAGAGTCAGAGGCTTTCCTTCCTTTAAACTGCAGTGAATTAATGCATGAAACAGCAAATCGTTTACTTAATTACATTATTTCATTTGCTAAAACAACAGTAATTGTTTAAATAATTATTTGTGACAATGTAATTATGTAAATAATCTGTAGTATTGCCAAACAGAAGGAAAGAGTTTGGACTTAGTTTTGCTTGCTTTTTAGTTTTATCAGATGCCTGGGTATTTTCCTGCTAGCACGAGTTGTTTGGTCTTCATCCTTAAGATTCCTGTCATGCACAGAGTACCACCCGTACTGTGTGCAGCTCATGGCGATGTGATCTTAGTATGGTGTTTAGGGCTCTGAGAAGCTCTTCTTCCCTTGAGGGTGCCTTGCTCCTCAGGCTTTCCAACCTGTAGCAGTGTTTTGGAAAATGCATCAAGTGTGTCTAAGCGGTATCTTGCCTCACTAGTACAAGAATCAGTAAGTTACTTCAGAACACTTAATGCCTTGGACTAAAGCCTGGTGTGGAGTCTGAAATGGAGCCAAGCAGGAAATTTCAAGGCGTTGCAGTCCCTGAAAATTTGTCAGTGGCATTAGGAAGACAAATAAACATGTCACAGCACTCTTGGGGCACAGGAACATTTTTCTTGCTGATCGAAACCATTATGTCATGCCAGTGGCATAGAAATTGGTGTTTGCCTGTTACGAATTAGAACAGGCACCATTTTAAGAAAGCAGCTTTAGAAAAATGAACAATAAATGCTTTATTTCGTAATTAATCCATCTCTGTAATTCATGTCAGCTCTTGGTTTGTTTTGCTTTTCACACAGCTTCTCTGTTGCTACTGTTCCTGTACCAATATACCTACACCTCAGTTCTGTAAGAGGTTAGGCAGTGCTGCTTTCTGGTCTTAAAAAACATAATCTGTATCTAGAATTTTGGTTCTGGTGAGACAAATGGTAAAACATGCTCCAGTATGGACGGAGTTTCACCCTTTACACTTCTGACTCCAGTCTTGACTTGCTGCTACTTATTTCTTTGAAGATGTATTTGCAATTGCCTCGTCTGATAAGGTTACTGTCTTCTCTCTGTTTACTATATTTTAAATACTCATTACCTGATGCTTGCAAGAAACAATGGGAAACTTTGGGATAAACTAGTTCTTTACTAGAAATACATGAAATGTATATCAGGTATAAGCAACCTGCTTGCTGTATTAAGTGTGAGCTTCCCAGCATTGAGATTGTGGCTTTTTAAAATATTTGTGCAATATTTGCAAAATGAAGCTCAAATCCTAACTGGCATCCCTGGAGATATCTGTTCCTCAAAGTGAAGCATGGTCTTGAGAGCCAGTTTCTGCACAACCTAAGGCACACTTCTTCATCCACGCTGCTGGCCTCTGTATGCGCACGTCTGTACGTGGTCATTCACAGGGACACAGAATCCGCTCTGCCTGGAGGAAGCTTCAATCTAGGGGTGGAGGGAGCTTCTGCAAAGAGTGCTTCACAGTGGGGAAGCTCTTGGAAAATGAACTTGGCTCTGGTGGCCTCTGCCGCTGAGATTTGTCTGCTGTACCCCCTGGAATCATGTTCAAACTGTCCAGGCTGCATCAGCAAGTACGTCTGGACCCCTACAGAGAGGGAGCTTAAGAGCTTGGGCTACATTCCTCTTTTTACTTGGGTGTGCATGTTAAAAATGTGGATGGTGGCCAGGAAAAGCCCCAGGCACATGTTTGTATCATTCTTAATGGATAGTGTCCTACATAATACAGTTAATATTATTATAACATTTTATACTCAAGCATATTAAATAAACTGATGCCTGAAGTTAAAGACTTTCCCCATACCCATGGGGAGTTCTTATTTATATGCCTTGAATATTGCTCCCGTTTTCTATTTATAGGGGTTTTCTACTGAACTGAAGAGGGTGTTCTGGTTTGGATTGATTTTGACCTTTTTCTTGTGCATTTTGGTTTCGGCTATGAAATTCCCTCATTTGTTAAACACAGCAAGCTGACAGCACATGACGTGCCATGGATGTGTGTCTGATTAATTGGTGGGATCATAACCCTGAGATCCCATCAGACAGTCCTCTGACTCTTGGGTTAAGGGGCTACACTAGTTGAGAACTAGGAGATTGTCATCCTCTGTGTGGACTACCTACTGCATTGAGAGCTCCCAGAAGCTGTTCCTTTTATGCAGCAAGTCACTACCATACTTCTCCTGACACATCGTCCCCATCGCAGCTCCATTACCCGCTCCCCAAGCTAAGGCCGTAATTACAGGGAAATTCAAATTTTGGCTCCATAGCCCTGGGATGGAGCATACCCGCTTGCTCTGAGATACAAGATGGGTTGTAAGGAGGTCCAGGATGCTCAGTCACTCCTTGGGAACTGCTTATTAACAACTGGACAGCATTAAGGGCTTGGAGAGTTTTGACAGAAACCTCAGATATTACAGCTTTTGAGATCTAGAAAATGGCTGCTGCCTACATGTGACCTGTAATTCCTCAAAACTTTCTAACTGACCTTATTGGGGTATATGGATGATAAAACGTGCTATGTTTACTCAAAGGCTACCTCGTTGCCAAATTTCAAGTTGCTGCTAGAACTTCCAAAATAGGAAAGGGAAAAAAAAAAAGGCCATCAGTTTTCAAAATCAAAGAATAATGTTTGTTTCCTGGAGGTTTAGAAATAGCCAGCCAATTTTGACCAAGATTTTCCAGCAAAAAAGAATCAGCCTGAAAAACACACCCTGAAAATTCAAGCTTAAATTGTTCAAATTTGGCAAAAAAAGAATGCAAGCAAAACACCCCAACTTTTTCAGCGGGAAGCTTGGGGTACATTCATCTGCCAGCCTCACCTTACATGTGAATTTTGCACGCTGGAAGCCCAGTTTATCAAAGGAAGGCATGGAGAATTTAGAATGTTTGTCTACATAATGCAAACCAGAGATGCGTCAGATATGGAGAAGTATGTCCAGCAGCAGGCAAGTCCAAGAGAACTTGTATGCAAATATCTTTTGGAACAAATTTCAGCACATCGTGTTACAAGCACAAAGCACAAGGGAAAAACAGCCATAATTGAAACTTGCACTGAAGATTATAATTCTTTGACATGGGTACTTATTTCCAAATAAAACCACATTTGTTCTTAGCTTGAAACAAGGAGATCTCATGGCTCAACGAAACGGACGCTTGGATTTGCCAGCCACATGCAGGAAGCAGCACTGTTTTCTGTTGCACTTATGGAGGGGTCCAAGGGCCACAAATTGTAGGAGAAGCTGGGTTGTAAAAATAGTAGCAATTAGTCTTTATATTGAAATAAAACATATGATATACTATTAAGGCTTTTTTTTCCTCTCTCCATGGAAGAGCGCTATGCATTGGCATCCCCTGCTCCATGGTGTGTGATCGACAACCTTACCACTTGAGCTACCTACGCATTGGCTGCGGTCTCTGAGTGAAACACTGAATAATGAGGAAATGCAGATTTTCCTTGCTTGCTATAATGGCAGCACAACTTATGTTGTATACTGCTTTGTTTGTTTTGACAGCATGCCAAGCTGCTAGTGGGTGGTAGTGTCAAATAAACTGTCAAATACACAGTTGCTGGTAGAAGATATAATCAGTCCCACCTATGTAAAACTGGAGTAGTTGTCAGTAGATTTTTTTTCTACAGTTACTTCTAAATTCACCCAGAATTTGACCTGTAGGAATGCAATAGCTGGTTCCTAAAATGTATCCTGTGTTCCTCACTTTACATCTGCCCTGTGCTGGGCTCCAGCTACCTGGTTCCTTCCCGCTTTCTTTCTGGCTCCAACAGGAAAGCTGATAATTGGTGATAATATTGTCACTTGGTACTAGAAATTCCTGTAAGCCATTTTTTGGGATGCAGAAATAAATAGCAATGTTTCACAGAGCTCTCAGTTCCCCATGTACTGCTAGCAAGCTGACTGCCATTATGAGAATAATTTACAGCAGGAACAAAACAATCAGACCTCCGGATAAAGTATAATGGATGTTAGGTACAATACTCACAAAAAAGCAGAAGTACCACTTTCCATGTGCTGCCTTCTTCATAATGTGTTCTAATGTTTTGCTACTAAAGATGCCAAACCTTATAACGTGGGGCATGGGTTTTGGTTAAGACACTCCTTTGTGTTATGCTCAGTGCTAGATCATAGAATCATGGAATCGTTTAGGTTGGAAAAGACCTTTAAGATCATCAAGTCCAACCGTTAACCTTGCACTGCCAACTCCACCACTAAACCATGTCCCTAAGCACCATATCTACACGTCTTTTAAATACCTCCAGGGATGGGGACTCAACCACTTCCCTGGGCAACCTGTTCCAGTGCCTAATTACCGTTTCGGTGAAGAAATTTTTCCTAACATCCAACCTAAACCTCCCCTGGCACAACTTGAGGCCATGTCCTCTTGTCCTATTGCTTGTTACTAGGGAGAAGAGACCGACCCCCACCTTGCTACAGCCTCCTTTCAGGTAGTTGTACAGAGCGATAAGGTCTCCCCTCAGTCTCCTTTTCTTCAGGCTAAACAACCCCAGCTCCTTCAGCCGATCTCGTATGACTTGTTCTCTAGACCCTTCACCAGCCTCCTTGCTGGTGAAGATGCTTAGTTTTGGCCAAAATATGGTTGTGATATGTTCATTATATAACTAGATTTAGAAATATTTTTTTTTTTCTTCATCTTTCATCATATTCTTCATCTGGTTTTCTACGGTAAATGCATCACTTATAAACATTCTCTAACCCAGCAGGTAACCTGAATAGTCACAGCTGATTCTGCTCCTGAATGAAGAATGTGTCAGATTTTCTTCCGGCAAAACCAAAACGTACACCAGCGTGATTCATAGGTTAGCAAATTCAGAGCTCCTAAGAGCCTATGGTTTGTCCTTGAGGTATAGATTTTGCACCATGCCTTAGGCTTAGGTGAAAGGTGTTGAAAGGTAGGAAAGAGTATTCCTGTTAGCTAGGTAGGTCTGAAGTCTTAAGAGTGTTATTTACTCCAGCGAGCAAAAGAAATAGCCAAGTAGTTAGGACAAATTTTAAACATCCTAGCATAACAAAAACGGGCATGGGACAGGCATTGTGTCTTTCCCAGGAATACCAATGCTGATGTTCTTGATATTTGTGGTAATGATGTTGATCATAGTTTTGCAGCAACATTTTTTCACATACATATTTAGCTGAAGATCATCGATTAACTGAGAGGAATTCATTCTGCATACTGATCAAAACAATTATCAGCATTAGAAAATGTACATAATTACCTTAGATGTTTCCATAAACTAGACAGAATCAAACCATCATCACTTTAGCTAGTGCTACTCATTTTAATATGTAAGGGGAAGGAGGATGCTCCATTTCTAACCCCATGCTTATACCAGTTAGCATTTTTCTGCCTTTGTTTTGGAGGGAGGGGGAGAGAGTTATTCTGGGAAAAAGTTGTTTACTGCAATGGGCTTTGGGTTTGAAAATCACAGTGGGTGTGTATGGAGGAGTGGATTCATCCTCAGGATACAATTCCTTCTTCCTGCCCACTGTGTTTCTGATAACATTGTCCATGAGAAACTTGTCTTTGTACCCTTCAGAACAAGGCTTGCATCTGTTGAAAGTGTTTAGACAGTAGCGCCATTGAAACCAGTTAGAGTGGCGTGGTCTCGGTTGGACAATGTACTCTGTAATAGAAAATATCTATTCTCCTTTGGTTGAAATCTTTGCTGAATCAACTGGATTACTTTTGCTAGAGGGGAAAAAAAGAATTGATGAAGAAGAAATTAAAAACATTTACCTGAAAATGAAAAATAAATAAACACAACATCATCCCCAGTACCAAGTATTCTACAACAAGGATGGTGAAAGAACATATGGAAAGATAAAATACAGTTCCTGAAAAACAGAAAGTTAGTGATGTTATGGTATTAGGCAACAATGAAGAAGAAATGAATGTAGACTTGTGATCTGCACTGTGTATTCTTGCTGTTTTGTGTAAATTCAAAGAGCTGTAATTTAATTAATAATTTTTTTTTTTTTTTCATTCTCAGTGGCAATTTTAAAACTTCGAATCTGTGAAGGAAAACAGTTCTTTCATTCTGAGCCTTCTATATGTTGTTCCCCACTAGTGATTTCTCTGGTCAATCTGATGTAACTGAATACTCTAAGCTCTGCACACACCATGGCTGACACAGCTTCCCTGTTGTTTGCGAACAGAGAAGGACTGGTGGGTGATGTGACGGTTGGAGGCTGTCTTGGGCACAGCAATTGTGAAATGTTAGAGTTTTCAATCCTTGGAGAAGTAAGGAGGGGGGTGAGCAGAACTGCTACCCTGGACTTCTGGAGGGCAGACTTTGACCTGTTCAGGAGCCTGGTTGACAGAGTCCCTTGGGAGGCAGTCCTGAAGGGCAAAGGAGTCCAGGAAGGCTGGACATCCTTCAAGAAGGAAATCTTAAAGGCGCAGGAGCAGGCCGTCCCCATGTGCCAACAGACGAGCCGGTGGGGGAAAAGACCGGCCTGGCTGAACAGAGAGCTTTGGCTGGAGCTCAGGAAAAAAAGGAGAGTTTCTGACCTTTGGAAGAAGGGGCAGGCCACTCAGGAGGACTACAAGGATGTCGTGAGGTTATGCAGGGAGAAAATTAGAAGGGCCAAAAAGCCCAACTGGAACTTAATCTGGCTACTGCTGTAAAAGACAATAGAAAATGTTTCTATAAACACATTAGCAACAAAAGGAGGGCTAAGGAGAATCTGTGCGGGGGGAACATAGTGACAAAGGAGGAGGAAAAGGCTGAGGTACTTAATGCCTTCTTTGCCTCAGTCTTTAATAGTCAGACACCAGTTGTTCTTGGGGTACCCAGCCCCCTGAGCTGGAAGACAGGGATGGGGAGCAGAATGAAGCCCCCATAATCCAAGGGGAAATGGTCAGCGACCTGCTACACCACATAGACCCACACAGGTCTATGGGGCCAGATGGCATCCCCTGAAGGGTATTAAGGGAGCTGGTGGAGGTGCTCACCAAGCCACTTCCCATCACCTGTCAGCAGTCCTGGCTGGAAAGCTGCCCGGCAGAAAAGGACCTGGGGGTGTTGGTCTACAGCCGGCTGAATATGAGCCAGCAGTGTGCCCAGGTGGCCAAGAAGGCCAATGGCATCCTGGCTTACATGAGAAATAGTGTGGCCAGCAGGACCAGGGAGGTGATCGTCCCCGTGTACTTGGCACTGGTGAGGCCACACCTGTAATACTGTGTTCAGTTTTGGGCCCCTCACTGCAAGAAGCACATCGAGGTGCTGGAGCGTGTCCAAAGAAGGACAACGAAGCTGGTGAAGGGTCTGGAGCACAAGTCTTAAGAGGAGTGGCTGAGGGAACTGGGATTGTTTAACCTGGAGAAGAGGAGGCTGAGGGGAGACCTTATCGCTCTCTACAACTACCTGAAAGGAGGCTGTAGAGAGGTGGGGGTCGGTCTCTTCTGCCAAGTAGCAAGCGAAAGGACAAGAGGAAACGGCCTCAAGCTGCACCAGGGCACGTTTAGATTGGATATTAGGAAAAGCTTCTTCACCGAAAGGGTAATCAGGAACTGGAACAGGCTGCCCAGGGAAGTGGTTGAGTCCCCATCCCTGGAGGTATTTAAAAGACGGGCAGATGTGGTGCTTAGGGACATAGTTTTGTGGTGGAGTTGGCAGTGCTAGGTTAATGGTTGGACTTGATGATCTTAAAGGTCTTTTCCAACCTAAATGATTCTATTGCATTCTACATTTTAACTATATTTTAAAACTTATTTAAATACCATGCTGTGCATAAAAATTACAATGAAAAGAAAATCAGGGAGGGGGGAGAAGGAGAAGAAAGAGGTGAGCAAGGGAGATTTTATCCTACAGTCATGGTAGAAATGTTTTGCATCTCTTATTGACAGGTTCGTGTTTGTTTGCCAAAGAGCCTTCTAGTTGAATAATGAGAGCTGATTCTAAGATGACCATTGCCAGATTTAATTACTCAATTCTGTTTGGAAAAAGTTAGGTTTTCCATAGGGAAACAGTAAAAATAATCACAGCATTAACATGCTGTTACAGTGGAACTTTAATGAGGATGTGTTGACAATTGTCTCACTTTACTGATGTATTATGAGAAAAAAAGTTTAAAAATTGTTCCCCTGCTAACATCAGAAAAATGTAGATATTTTCCAGAAAAACATTTTTTTCCTTATGTTATTCAGTTAAAGCCTGCTGGAACACTATAATAATGGGTTAGTAGTCTTTCACACAACGTAATTATCCCACCCCATGTACAGTAGTGTGGATTAACAAGGATTTTGCGAAGGAATGTTGTATTAGGTTGGGTTTTGGCAAACTTTCAGCCCAATAGTAGATGCATAAAAGGCAAATGCACTTTGTCCAAAAGCTAGCAAGTAGGCAAACAACACATCTAGAAAACCAGCAGACAGTTACCTTTTCAATAGTAACAGATAATTTTCTCTGCCTTTGTTTTGGTGTGCTCAATATGGCACATACATAGTGGCCTCAGTTTGAAGGGTTAAAAGGTTAATGGTATCAGACTGTCATCACTCCCTTCGTTACCCTGTAAGGGTACTGCCCTTGCATGTTTTAGACATGCTCAGCATGCATCACATAAGAAGTGCTGTCTCTGGGAAAGATGCTGGTGATTTTTGCTTCTGATATGGTGTATCAGTGAACCGGTTCGATATACTGGATTTACAGAGCCTAGATTTTGAAAAGTAGAATCGCTATACTATTACTATAGAATTACTATCACATTTCCAATAAAGTAACTTTTTTTCAAACTTTTTTGTGCTACAGAGCTCGTATCTGCTCATATGTTCTGTATCAGTCCCAGTATTGAGGCAACTTGGAATTAATCTCATAAACACCAGTCTTATAAATGCTTCTTTACAAAATAGGGAAACATTTCCAACATTATCGGGCTTGGCTGGGAATCAAGCTCAGGTGTCTTAGGTCCCGGTCTTGTGCACTACCTGTAGAGCTGAACCTTTTTCTCCTATGAGGTAGAGACACACTTTGTTGTATTTTCCATTAGGCTACATACAAAATTCAGTATTTTTCAGCATGTCTATGTTTCAGCCATGGTGTATGTCTGGTAGTCTGCAGATTGGCATAAATTCATCTTAGTTTCCTTTTTTTTTTTTTTTTTTTTGATGCACTTGAAACTACTTCACTTGATAGGATTATGGCAGTTTTCTGAAATGAAAGCAGCAGCAGCTAGGATCTGTAGCAGCAGCAATTCTGAGTCCTTAATAGTGCTGCAAAATCAATAGGAATAGAGCTTTCCTGCATGGCATCTTCAGACGGGAGGAGCTTGGTGTGAGATTGCCGTAGAAACCTTTGTGGAGGATGTATAAGTCATCTCGCCTTGTTTATTCTCATCCAGTAACATGTGAATTTCTACAGCCAGATACTTCAAATGAGGCATAGTTTGGCAGGCTCCTTTCATCTTTCTGAGGCAAGTAGTATATTTCTAATTTGTAGAATTAGAGTGATATCTGGAAGGAGCACGGCCAGTGACTTGGGGAGGTTTGCAGCTTTATCTCTAGGCTACATTTGGAGGAGGAGGTAATGGGCCACAACAGCAGCCTCGGCTGTGACTGGCATGTCTGTGCTGCAGTCATACAGGCATATGGAGGTGTGTTTTAAAGTACCTCGTGTGAGTCTTGGCTGCAGCCTCAGAGGTCACAGCCCAGTGCTTGGTTTGGCCTGGTATGGCATGCTCGCAGGACACTGTGGATATCCACAAAATCACAGGACACTGTGGCTGGTGTCAGAGCCCAGGCGTGGTGGAGGGCCATGGCTCTAGAGCAGTGCTTGCATTGCGGGAGGCCCTTATGGTGTGAAGGTCCTGCCCTCCCCCTTGGCAACTCCTGGAAGGTACGCAGTGTCCTCTGGGAAAGTAGCGGAGATGTTGGAGAGGAGGTAAGAGGCTAGCTCCATGCAGCCTGAGGGGTGCTGAGCAGGCAGAGACGAGGCAAGGAAGTGGAAACGAGAAGGTCTTGTTCCTTCCTCTCTCTCATTCTCACCCATCGATCAAACAGAAATAAATGGTCACTCTCTGCTGTCCAGTCCTGTAGAGGGTACTGGAACAGCGACAAAAGTCTTGAAAATTCAAGTTATGGAGAAGATAAAGGGAAAATACTCAATCTATTTAGAGGTTAATTGTGTATCAAAAGCACGTAGGCTTCATGACCTGTGGGATGCTTAAGATATACCTGTGATAGCACCTGTATCTGGTGCACTTCAGTCACACCAGAATGGAGCTAAAGAGTTCGGTTCAATAGACAGCTACACAGAGATACCTCATGCGTGGGTGTTTTTGCCAGTCATCCATTTTAAAAGAAAATTGTTTCCATGCTTTAAACAAATAAATGTGTAGTAATAATCTTTAATCAACATATTTTGCATTGGTTTTATTTCTGAGTCAGGCCCTCTCCCAGTTGCCAGTAAGCCATTGCTGTCCCAATGTATCTCTTGCCCTTTCCCAGTCTGTGTAGCTCTGAAGCCTTTTTTTCTTTTGAATCAGTGTCTACGGTGACACTTGGGTTAACAGTAATGAAACTAAAAGCCTGTAAGGCTGGAGTGCAAGAAGTACAGTTTAACAAGCAAACAGGTTAGAGAACCTCAGTCACACTACCACGTTCTTCATCGTTTAGCAGTCCTTCTTTATTTAGATATATCATATAATTAAGCTATAATTAATTTAGATATATCATATAATTATCATATAATAAACCAGTGGTAAGCTTAACTTCCAACCCAGTCCAGTGCAACCATTATTTCTCCTAAACAGCTGTGGTGTGAATATAGCTATCGTATACACCATGAAATGATGGTCTTAGACACTGAGGACTTGCATACAATTTTTTTTTCATACCTAAGCCGGATTTTTTGCTGCTTCATGTTCCCTAGGGTAACACATGAATGCGCTGTGCATTTTTCAAGACTTGTATATCTACAGTAAACCTTCTTACAAAAGAATTACTCACTCATGCTTGAGTGTCCAGTGGTATTTATGCAGAATAGAGAAATTCAACCTTTTATTTTATATATGTAGGAAATCCACTTTTTTGTGACAAAAACCACTGTATATTTTGAAAAATCATTTTGCCTCATATAAAAATATAAATATTTGTAAGAAGATACTACAGTTTGCATTTCCAACATTATAGACTTGTGTCTTCTATGTTTATGTTGAGGAAGAAGAGAACATCATCACCAAAAGGATTAAAGAATTAACTATTAAAAAAAATGTAAAATGTTCTCTGTAGACTTTCATGCACAAAAAAAATAATCAAAAACTACTGAAAGAAATTAGATCAATTTATAAGGTGTTCACTGACAAGTAGCTTGCATTTTTAAAAACTAGAATATTAAATAGATGGAAGAATTAAGTATACTTTTGCTCCATCAACAATCTAAAGAATATGGTGCAAGGATGTAAAGTTATTTTTAGATGAGTATGGAAATCGTATATATAATTTTTGTCAATGTAAGACATTTGAACTTCCTCAGTTCTGGTTTCCAATGAATGCTGTTCCACTTCCCCGTTAAAAGATTATGTGAAGTTTATGGGCTATTCTGTATTGTCCTCAGAATAAATGAGTACACTTAACGCTGCCCAGAATGATTCCTCTCCTCTGATCTTTTCAGACGTGCATTCTTTGTAGGCTCACGAACAGTTGCTTTTAATCACATTTTGAGGTAGTGTAATAAACATGAAAATAATATTATTATTCCTTACTGCAGGGTATCTTAGGAGTTCTGATCAATAAGGCTGGCTTTCGTATACTTAAGCAGGGGAAACAACTCCAAAGAAACAATGCTTCAGTGCCAAATTGGCCTACAGGGCAATGGGATAATCTGATTTCACAAACCCATGATTGCTTTTTACAATTTCAGCTCGCATTTGTCAAAAGCAAAGAGGACTCTTGTCCTATTGAATTTTCAGTTGTCTCTAGTGCCTCTATCACAGAGTCCCATAATTAGATGATTTTTGCTGAGACCATAATTCCTTTTATAAAGTATCTACATACAGCCTGTTTGATTGCCATGGTCAAACTCCATTGCTTAAAATGAATCTTGGCAGTGAAGCAGACTTTCTTTCTGCATGTGAATGAGGACAACGGATAGCAATAGAGTGGGGAGTTGATGAGTGAGAGAAGTTGGAAGCCTACCTTGCTGGAACATGCCTATTTAGTGTATTATTATTTCTATCACTTTAGCACTGCAAGCCCCACAGGCTGGGTTCTCCCTTTCTATTCACTACACAAGTGAAGAGTAAGATGTGTGTCCCTTAATAACTGAGATTTTACTGTTTTTAAAATGCCAAAGTGCTAACCTGAAGGAGGAAGCTTCAGTCTGTGAATGCTACTTACGGAGATGGTTATAACATGCAACTAAGCAGCAGCCACATGATTTCTGTGGTCAGACACCACGAAAAGTTTCTGACTTTTCTTCGGAATTTTTCAAAACAGTATTGAAATCTCTGACCTTGAAGCTTTCCTTCAGTTTTTGACCATTAATGTGGCTGATTGCTGCCACTTGCTTAAAAGCACTTTCTCTTTTTCTGGTAGGTTTGTCAGCTGCCAAATTGCTGTCTGAATCTGGGGTCAGCGTGGTGGTTCTTGAGGCCCGGAACAGAGTTGGAGGAAGGACATTCACTATCAGGGTAAGTAAGTGCATCATGAGATGCTGGACTCTCAGTTGTGCTGGTCTACGACGTGGCAAATGTCACTCCTACAGGCCAGTCAGCCTCAACTCAATCCCTGGTAACGTGATAGAGCAACTAATCCTGGACACCATTTCCAGGCACATGAAGGACAAGAAAGTCAGCATGAATTAACCAAGAGGAAGTCATGCTTGACCAACCTGATAACCTTCTATGATGAAATGACTGGCTTGGCAGATGAGGGAAGAACGGTGGATATTGTCTACCTAGACTTCAGTAATTCAACACTGTCTCCCATAAGATCCTCATAGACAAGCTGGTGAAGTATGAGCTGGTTGAGTAGACAGTAAGATGGACTGAAAACTGGCTGAACAGCCTGGCCCAGAGGATGGTGGTCAGTGGTACAAAGTCTAGCTGGAGGCCAGTAACTTGTGATGTATCTCAGGGGTCAATACTGGGTCCAATCCTGTTCAACATCTTCTCTAATGAAATGGATGATGAAGGGACCGGAGCATCTCTCCTACAGGGGAAGGCTGAGAGAGCTGGGACTGTTTAGTCTGGAGAAGAGAAGGCTGAAGGGGGATCTCATCAGTCTATAGAAGGGAGGGAAGGAAGGGTGCAAAGAGGATGGAGGCAGGCTCTTTTCAGTGGTGCCCAGTGGCAGGACAAAAGGCAACGGGCAAAAACTGAAACACAGGAGGTTCAAACCATCTGAACATTAAGGAACACTTTTTTACTGTGAGGGTGACCAAGCACTGGCACAAGTCGCCCAGGGAGGTTGTGGCATCTCCTTCCCTGGAGATATTCAAAAGCTGTCTGGACACAGTCCTGGGCAACCTCCTGCTCTAGCAGGAGGGGTTCAACCAGATGACCTCCAGAGGTCCCTTCTGACCTCAACCATTCCATGATTCTGTTGGGTTTGACATCATTAGCAAGGGGGAAGAGGGGGAGTAGAGTTCCCAAAGAAGACAGGTGTCTCAAGTCGCCATCACTTTTGTCAAATACCAGAGCTCTGTTTGAACGGGTTGCATTGCAATATATGCCAGTGGGCTTCTCTTGACAGGAGGTGCTTTAAAATTGGTCTGGAAGCAACTCTGAGAGCCATCAAATGGGATTTGGTTGCCTATCCAGAAGTATGTAGTGCCAAAGCTGCCCTAGGATACCTTGCCTGGCCTCCAGCTGCAGGTCTTCCTTGGGTTGTGAGTCAAATTTGTCAGCCTTGTACAGAAGTCTTGGATACCTTGGGCTGTCTAAAATGGAGTTAAACATCTGTATTAAGGTAATTGAATTCCACCCATGTAGTCCCCACGCTTTGTCCATGGCAGGATCTGCTCTGCCTTTAACATTACAGAGGGAAACTATCATCTGAGACCGTAAGTGTCAAAGCATTTGTCCTCTCATTCCAATCTCACTTTGCATACTGTAACAAGCATGATAACTAAGAGCCCTATAAGAAGCAGCCTGAGCAGGACCAGCCATCATTACAGCTCAGACATACATTTTAACACTGCTTAAAATTACCTGAAATAACACTCCTGCTTCTAAAAATGGACTGCGTCTTGATTGCCATTAAAAAGAAAATGAAAGAAGTGACAAGTCACCTGTGACACAGGGTAATGTAATAGAGACATTACCTCTGCTTCCCACCCTGGAAGTAAGGGAGATTTAAATTATGTCAGATGCCATTGCTGGGGAACCAGAGATAAACAGTGGTGTTTCAGCAGAAGTCATTGTACATGAAACATGAAGCATAAACACCATCCTTCTGTGACACTAAGAAGGCCTAGCTTAAAATGCTCGCTATAAACAGTGTTATAAGAGTTACTATCTTGGGAAATCAGCCTTCTTGTAGTAGTATGCATCCCTGAAACTTTTTGCTTTCTTCCTGCTTCCCAAGTGAGCACGATGCTGGTCTGAGGTGTGTGGAGCACCTTCGGTGGCAGGCATGACTGGGGGCTGCTAGCCAGAGTGCACCGGGCTAGAGCCAAGATGTGCCGTGCTAGAAAGGAGATTACTCTCCTTGAATACTGCAGTGCAGTGCTCAGCATCTACAGCATTAAGTCTAAGCAGATATCTACAGAAAGAAAACAAGCCTTGGTGCTGGTTTCAACTTGAGAAATGTTTTGCAATGACAAGAAAAGTAATGTGGATTCTGAGAAACTGGGGTTAGACTTAACCAAAGTATTGATTTGGTTGGATATTTCTTCATATTCCCATGTCTTTTGTGAGACTAAAAAGCCAGTACTAAAACTATAGTGAAATTTAAACAAGAGTTAAACCCAATTGCACACATGTGTGTGACGGAATGAAGACACTGTGATCTGTGTGTCTGTTGTTGCAGAGCTCAATACTGCCTGCTTTTAAGTCAGTCAGTACACATTTTCTCCTGTGCATATAGTTGCAGTGCTAGTCAGTATGGGATAATTCTTTCTACTTCTAGGTGTTTGCATTGAGGAGCTTCCCACCCAGCTTCTGATTCGTGTATTCTTTCTTTTGGCAGAACAATCAAGTTAATTACGTAGATGTTGGTGGATCATATGTGGGACCTACCCAAAACCGGATTCTCCGACTGGCAAAAGAGCTGGGTGTTGAGACCTATAAAGTGAATGTCGAGGGCCATATGATCTATTATAAGGACGTAAGTATTGCATCTTTCATGTTGAGATACCTAAAGGTATAATTCAGCTTTGGAAATTACTGACAGTCATTAAGGAGGTTTCATTTAAAGCTTGCTTTTAGTAATCCAGTAAGCACCTGTTTGAAGTGCTGTTATTCTAATTTAACTTACTGGGAGTGGGATCAATGGTTCTTGTTTTCTTTTGAAAAGTGTTCAGAAGATGGGACTGACGGCAGTTAAAGACTTTGGGATACATTCAGCACCTGATTATCTTTGAACATATCCTCTGAAGAATTTTTGCCTGAAATTCAGAAAATACTTGTTTTGAAATAAAAGCCAGATTTAAATAAGAAAATAAATATAATACTGTTGGATACTATTGAATGACGATACTAGACAACAATATTATGGGACTAGCCTGGGAGTAGTATGTAACTAGATTCACATGAGGTCCCTCAGTCCCATAGTGTGGGATTCATCTTACAAACGGATGTCTGGAAGTTGGGCATGTAATCTGAGACTCATTGAAATTCCCTCTCTAGCTAATGGTGAGAAACAGGCACCTCCCAAGGCTTACTGTAAGCTTCGTGTCTGAGATGTGGGGCAGCGGGAGTTCAGATGGCCACTCTTGAGTAGGTACTGCTGTGGCTAAAGTGATCTGGAATGAAACCTGTCTTCAGAGGAGCCCTTGTCTTAGTTCTTTAGCTCACTGAGTTTTTGCTCAGGTCCTAGTCAGGAGCTACTGCCCAAGGCAGCGCAGAAGGAGAGCCACAGGGAGAGGGACGAAGAGAGGACTAAGATCCATAGGTAGGAAGTACAAGCGTTTATCTTCATAACTCACAAACTACTTTACTTTCCAAAGACCATCACTTTTTAATTTTTTTAATATCCTTTAGTTTTGGTGCTTCCCAGACTCTGGCAGAGCAAGGCTTGAAGCCTATATGAATCAGAGTTGACATATTTGATAGAGGCAACAGTATGTGGTGGATCCTTAACCGGTTTCATTTTTATCTTTTTATCTTCTCACTTTTTCTTCCTAAGATTAGAGTAATGCGTTCATACTGCAAAGTTTTATCATCTGGTTCTGTAACCTCTCCTTATTGGGCAGATTCATGCCATGCTCATAAAATAGTCACATCTTAAATAATTGCATAGCCAATCCATAATACTCAAAAAAATTATTTTACACCCCCTGGTGTAAAATTGGTGTAATTCTACAGCAAGTGGGCTGGGCTGATTTGTACCAGCGGAATGTTTGGCCCACTCTATCTCATTTAAGGTCAGACATGGATCTCTTAGCATCTTAAAAGGTGCTATCTTCTGTATGTTAAATAAAATGCTGTAATGGGTTTCCTGAATTTGAGCCCTTAATCCATTTTGACACTGAAGCTGCAGGTTTTTTTTGTCCCATGTTACATTAGGCATGCCCTTGCTAATGACCATGTAATTTTGCAAGTTTTCTTTGAAATGGAAGCATGTTCCTAAGCAAGAGACAGCATTACAAGCTATTCAGCTGGATCACAGGCTGTGACTTAGTTCTAGATTTGGCATCGTGATCCTGCCGAGCTAACCAGGGTCCCCAAGGAGGTGTAGTTGTTGGAACAGAGTGACAGCAAAGGGGCTTTAAGGTCTCCAAGTGTGGACAGACTTGGGCACTGAATAAATAATAATGATGCTTTTCCTCCAGTAGGTCTCATTCCTCCCACATCCTCTTCCCATGAGCTGCAGGCCTTTTCTTTCCTTTCCCTACGGTTTTCCATTGCTTTTTCTCCTTACTCTTTCCTTGAGACCTCATGTAGTCACCATGCCCTTTTTTTCAGGGATCTGTTGTTGAACCTTCTCTTACATCCCAATTCTGAAAGAAGCCTATTGGAAACTGTGCAGTCCTGGCTATTGGCTGGGTTGGTGAGTGCTCAGAGACCTTAGGGCTTGTACGTTTTACCTACCTGCTACACACTGTTATCGTGCTGTGACAGTGAGTTGGCCAGGTAGGGATTTGTGCTCTCCTGGCTATAGATGTGCCCCTCATATTCATTAAAGATGCTCCAGGAACCCAAGCACCTGTGGTATTTCCTAGATGACAGAAAATGTGTTAGCAAAGAGATGTTTTGATATTAAGGATCACTGCCCCAGAAATTAAATATTAATCTGAAAGATGGACGTGTTCTGCTTCTTGGGCTAATACGCTGTCAGATGTGGGCCAGCTGCGGGCCAGCTGCTGCCTTTCAGGTTTGAAAAGTATGACTAGAACTGTTCTCCTTGTGTCTCATCTGCTATTTCTGTCAGTTGATGGCTGTCAGGGAGCGTGTAGACGGGGCCAGACAGGAATGTCTCTTCCCAAGGGCATTTCTCCAAAGTCTGCAGTGCTGTGCAGTTTTGTTAGAGGCGAGAGGGAGAGCGTTTTGAGGAATGCCTAAATGTGTCTTTAGATTTTGTTGTGACAGCCATTCAACTGTATATAACCCCCAGCATCTTCAGACTAAGGGATTTTTGGTCTTTTGTTTGCCATACTAATCAGTTAAGTTTGGCGCTTTCTGAAGGTTTCCAGGGTACTGCTTGGACTGAATTAGGGGAAAGTGGGGAAATGGTTCATCCTAGCAGCAGAAGCAGCCAAGGGAAAGTGAAAATCCCTGGAGGGATTTTATGAGCTTCTTTACTCTGAAAGGAATTTTTCCCATATGTGTGTGGAAAAATTCCATGTAGCTTAAAAAACCACGTTGCTTCTTGTGGGCAGGTTTCCTTTGTAGTTACAGTTTATTTGAAAAATCCAAATATGTAACTATTGTTTATCTTTTTTTTGTTTGTTCATTCTTTCCCGTCAGTTAACATGGTAACGTGGGCTGCTTTGATATCACTCAGGAATTTGTTTGTATCCCGTCATCATAAATCTGTAACTTCAAACTGTAGATTTTGTTACGAGCCCCAGACATTCTTTCCAGTGAAATTGCTCTGTGGCTACTGTCCCATAATTCATCAAGAATGCTTTAGGACTGAGAAAAGGTAGTTCTGCTGGAGTTCTCCCTTCCCAGAAGGGGCAGATGATAGCTTTTTATTCTTACAGAGGTCCTTGAAGGTCACGCTGTGCTTCACCTTTCACCTCCTCTTTAGTAGAAGGCCCTAGAAAGTACAGGAGTTAGGGCCTTGGTGTGTTATTAACCTTCTCTTGTAACTGTAGTCCTCTAATATCTGGCTGCAGTACCCAGCTCCGGTATACGTAGCATTAGTAAATAAGGACTGGTTTTGCTTATTTGTTTGCTTATGATTTTCAGAGCAAGGTAACACTTGACAAAAGATAAGCATTTGTATGCAATGCTTCACGTTGGCCATCTAGTCTTTCCTTTCCTTCACCTAGCCTTAAGATTAAGAGACTAGGGTGCAGCAGGTAAGTCTGTGACTAAGTCTGTGCAGATCACCGTAAATCTGCAGTTCAGAGACAGGAATCACAGACAGTTCAAGGCACTGCAATGTTTGCAAGGCTAGACCTGCCGGAGGTATTGAGCAGGGAAGGATACCCACCTGAGGGCTCACACCATACGGAGCCGCTGCTCCACCTGTGTGTGCTATGCAGGGCCCAAGGGCAAGAGCAACCCCTGCCCCGAGGTGCAAGGGATGCTCCTCCTGTGCTTCCTGATGTGTAGCTCATCCTCAGCACGGAGGGCAGGAGCCAGACTTGCCTTTCTCAAGACTGGCAAAATTGTCTGCTCCTCTTGTTGAAACTTGGAGTGGTGTCACAGCTGGGGCGGCTTAGGCTTAATTCCTGTAGTTTTGGGTACAAGCCACAGCATAGCCCTGGGCAGGGAAAAGACAGACCTTGCAGAGCACATCTCTCTCTGCTGCCTTCTTTCTAACCACTGAACTATGGTGCTTGGGGATATTGTTTCCTTTGGATTGGTGTGGGGTAACTAATCCAGGCAGGCAGCAGGACTCAAATCTGAAGTCTACAAGAAAGCATTTGACACACCAGGAAATGAAAAAAAAAAAGTTAGATAAACTCTGTGGGTCAGTCAAGCAGCCTTGTGTTAGCATGGGAACAAAGCCAGGAGGTTATTTGCCTTTCAGTTAAGAAAACAGTAGTTCTCAAAATAATACACCCAGAACACTATAAACTTGTTTAAAAATGGAATATTGGAAGACCTTACCTTCTTGCAGTGAGCTCCTCTGTGAAACATGCAGCCAGAGCTCTTCTGCCTAGTAGGGAGACAATATTAAAAACAAATGAATAACTTACCAGCCCCAGGTCACTTGGGCTAGATTTATTCCCTGCTGTGGAGATACTTGTGCAAGAGAGAGAGTTGAAAAACTGATGTGGCTAAGGCTGTTTGGCTCGCACTCTCTGATGGGCAATGGGAATTTCTCTCCTGGAATTTGTTAGAATTGGGTTTTCCTCCGATCAGCTCCCACCCCTTATAGGTCCAGCCCCCCTGCACAAGGAATTATTGTATCTGTGAACTATTTCAAGCTCTCTGAATTCAGTCTCAGCCTCTTCCAGGTCTGCTAGCACTGTTGTATTTTTCCAGCTTTTCCTGCCCTTGGTCTCTGGTCTTACTGGAATTATGTTTTTTTGCATGCAGAAGAGAGCAACAAATAATGTAACTTTAGACTATTAATTATCATTTGGCATTTCATAGTTCTCAGGGGATAAAATATGTTTTTCCATTGATCTTCCTGGGCTATGCCATTGACCAAAGATACGGGGATAACGTTTTCAGATCAGTAATGAAAGGATAGTTCTTTGTTCAAATGGCAGATAAATGAATACTAATGTGATATGTGTCATACCCAGTGGCTGAGGTTGTAAGTCCTCAGCAGTGTGTGGTTATGGTGGTCTAAAGCTAGTACAGAGGTGGAAAATTTGGAGGAAGATGTTAGGTGGCCAGGCAGTGGGCAAGTTCTCTCACCAATTGCCCCACCTGCAGCAAACAGGATAGCCTGGGAGTTCCTGAACCTGTAGCTGTTGAACACGGTAGGGTTAGTACTGGGAGGTGAAAAGCTGTTTTGCACAAACCTCATCATACAGTTACAGAGAGAGACTTTTCTTGGGCTGTTGTTTCCAGCAATATAAGGAATAGATTCGGCTGAAAACAAGAGGAGAGGAGCCTTAGAAGTTGTTACTTTTTTGACCTTCTTTTTAAATAAGTGCCTCTTTTTTTGAGTTAAGTAAGCCAAGGATAGGGATTTGCAAGTTACAGCACTCAGTACAAGAAGAGTCACTTAAAGCTGTGTGAAAAGAGCTCTTACTGAATGGTGGAAAACTTTGGGAAGTTTTCCCTGCTACTCCTGAATGGCGGGCTTATCTTTTCCCTTTGTCCCCTTGCTATATTGATGTGACAGAACTTCAGTAATAACTTAATCTTCACCTGTTGTTGGGTGCCCTGACAGCATTGCACCTCACCTCTGCTTAAGGGCAAGATTATTGGTGTTAAAGGACATCAAGGAAGACACATTTGTGGCACCTGCATTCCTGACCAGAATAAGAAGTCTGGCAATAAATGAACTTTGAAGGAGCAGTATTTGATGATCTTTTTGAAAAACAAAATGTTGTGCAATAAGAAGAAAATTATTAGCAATTTGTTACTGCTTTGTATCAGGATTTCCTTGTTTGATACAGCATTGGTTTCTGACAGTAAAAGCTGTAGCATGCAGTATATCACTTTGCATGCGGTTTTTGGTCCTCTTTCCTGTGGCTGAAGACACAGTGCTCCAAACCAGCAGTGAGAAATCATGCTCAAGGAAAAGGAAGAGGCAATGTTGGTCAGAGGATTCCCTTGCTGGTCATTCGTAGGAGCATTTTCTCTTGCTATGGCAGAAGTGTGTTTTGCATACACACGTGCACCTGGAGAAGACTGGAGCAGCATCCCCTACCCACCTTCCTCCAACGTAACTCTCTAAACCAGAAAGAAACAGGGATAAAAGAGAGGAAAAAAGTACACAAGATTAAGATTACATACCCAGAAATCCAGAAGTAACCAACCACCACCAGAGGCATCCTGGTGACTTGAAAAGAAAACTCAGTATTTGTTGGAAATTAAAAAAAAAAAACACCACCTTTAAGCACTGGGATCTCAAGCTGAACTAAGTGCTGAGATCATAACCTTGTGCTTTGCTTGGCCCAGAGCAGAGATTACTCTGTCTAGACTAAACAGGAGAGCGTTTTTGCTGCTGCCCTCACTGAAGATGGGGAGGAGGTACAGCACAGTGGGCTGCAGGCCCAGCCGACTGCTGGAGCTGGGGCACCACTGCAGCCATCCTCTGGCAAGAGAGGTACCAAGCAGTGTTGTCCGTAGCAAGACTTCTGTCCCCTACCCATGTGTTCTTCTCTCCTCCGTTGTACCTGCCCCGGGGGATGACAAAAGTTGACCAAAATGTGGGAGTTTGGCTTTTTTACTGTTTCTACCAAGTTTGAAAGCTCACTATGGTCCCCAAGTTTCATCTTGCACCTTTTATCTTTGTAATGATCTTTGCAGAAAAATGTTCTGAAGAATATCAGAAATCCATGTGTATTTACGCACATGTACACAATTATCAGTGGGGAAGACTGATAAATTCTCTCACGCCAAGTGTGGGGAAGGGGCATTTGGCTCCTGCTTCATGTGCCCCTGTCCCTGGGTCACTATCTCATGCATTTGCGGCACTGCAGCCTCTCCCTTGGCCTGTGACTCCCACTTGCCAGCTGCGATGGGCTGGCACGGTATACATTGCCCTGAAAAGCAGATTGCACACAGCTTAGCACCACAGCTCCTGCCTGTCATGGTCCAGCGTGTTCGCCGCACGCTGCCATCTGACCTCGTGCAAACTTTTGACACACCTGGCAGAGCAAACATTAAAGAGGTCAGATGAGAAATTTACCGTTGACTTACATAGGGGAAGGTTCAAAGCAATTTAACAAGAGAAAATATTGCCTGCTCCTCCAGTCCTCTTTCAGATTAAAGTTATCACAAAGAACCAGCTGCTGTTAGATTGTTGCGCTTATCATTATATCACAGGATTATCTGAAACAGTCCATATTCCTGTTGCAGCTATGTGTTGTACATGTTATAAGTACTGATACCATTTTTGCAAGTGTAGGGAATTTTTCTTCCTGCAACCAAAAGCTTTCTTTTTGACAATTTTTTTTTTTTTTTTTTTTAGGCTAGGTTTCTCCCAAGGTACTTGGCATAATAAAGAAGTACGTTTGCTTTTTATAGGTGAGGTGTACCATAAAGGTGCTTAGATATTTTAAAAGTTTAAAATGCACGCAATTTTAGGCCCATGCAAATTTGAGGATGCTCATTTGAGCAGGCAGGCAAACATTAGATTCATTCATATGGAATAATGAAGAATGCTTAGAAACAAGGAATATTACATCCTTGGCCATTGCTTGAGTCTCCTTAGCCCAGAATTTGACAACCTGCTCAGAACAAATGTGCCCCTCTCCATCCCCTCTGAATGAAAAAAAAAAGTGTTATTGTCCTTTTTAATGTCAGCCCAACTGTTTTTTCCCCTCATACTTATCTTCATGCATTCCATTGCTTATGTGCATATGCAGGGAAAAAAAAAGCTAGGTCTTTTGAGGCAAAAGGTCAACCATGTGATGACTTTGAGAATTTTCTGTTCTTGAGTAATGAAGATATGCTCTGTTGTGTTTCAGTTGCTTATGGTTTTATGTGTATTTTAGGGAAAGACATACTATTTCACGGGTATTTCCCCTTCAACATGGAATCCTTTAGTTTATCTGGATTACAATAACTTCTGGAGGACTGTGGACAAGCTGGGAAAAGAGGTAGGCCATATAAATGGCATCTGTTTCCTACAATGCTCATGTCACCATAAGTATATCTGGTTTGGTTTTGTTTCTGGGAGACTTTTTTTTATTGCTTTTTCAATGTAAAAAAAACCGAAGAAACATCCATCAGGAAAGATATCGACATTGCCCAGGAGCTATCAGGAATAACAGGGCTTCCTCACTGAAAGGGAGTTGGACTGATGACTTTTAAAGGTCCCTTCCAACCCAAACCATTCTATGATTCTATGAGAGGATACAAAAAGATCTGGAGGTGTCTAAGATATCTGAAAAAAATGAGGTCAAACCTCAGTGTATGTACTTTCTCATGCCAGGGAAAATGGTTCTATGAGCTGGGAGATGAGAAGGGTTTTTCCCCTTCCCCTGTGACAGTCTTTTTGAGTAAGGATGGTTCTTTTTTGCAGCTGCCTAAGCTGGGCTCCAGTTTGGCTTCATAGTAATTTTATTTCTAAAATCCTGAAACAGTAAATGCCTTCAAAATTCAAGCAGTACAACTGCAGATCTTCCTCTGTGCAAAAAGTAGCCCCAGGGGCATCATGCTCTCTTTCAAATATTTATCAGTTGCCTTATAATCTGGCTACAAACCAGGGGCCCTACCTTACAATAACCTTCAAGCATAACTAACTGTATTCCTGCAAAGTTCATGGGGTTTATGTGGTTTTGCAGAATCAAATTTGTGCATGATACTACACATTTTTTTTGTCAAATAATATATCTTTTTTAAAGTTTCAAATATACGATAGTGTCCTCACATGTCATGGTGCTTAGATACAATGGATTATTATTGAGAATTTAACTGTCTAAAAATAATTTAATAGTATCTGTAGTTAACAGAGAAACATAGAGGCCTTTGGATACCTGTCTTGCAACTGACTGAATCTCTGACTAGAGAAAGAATTTTTTCCTCAGGTGTTAGAGGACACCAAGACAACTAAATTAGAACAGACACCTCACTTCTGGGTGACTAAAGGACAGATGAGTCCCAACATATGGCTGTAGTTCATTCGTCAGACAAAGCCAGATTTGGTGGTCATGGTACAATTCATGCCCAAAGGTATGCAGGGAAGCTATTCCATTTAGTGGATTTATTCCAAATTTACAGCCATGTGCAGGGGACAAAAGCAACTCCTGGCCAACATATCAATATCAACTCTGTGCTACTAACTAGCTATGACCAGGCAATGTTACAGTACTGAATAATTTCTTGAATATTTTGCCTCTGTCTCCAGATTCCTCTTGAAGCACCATGGGACAGTCCGCATGCTGAAGAATGGGACAAAATGACCATGAAAGAGCTGATAGAAAAGATTTGTTGGACCAAGTACATAACTCTTTATTCACTTTGAAATCCAGATGCAGAATGATAGGGGCTCCCTGGCTAATTCTGGGGTACAGCTGGGTACAGCTGGGTACAGCTGAGTACAGCTGGGGTACAGGTGGCGAGACAGCAGGAGGTGTTTGAGAGGAGGCTGGTCTTTGTGATGGGCTGTTGTCAGGCAGTGGATGAGGGCCTGTGGAGAATAAAAAGTGGTACCCAGAGCTTGGATTGGCTGGCAGATGGGATTAAAGGTGCTGGGGAAACCTGGGGTTTGCCTCTGCAGGCCCTTGCACATGAGAGTGACAGCGTGGGCTCTTCTCACCGTGCTTTCACTTCACTCAGTTGGAGAAAATGTGCCTTTGTATTTAGGAAAAGCAACACGTAAATACAACTCTGCTTTGTAGGTGTGAATAAAGGTCACTTGCAGGCACAGAAATAGAGGCAGAAGGAGGTGAGGGGGCTTCCCCAGCCCCATGGTAGGCTAGGAGCTGAGGAGTGATGTCCTTTGACTCAGCTATGTCCTCTCCTGTGCAGTTATCATATGTGTCTGCTTTTACTGCCTGAGCTGTGTCACGCGTACCGCAGAGCAGGCAGGTGCCGCTGGCATATCAGAGAGCAGCACGCCGTGCGGGAGGACAGCTGCTTTCCAGTGGTCGCTCAATGGATGGGGCAGCACAAGACCCGAGGAGACGGGGGTGAGCAGCTGTTGGCTCCAGAAACTCTGGAGGAGTTCAAATGCTGGTCCTTGTTTCATCAGTAGTGCCTGCTGGGCCTCTGAAACCCTTGGAGGGAAACAAGGCAGCCGAGGCAACCTTTCTTGTTGCCTTTCACCTCCCTGGCTGGCTTGTGCCTGAGCCCGGTTGGGAGCTCCATGTTCATCCCAGCAAGCCTTGCTGCGCTTGCTCAGCTCTGCCCATTGCAGTGCCCCCTCCCTCTGCTCCTGGAAAGCTGTCCTTGAACGCCAGCCAACTCTTCTGGGCCTCTCTGCCCTACAGGGTAGTTTCCCATGAGATGCTGCCAAGCAGGTCATTGAGGAGGATAAAACCCGCTCTTCCAAAATCCAGGATTGCAATTCTGTTTGTCTTAGTCCTCTTGGGATCTTAAATGCCACAGTCTCACGGCCACTGCAGCCAAGACTGCCCTTCACCTTTGCATCGTCTGACAGGTCTTCCATGTCTTTGAGTAGCAGGTCCAACAGAGCATCAACCCTAGTCGGCAGGAAGAGGGCCAAAGGCGTTGTATCACCTAGAAAATGGCCTGTGTGTTTTATATGTCTATGAGGGACCACACTGTACGAATAAAAAAAGGAATGATGTTCAATATGGGGTGACGACAACTGGAAATACTCTTTTCTTCCTTTTCTTTTTCAATTAATTCTCTTTGTAAGGCAAAGAGAAGTGTGCTCATTGAGCACTTGTGTCCCTGCTTGCTGTGCCAGCCCCTATGCTGTTCTGTAACTCTCTCTTCCCTTGTATTCAGTGTCTTTCATTTGTGTGGCTGTGCTGTTTGCCCTTTCATTCTGACCATGGTTTAGCACTGTGCCTGCAGCTTCCTGACCAAAACTTTCCATTTGAAATTTATTTTGCTGGCTTAAATCTTGCTCCAGCTCCATGTGATACAAGGTACAGCCTTTTGGACTTTCTTTTGCTCTCTGTGGCACTGCAGTTTTCTTTACAATTAGTTTTATGAGCCATTTGCCTGCAAACTCAGTCACTTTGAACTACCCTTTCTGTTGCAAGTGTACTGGCTCTTCCTCTTCTAGTTTTTACTGCTCTGCTTAGTCAGGGAGCCAGTGGAGTATAAGCAGAACTGGGTTTATAGTGATCTCTCCTGTAACACACTTCTCTGCAAGACTCCTTCTACTGCCGGTGGGTTTGTGGCACTCCAGTTTTAATGGATGTGCTCAGCTGAAACATGTTCAAAAACTCAGTTAAAAGCCATTTTACATCTTCAAGCCTAGCCAGATTTTTCTACACATAGTTAAAAACCATAGTGCCCTAAACAGAAAAGCTCTTCTGCAGCATTTTCTGTGTGACTTGGGTCAAGATTATAAAAGAAGATTTGTTTGTCATGTGTCACAGATCAGCATCTACTGATCCTGGAGAGACTCTTCACATTTCTCGGGCCAGAACCTGCTACAGCTGTTTAGTGTCTTGCTGCTTTCAGGATTGTTGTAGAGGGTTCTTGCGTGCAGGATGGTTTCTTATCCTGGCTAATGAAATAGAGGTGTCTGGACTTCATACCCAGGGAAAAGAGGTTATAAAAGTTTATAAGTTACATTACAAAGTTCCTTCCTTTAGCAGATGATTATAAATTCATGTTGTTTTATGAAACTTCATCCAAGTCAAAGACCTTTCACCTTCTTTGCAAAGTTATCTCAATTTTCTTAGCAATCTGTAGCCACAAATGCAAGAAATGTGAATAACCATGTCCTCATTTCCTGCTGCTGTAACTCTGTTTACATTCGGAGGACTTAGTATGGTAGGCAGCTGACCCTCTCCTTATATTTGTGGCAATGATTGCCAGTTTGGTTTCTCTGGGTTATTTACCATGTCTGATCCTTGGTTTCACAAAAGGTCTATGCAGCAGTTACATGGTTGATGGGGAATGTCTTGGCCATGTGGCTAGTTGAGTCCCTTGGGACCCATCAGACCTTGGAAATGATGTGCCTGATGAACTCCCCATGGAGGAGAAATGCAGAAGAGTTTCACCAAATGCGTTCTCCTGTCAAGAAAAATATTTGTGCTGATGAAAGGAATAAGAGCAGGGAAACTATTTAAAGAAATAACTAAGGTGAAATCAGTGGGATTTCAAACTGAATGGGTAAATGCTTTGGGAGGGAGGGAGGTGCTGATACAAACCCATTGAAACAGTCTCACTACAGGCTAAAAAGATATAGAAAAGAAAATATAAAAGATATAAATCATCTTGACTTTTCTGACTTTGGGAAAGCAGCCCTTATTGAGAATAACAGAAAATCCTGAGAGCTGTCAGGAAGTCACATTTACTCACTGACTGTTTCTGCCTCTGTGTCTCATGCAGGGCTGCTAGAAAATTTGCCACCTTCTTTGTGAATGTCAACGTCACGTCTGAGCCTCATGAAGTCTCCGCTCTCTGGTTCCTGTGGTATGTGAGGCAGTGTGGGGGCACAGCCAGGATTTTCTCTATCACCAATGGAGGCCAGGTACAAAATGTCTCATGTTCTTCCTCCTCTCTTGAAACCATAAAAAGCAAGTGGAGTGTTGTATCCGTCAGAGCCCTGCAGGTAATGAAAAGAGGATGAAACACCAAGTTCATGTGGCACCAGAGACAATTATGTTCTCATGGGGTGGAACAGCCCTCTCGGCTAACTCTGTACAATGAGAAATTTTATTAGCTAGGCTTTGGGATAAATTGGGACAATTTAATCAAATGGTTTTTTTCCTGCATTCACTTCAGCACAGTCCTTTTGTTGCTGTTTTGCTGCTTTTGTGCCAATTTGTTTTCTATGGGTTACTTAGCACATTTGAATGTTTTCAGGAGTTCAAAGCAAGTGTACTTCAGAGTGAAATACCTTTTTTTGGTGTTGAAGCCTCTAATGACAAGAGTTGGAAGCAGACAGCAAAAGGCCTTTCCTTCTTGGGACAGCTCACATGGCAGCATGTTTTTTGAGCTACTTCAGACTGTTTCTTGCCTTGGTCATGGCAGGCCCCTGGCTGCCTGCAGAACATCGTGGTTTTCACATGATTGTTCTGGATGAAGTTTCAGAAAAGGGGAAGGGGACTGACAAGGTAATTTGGATGTGGTATGTCGGCACCCTTTACTAGCCTCCTACCTCAGAAAGCACGCGCAGCATTTCAGACTTAAGCTACCAACAGCAAAAGTGGAGACAGTACCACACCCTTCCAAGTGTGCTGAGATAGGGAGACATTAAGAGAAGTTGCCTGGAGAGGTGTGAAGTCTCCATCAACATCTGTCCATTGGGGTAAGAGTAGACAACCACGTGTCAGGAAGGATATAAGTAGAGCTAATGCTGCCCAGAGGTAGGAGCAAGACCCAAGAGCTTTCCTCCTCAGCAGCCCCTCAGCCACGTTTCCTGCCCCATGTCAGCAGCTGCTACACGTTGCAGCAAGAATTAAAAATAAAATTAATCCCAAGATACTCATAGCTAAACAAGACATGTGGAGAGGGGAAAGCTAGCCTTGGAAGAGCACGTCCTTTTCTTTGTGCCTGGATGGGGCAATCTGTCTTGGTTTCTACCATCCTTCCCTCTCCCCTCACCCCAATCAAAATCAGCTGAGCAAAAACGCTAAGGGTTTCTGACTTAGCGGCCATGACTAGTCTTGTAAAACTTCTTCAGGCAGCCATTTCAGTCTTTCAGCACAAGACTTTGTGGATCCTTTCCTCCCCGCCAGTACCAGCATGTTATATGTAAAAGTGAGCTGCTTGATGTAACGCTGGTGGCTGGTGGGTAAAAGAGAGTTAGTGCTTCCCCTGAGCCTCTGCACAGACATCGCAAGGAAATACGTGTCACAGATTTTGCTTTTTTCCAGACAGCAATGTCTTTGTGTCTTCCCAGGGACAGATAAAGCTCATTGCCTGCCGCACTTGAGGCCAGACCCAGTTAAACATCTGCCTTGCTTCTTGGCTGGTGCAGGCTTTTGCTGTACAGATGCCTTTGTCACACATGAGGGTTTTGGTAGCACAGTGATGGGTAAAATACTCATAACCTCTTTTTAATGAAGTGATATGTTTATACTAGCTAGAATAACTGCATTATATTTGTTTGTTCTCTAGGCTTCAAGAGTCTTTAAGCCAGCAAATTGAGGAAGCCATTGCAAAAGTGGTTTAGGCAGCAATCCCCATTGAGGCTCAGGTTTATGCCTCCACTCTTCTGAAAGTCTGGGCATCTTTATGCACCCTTAGGACTTGCAGATTTGGCCTGGAGTTTCTCGGTTATGAGCAGAAGTCATATTCAATGTCACTGTGATTAATGGTGGTGATTTTTTGTTTGTCTTTCTTTTCTGTTTGTTTTTTTTTAGGAGAGGAAGTTTAATGGGGGTTCTGGTCAGATATCGGAGAAGATAATGGAACGCCTCAAAGGCAGAGTTAAACTGGAGAGACCTGTGGTCCGTATTGATCAGACAGGTGATAATGTCACTGTGGAGACTCTAAACCATGAGATATATGAGGTAATTTGATCAGAATAAAAGTAGAGTATGCATTTAGTGGAGGAATACGTCTGCTGTAGCTCTTAGCCAGATGTAATCAGGAAGTACCCATTTGTGTGTGTCTATTTCTCGGACTATGCTGACACTCTGTGAAACCTGCTTTATGGATTTATTTATGACTAGGTCTCTTCTTGGTGTTCTGCTAGTTAGTTTCTGTCATTACTCTGTCTTTTCTACCTTAACTTCTTCTGTGAATATATATTTTTACGTTTTAGTTCTGCATTGAGACCATTGCAAAGAAAGGAGAAATGTCATTCCTGTTCGTATCCAAGTTTGTGGTGTGCAGAACAAAAAAACAGACATTTCAAACACCTTCAGTAAGATTTTGTCTCTGTGCAGTGGCGCTGTGAAACACTCCGTCCGTACATGATTACCTGCAGTGGCACCCATGAGGTGGCAGCTCCCTTCTGCACACAGAGCCCAGCCTGCCACAGGGACCTTGTGCAGGACCGTCATGGTCTGCAAGAGCCCCATCTCACCGGTGGCAGTGTTTGGAGGATACTGAGAGAAAGCCAAAAGAAAGGGAAGGGGCTGTTTGGCAGAGAAGCTGGTCTAAGGATGTCCTGGAGGAGGGACTATCTCCTTCCCCCAGGGATTTTTAAGCCCCGGAGTTAAACCACTGCCTTCTCCCTCCATGCTGGCTGAGGGGCAGCCAAGTCAGAGGAGATGGCTTTCCTGCACTCAGTGGCCCCACCAGCATGAGAGCGCCTGAGAGCAGCAGCGTCTGTTGTGCTATAGTGTCACCCTGAGCCCCGAAGCAGAGCATCCTTTATTGCTCCAGTCAGACACAGGATCTGTGAGAGGGATGGAGCATGTTCAGGAAAGCTGAAATCACCATCAGTGTTGCTTGTCCTGAAGTAGTATCCTGTGAACATGCACTAAAGTGATTATTCTTTTTTTTAACAGCTTATAATTTGGACAAATATGGCTCATATTTTCTTGGGGATGGTAAAAGGCAGTTTTACCTATGCCGTAAGATCTGTCTTGTCCCATTTCCCCACCTGTCTCCAGCCAAGTTTCAACTCTGGTCCTGTAGTGTCCAGAAAGCTGTCAAGAATCATCTAACCACAAAACAATATGTTTTTCCCAGCTCCTTTTCCTGAAATGGCAGAATTATTTTGGTCACCTTGAAATATCTGTGTGGGAAAGCCAAGTAGCAAAGTAAGTCAGGTGTGAGAAAGCTGTTAACAACTAACAAGAGCGTCTTTCAAATGTGTCCTGTGGGGTGACCTCAGTGAGAGGCAGCACCTTGTCTGTACTGACTGTGTTTTATGTTTCAGGGCAAGTATGTGATCAGTGCTATCCCTCCAATCCTGACAATGAAGATTCATTTCAAACCAGAACTGCCACCAAAGAGAAACCAGTTAATTCAACGTTTGCCTATGGGGTGTGTCATAAAATGCATGATGTACTACAGGGAAGCCTTCTGGGAGAGGAAGGGTATGTGGGGAAAGTGAAGGACTTGGGAGTGCCATGCTACATGAATTTTGAAGCTCTGCTGTCTATCACGGAATAAATCCAAGAGGGGGTTAAATGTGCAAAACCCCCAAACCAAACACACAGAAAAGTGAAAGGTAAAGCTCCTTAGAAAGGAGAGCTCTTCCTCCAAGCTTGAGAGCATGCCTTGTCCCAAAGATGAGTCCACACCCAAATAGGATCCCAGATCTCATTGCTGCTAGCTGAGGAGGGACGACTGAGAAAACAAGCAAGGTTTCCCTGGGAAGCACTGCTGAAACCTGCAATGCACAGAAGCAGTGACCCCGCAGCAGCAAGTCCCTGTTTCTCCCTGCCCGGGACAGAGTTAGGGCAGCCAAAGAGAATTTATAGCAGGTGACAAGGAGAGCTTAAGGTGTAAGCAAGACCTTTCCCAGTTTTTAATCCTCTGCTCTACAGACTTGATATCTCAGAGGACTGGAAAAAGTAGGTTAGCTTTTTGTTTAACTCAAGATATTTTTTCCATGTGCTGCAATATCATGTGTTTCTCAGCTTTAACTGATAACATTTCCAGAACTATTTGTATGAACAGATTAGTTTCCAATTCCTATGTAACAATATTGAGAGTTGCACTGGGCAAGAATATTTCTTAATCAAAAGAATATAATTTTGCATGTTTCAGGGAATAAACCAGCCACTGGGATTAGAAAGAAATGTAGGCAGGTTTATACATTGTTATCATACGGGATTTTTTGCGTGTTCATCTGAAACATGTACTGATGTGATACTAGATTGAACGGCCCACATTTCTGCTGTATTACTGTTGCGGGACACCATTCCTGACAGTCTTATTGTCAACAAAATCAATACAGGGTGTAAATTTGAGCCCGCAGTGAGTGCCCAGATGTAATTACACTGGGTTTTGTTGCGGCTGTCGTTGTTTTGGCCAAAGTTACTCATGGAATGAACTATCATAGTTCTTGCTAGATCTGTTTACTTTTAATGTTTATTGCTCCCAATATAGAACACCAATGGGACTTGTAACAATCCATAGAAATTCCTTGCTAAGTAATAACAGAATTTAAATATGACTTTTATAAGTCTGTGTAGAAAATTTCGCAGAGTCAGAGGTAAGAGAGGAGAGGCACTGTTACAAAAACACTTCAGACATGTAGGTGTTATTGGTGACGAAGGAATTATTGTACAATTCCTTTTATGGATAATTTTCCTTGCTCATTACTATCAGAAACAATGATCTTCAACAAGTTTCTCTGACAATCATTTTGTTTTCTTTCCCCACCTCAGGTTATTCCGGTTCCTTTGTCATTGAGGATGAAGAGTCTCCAATTGGAATAACCATAGATGACACGAAACCTGATGGATCTTTCCCTGCCATTATGGGGTTAGAGGCTTCTAGCCCATACTTACAGATGTGTATTTCTTTTTGTATGAAGGAGTGGGAGGAGGAGGAAGAGGGGAAATGGCCAGGTTACATCAGTGTTGCCCAGTCCCACAGTCTTCACTTCTGACAAGCCCCTTGTGCCTCTCTAGTCCATATAAGCTTTTAGGTGAAGCTTCTGCTACAAAGGAGGTGGTTGGGAAGGAGTTGCTGAATTCAGCTGTAGTTCATTTTAAGCATTCAGTTAATGGGGTTTTTTTGCTGTGGAGTAGATTTAGAAATAAATCCCTTTCTTACGTAGCTTTGTGAGCCTGTATTCGGCATATGTTGGGCCTTGCATTTAGCACCTGGGCCAAAATGAAAATGCAGTTGTCCAAGAAATCCTCATTTGCCTCCTCACCCCGTTGAGCTGAGGCAGGACAACGAACATCAGCTGGTGGTTGAGTGGGGCAGCAGCTGTGCAGTGAAGAAATTGGGATTCTGAAGAAATTGCCAAGTAAAAAAGTTGTAGTTTGGACAAACGGATGGGAAAATACGTAGCAGCATTGACTGACTTTTAAAATAGGTTAAGCCAATACGAACAAACAACCTTTACAAATGTTTCCACTGTAATCTGAGGTGAGACTGCCAAAAAAAGGCCAATATAAATGTCAGGCAACTACTCCTTAAGTATCTGGCAAGGAAAGCTTGCCACTTCTACTGAACTGTACATGTTTATGGGCATGTTCAAGGCTTAAAAACTTCCATGACCTGAGAGCCATAAGCCTCCTCCAAACCCCATATAGCAAACAGTTTCCTGCTTTCTCCTTGTGGATTTATGCAACTTTCTAAAAGAGTGCAGGAACATACTTCATCCTCCAGGTATCACCACTAAGGTCAGATGAACTAATCACCAAATCTGTTTCCTTCAGGCTGAATAAATATTAATCCCAGTTCTTACAGGACTGGTCCATAACACTGTGCAGTGCTTGTCAAAGCAGCAAGCTCCCATCACTTATTAACACCAAATGACACAGGCAGCGTATGGCCAGCTGTCTGCGAGACTTCAGAAGCTCAAGAAAACTCAGGGTCTCAGTCCTTTTGGATAAGACCTAGGTATAAGAGGGTAGGCAGCGCAAGCTAGTTTGCTGTACACTGTTCTCTCTCTGCCCACTTTGGGTATAACTTTGCTCTCCTGACTCAGTGGGGATGGAGAGTTCATTCCCACAGAGCAAAATGAGGCCAGCGCTGGCAGCTTTGAAAACACCCTTGCAATCCACAACTTTCTCATCTGGTAGCTGCCAGGCAGTCCTCTGTGCCTGCCCCCTGGGAATGCCTGCTCTCCTTTTCAATTAATTCCCCAGGGTACCCTGCACAGGCCTTTTCACTTGTGTGACCTGTAATTATTAAGTGACGAGGTATGATAAAAAAGTGTCAAGCCTGTTATGTACCAGTAAAGTTCTTTGCCCATCTTTTTTTAGAGTCATTTCAAGCAAGAGCTTGCAAATCAGCTGGGGTGCTGACACTGCGTGATATTTATATGCCATATTTTTCTTTTCAGTTTCATCCTTACCAGAAAGGCTGTTAAACTGGCCCATCTCAGTAAGGAGGAGAGGTAAGAGTTCAGAAACTGTAAATGTTTCAGAAATAAGTCAGTTCTCTGAGATGCTTCCCCACAGGAACATGTGTGTGGATATCTGTGTGCATATGCACATATACACATGCTCAGTGCAACTACCGATACTGGAAATGGGGGCAAAAATTCAGCTTTTAGCATAAACAGGCCAAGACACTAATGCTAATATTCATCCAGTTATGGATATTTCTGAGTTTCCAAGTCCTGCCTACTCTTCCATGTTATGACTTATCAGCTCTGTGTCTCTATGTGAACTGAGATTTTTCCAAAGACATTCCCAGACTGCATCCCCACTGAATGATGCTTGACCCCAGGGATATAGGGAGCGCTGATATGCGTAGTTTTGGCTGTACTTCACATTCAGACTGAGTGATAAAATTTTTAAACTTCCATGTTTACAACAGTATGGTTTCTCCATTAGTCTGTGAAATGAGCAAACAATACTTTCTAAATATGATTTTTGGTACACATGCAAGTGAAAGAGGAGTTCTGCTTAGGAATGTGAGTAGTATTCTCCAGCTCATATTTGGTTCTCAGCTATAGTAAATCTGTAGGGATTTCATTGATTTATATTGCTTCTCTTCTGGTCTTACACCAGTGACCATGAGAATGAATTGGCTCTGCATCCCAAAATAACTGTACAAAGATTTATTTTTTCAGAGCTCATTGCCAAAATCAACCTTCATTTCCCATTCCCTGGATCCATTTTGGATGTCACTTTTAGGCATCAGCATTTGAAATATGTATGCTAAGAACTTGAAATCAGACTTAAAAACAAAGCCAAACCCAACTTTCTTTCCGATGTATTGCAATAAATGTGTTTTTTTTTATAAGAAGAGCAATAGCTGAGAGGCTTTTTCCACCCTTTTTTTCTGACTCTGATTTTATTTTCATATAGGAAGACGAAGATCTGTGAGGCATATGCCAAGGCAATGGGGATGGAAGAGGCTTTACATGTAAGAAATGAATGCCTGTTTTCACCTCTGTTGTACAGTAATGTTGCTCCTTTGTTCTGGAGGATGAAGCCAAAATTCCTGATTGCTGAAATGTGTACCTAAAATTGCATGTTGTGCCATACAATCTGTACTCCCAAGGGGAGGGCAGCAGCATCTAGTGCAGGAAGAAAAGAGCTGCCAGTCTCACTCTTCACAAGAAAAGAGAAGGCAGTGCATGGTTTAATTTGTCCTGTCATTTCCCCATGGGAGACTAGCGCTTCTATAAAAGTGCAAAGATTTGTTTTGTGTGGATGGATAGCATTAGCCAGATGACATGGCACTCCTTTGACAGGTATCCTTAGCCTGTTTTTTCCCTCTTCAAAGGAAATTTGTTTATTTTCAATTTCTCTGCCACTGTTTCACTCTCTAATGTTTGCTAATACTTACAGCCTGTGCATTATGAAGAAAAGAACTGGAGCATGGAGCAATATTCAGGGGGTTGTTACACAGCCTGCTTCCCACCGGGCATAATGTATTCTTATGGAAGGTAAACCAGAGAATGCTTTGCTTTCTAATTCACATTTCTTAGCTCATGTACAATGATATACCTTATGCAACAAACTTATGGCGTATGTAGCATATTGGGGGAACTCCAACCCTCTTTCCACTCCCCTACTCCCCAGCTAACAAGGATCTTGCTATTGACTTTAGTAAGAGTGGAGTTTCTCTTGTGACTTTCAAGGAAACAAAGCGCAGTCACAAAGGGACCTGCTAGAGCCAGGAAACCTTTCCCCACTATGTTACTTACCGTATTTGCTGCTACGCAATATTTGCAATAGATCCCTTTAATGCTTTGTAAGACCTTGAGGGCACACATCTTGGGCGGATGAAGAGTCTCCACTGACGGTGTAGGTGGAGCATCAGGTTCTGGTGAAGCCCATTGAGACACATCACAAGGGGAAGACAAAACCCTTACATGAAAACTCATTTGCTCCTCCCACCCAGCAAAGCCTCCCATGCCCTCCCCACACAGAATTGCTGTATCCCTAAAGGAACATGTTAGATAATACTGATTAATACTAGGTATATCACTGAAAAGTGTGTGGAAGGCACGGTTCAGCCTGTAATAGGAACAACCAGACAAATCTTGTATCCATAGCCAAAGACCAGACAAACCACGTCATAGCACATCGCAGCGTGAGCTCCTTAGCATGTCTATCATGGAGTTACACCCTGCCTCTGTGACAAGATGTGTGCGGGAAGGAGCCATCCTGTGAACAGACTCTTCTGCTGTAATTTATCTGAACACTTGGGTAGTGATGGGTGAGGCCTCTGACCTGGGAAAGCTGGTGTCAGGCAGACAGGGAAAACCTAATCGGAGGTTAGATGGGAGCCCTTAGAGCAAGCACATCTCTCTATGGGAAAGGGGGGCTCACTGCCTATGGCTGGGTTGACTGAGATGCTTGTGCAGCTTTGCACAGCTGAGGGGCTGGCTCATATGACCCTGTGGGGTAGATGCAACTCCCTGAATGCAGAGGCCTTCAGCTGCCATCCCTTTTTGGCAGGACTTGCAGCCAGGCAAGTCCAACCTCCAAATAGAAGCTGGTGTTAGTGACCCGTCATTGCGAAAACATCGTTCACATCCCATTGTAATAGCAGGATAACAACAAAGCTGCCATGCAGAAGACGTAAATCTATCAGCTGCACTGCATTTCTGGAGGCTGTTAGGATTATCCCTTATCCCAGCACTAAAATAAGGCTTGTATTATTTTGCACCAAAGCTGGGCACACTGATTTGTGCCTTAGATTTTCTCTCTCTCAGATCATGAGTTTTGTGCACAGAAGCAGGTAGGTGGTCCTGTGGGGACAGCTTATTGCACCGTGCTCCCCAGCCCAGGTCTGCAGGAACTCTGGAGAACTGAAGTTCAGCACTCCATCAAGGGCCATAAATTGCTTTTAGAAGGATCATCGCCTGCCTGCTACTTGTCATCTGACATTCTCTATTTGTTTTGAAGGATCATTCGCCAGCCTGTCGACAGGATCTACTTTGCTGGCACAGAGACAGCTACCCAATGGAGTGGATACATGGATGGGGCCGTACAGGCAGGAGAGAGAGCAGCCAGAGAGGTACAGACCATTGGTTTGCTTTCAACATCTCTATTAAAAGGTTAAGAAGGATTAAGTACAGCTCGGAGGGTCTGATTCTGTACATCACACCCTGTAATTGTGCAGAGGCTCCTGGAATTGATGGGGAAGAATCCCAGAAAAGGATGAGAACCAAAGCCCTTTTTTTTTTTTTTTTAAACTTTACTTAGTTTGCTCTTGAATAAAGTGAAGCCAAGAATCTCACCCAAATCAGAACATTATGCAGTGTGTTGGTGCACTGGAGACTTAAAACAAAACTCATGCCGTATACCTCATGGCTAGAGGGAAAAACCCTCCAACCTGATGCTGCCCTTAGATATACTACCACAATTTCTAGCAAATTAATCACTGTATGTTTTAAAAGTAATTTAAGTCATTACAAATGCTAGCAGCTGTTTCCTGTGCAGCAATCTGGAAATCTGAGCATTGTTCTCATTTTTGATCCATCCCTTCTGCTTCTCCTATTACGAGAGAGTACCGTTAGGTTGGCTTTATGAATTCGTAATGGGCGACTCTGATAATGTCTAAATCTCCTCAGAATGACATGCATTGGGCTGGGTTCCCAGTCACAGTGAAACCCCTTTACAACAGTCTGAAGGGAGGAAAAAAAACCACCCAACATTAAAGGGTGTACATTACAGTTACAACTGCTGTATGGCAGAGCCATGGAGCTGTTATTTAAGGGAAAATGAGCCCTTTGCTTCCATTTGACAGAACGTCGTATTCGCCTTATAGTCCTCATTACTTGCTCTATTTCAAGTCACCTATTTTCTCTTTTCTTCATGCCTGTGAGCAGTAGTTATAAAGACGGTTAGCTGTCTCTTCTGGAGACATTCATTTGCCCCCGAGAACCTCCATGATTGGTACAATCAGTTTATTCTCAAGAAAAATCCTCGATGAGCCTTGTACTGCCTGAATAGCCAAGAGATAACTTTGTAACTGCATGCTTTGAAAGCCCCAGAGTTGTATCACTCCTCTTTCTAGTTCGTGATCCAAGCAGCATCGCGCCTAACAGGCTTTGCGTCCCAAGTGCGTGGCGGTAACCCCACCCTGCTGTTTCTCAAACTGTCACGTGAAAAAGCATTTTTACTTGTACTCAGAAAAAAATGTAAAATAAACATCTGGAGAAGCTGTAGTTTGTGTGGATTTCTGAGTGAGGTCCTACTTTTACTAATGACTGTGAAACTGACCTTTTATCCTTAAAACACTGGTTAGGCACATGACCGTTTGATGACAAGCTGTCATATATTTACACAAACTACCAAAACTGCCTCCTTCTTCTCTCTTTGCTGATATAAATAGAGAAATCACTATACATTTTCTGGTTCAAGGCACTTTCAGCTAGTCATAGTTATGCCTTTTATCAATGTCACCTTGCTCTGACTTGCTCTGCTTTTCCAAAACTGAAAGTAGCATGGGTTTTAATCTTTTCTCATGTGGTACAAATAATTTTTTCTTCTAGATATTGCACAGTATGGGGAGGATCTCAGAGCATGAAATTTGGATGCCAGAGCCAGAGTCGAAGGTAAGCTGGACTTTCTTTTTGTCACCCGGTCAGGTGCACACCTCTCGGTCAGGCTACAGTCCCTCTTTTGGCAATTCCTGTGGGGCCTACCCCCCGGCAAGGTTTTGTTTACCTCACATGCTGATGGTATTAATTTTTTTGACTCATCCAAGGAATATTGTTATCCCTGTCTGAGGGGTGGATGGCCAAGAGCCAGGGACAAAGAATCTCGGAGCCTGGGGGACTGCAAAATGCAGGAACTCAGCCTAGTTCTGCCCAGCCCCAGACCATGGTTTTAAGCCAAATATAACCTCCTTCCAGTCACAAGTAACTTCACCTTCGCTGTGCTGTGGCTGTCTGGGATGACAGAAAATAGGCGTTTCACAGCCCTGACCCTCCTTCCCACCCCCCATCTGGTCCTCGGGAAAACCTGTGATCTCCCCAGCCTAGCGGGGATGTTTGCCGCCTCCACACTCACAGGGTGAGGGAGACCCTGCGGTGGTACCGTCTCCTCTCTCCCTCAGGATGTCCCAGCCCAACCATTCACCACCAGCTGCTGGGAGAGGAACCTGCCATCCGTGCCGGGACTGCTGTGCCTGCTTAGCTCCGTCGTGTGTTTCACCTCTGTGGCTGCTGCGGGGCTGTTTGCCTATAAAAAGGGACTACTAATTCGAAACTAGTGGGGACCACACGTCCAGTGGAAGCTGCGTACACCCTCTTCTTCCCTTTTACCAGATGGGTGTTACTTTTGGAGGGAAGTGGCACGGACAGCTGAAAAGGGCAAAAGTTGTTCTCCTTGTGATTTTTCTTTTTAGTACCATAATTAATATATCAAATCTACTGCAGTTGCTAGCAGCAAAACAGAAATAAATCAGCTGGGGGGGCGTTTTTCAAATTTGCCTTTTCCTTGTCCATTTGTTTTGATTGGGCATGATAATATCGATGGTATATTCCTAAGACAGGGAAGGCAAAATGCAGATCACACCTTTCCCGCAAGGCAAAGAGGCCTTGGAGAATGCATTCGTTTCCACTCGCTGCTTTATTTTTTACCACACGAGATAATAAATACCCTTATGTATTCACTTCAGTTAGCGGCTCAGAATATCTGAGGTTGTTCCTATAACATCCCCGCTGCACGGAAGAGATTATTAGCATGCCAATCAGACGTAGAATTGCCAAATTAATTTTCAAATGCATTTGATTAATTATTAATCATCACAACGTGAAACTTAACCACGAGCTGGTTGAAAAGAGGTAATTAGCACGGAGCAGCTCGCTAAATGGTGAGAGAGGAAGCGCGAGTGGACCTTATTCTGCCCGGTACCGAGCAAACATCGGCACTTATCTGTTCTGCAGGGCGCCCGCGTCGGTGCGGCACGGCCATGGTGCAGCTCTCAGTTGCTTCCTGGCTCGAGAGCATCTGATCCAGCCTGGCCGTTCGCTGTAGAAGCGGAGTGAAATGAGTTAGCAAAGTTAAAGCCCCTCCAACTTGCAGCAGATGCTAGCTGTTATTTTCCAAATGGCAGCAGCTTTCTGGCTCCCTGTCAATTTGCTGCCCCTCGTTTTGCTCGTAATCTGTACCACCTTCCTCCAATAAGGAGAAATATATTTGGGGCTTGAATTACTGCCTTGTAAATTACAGTAATTGGATGCATCTGCCTGTTCCGCTCTTATTATGTACATGACACACTTAAAATAATCACTTTAGTGTTTAACTGAAGTCTGGAATATATGTTTCACAACATACCATCATTATGCCGTCTTTTTTGCCATGAAATGTGAGCATTGTATGTGTCCGTGAACTCAGCTGTCATTCAACATGGGTGAAATGTGCCTTTCAATAGTCCTGAAACCTTGGTAAGAGGAGCTCTTCTATAAACTTTTCTGCAGATTCTTTCTCGTGTCGTTTTTTTATGACTTTGTAGAAGGTGGTGTTTCTCTGCACCTGTGTTAAATCACTAGGCACATCACGTGCAGCAGCCACCAAACCCTTACTCTGCTCAATATCATCCATATGCGTACGCCAACAGAAATACCTACCTACCCAAGATGACTTCGCTCCTGGCCTTTGCTTCAACCACGTTCATATGCCCTCTCACTTTTTTGTACAAAAGCCTTGTAGACACCGTAAGTGCAGACCAATCTCAACCTAGGGGCTGGTGGGCTCCAAACCAGAAGCCCTTTCCAGAGGGAAGGGATGCTTCAGGCGTCCCCTTGTCATCAGATGTGAGCAAGTGCTCACCGTGCCAGTGTTAAGCACCGCACAGAAAAGGCTGACAGACCGTACGTGTCTCCTGAGGTACTTTGTTCATTGTTTGCAGCCATTCTGTGAGAGGATCAGCCAGCCACTACCAATTTCTTGGGGGGGGGGGGGAAGCCACAGATTATTTATAAGACGACTACCTACATTTTCAGCTTCAGCTTTCCCACCTACCTTGAACTGACACATACACTTCAAATTATCCACACTGGAAAAGAGAGAATAGTCTCAGTAGGAAGCAGCAATGTTGGATTTTGAACACACTAACCTGTAGTACAAAATGCTCATTTAATGGATTTTTGACAGGTCGTTTGACAGGTGAGTTTACTATCCACCTTAGGAACATTATACGGATCGGGGGAAAGCGACTAACATGAATTGCTGTTTGATTCGAGGGCTCCATGCAGATTTTCTCCCCAGCTCCAGCCATTGCCAAGCAGGGATTCCCTGTGCGCTGGGACTACCCGGTGCATGCAGCCTGGCACAGCCACAGTGCCTGCCCGAGGGCTCGGGGAGGCAGTACAGGCTCGATCCTGACAAGCCTTTTGTGGCGTGAAACAGTTCTGCACCGTTACACACTTCCCCCGGGGGTCTATTTCCACTGCCTGAAAAACACTGTTCATATCTGTTCAAAAATATTCATCCATACGTGTATTTGTGGCAGTCAGACCCATTCATTTTTGTGCTGACTTTAAACTGGACATCTGAATTTCACAGCTTTTGTGTACACACGCAAAAGGGACCCCAAATCACCCGGAATACACCCAAGGGCTGAGGCTGTCCAGCTTTGCTTTTTACTTTATCCACACACATTCCTATTGCAATTTGTTTGGCTTTTGAAATGCGAGTTCAGTTCAGCTGAACTAGTCTGAAACCGTTGAACAGGGCCAGGTACAGTGTTCCCCACTTTGCAGGGAAAAAGCACGTCTCACTGCTGTTGGAGTGGTAAGCAGCAAATGAAATGAAAGAGGTTGATTAAAATTGGCATTTCTGAAACTCGTGCAGCTCCCAGGCACCACAGTGCTGCAGAGAAAGGGCAGCGTTTGTCAGAGATCAGAGACCAGTTTCCATCCTGCTTTAATGCCCTTTCTGACAATCGGAACAATTTCCCTGTTTAAACATTAAACATTTAGCTTAAATATTAAACAGCCAGGCATCTTTCTTAAACCAATTTTGAAACAGAATGGGACTGAGTTTATCACCGCTGACAACTCTCCAAGCGAGCCGCTGCCTTTATTAAAACAGTGAGGCTGAAGCCACCGTGGGAACTCCCCTTTCTGCTGGGGACCGAGCAGAGCCCTCACCCAGGCCATGGAGTGGGAAAGCCTTTGGTGACCTTCCCTCACCGGGGGTGCTCAGTGCCCCAGTTTTTGGAGGAAGAGCCCTGCACTCCCTTGGCAGAGGTGGGAGATGCTCTGTCCTCTCAAAGTAAGGGATGAGACGGGAGAGGCCAAAGTCCACACCAAGTCCATCAGCACCAGGGTGGGAACTAAATTGCATTGACAAGGCTGCTGTTTGATGCTTGGAAATAAAGCAAAGACCAGAGCAAGCACTGGCAGAAGGAGCAGCAACACGGAAAGAGAGAAAAAAAATAGACTAATCATACTAGCAGTGAAATAAGAAGCACCACGGAGCAGATAGATCAGGCGGTCTGAAATAAGCAAGCGGAGATGATGCATGTGAGAGAACATGCCTCTTTTTTAATTAAATTGCTGGTTTTGCTTACAGATACCACAGTAGCTGTGCCCAAGCCCCTCCCAGCATGTCACATAATTAGCCTTTCAATACCTTTGAGAGCCACAGAAATTGGCACCGGGGCTAGAAAAACACTCCTGTGAGACTCGGGCTTCCCACCTCCTTTCTGCCCCGCTCCCCTCGGCTGCAGCTCCCACTTGTGCAGGGCGGGCGGCACGGCTGCCCCCTCCCTGGCTGCCATCAAACAGCCCCATGGGGACGCGGACCTCGAAACAGGACCGGCTGCTGGGCCCTCAGGAGCTGGACGGGCAGGAGGTGCAGGAGGAGAGCCGCCGGCTGGCTTTTTTGCACCACCAGCCCAGCAAGGTTTTCCTTCCCTCATCACCTGCCCGTCACGCAACCTCCAAAATGCCCAGCGTGGGAACTGACAACCCAAACCCCTCTGGTTGGAAACCCACCATGTGAGAGGTCTGGGAAGGGGCCACCATCACGAGGATGAAGCGCTGGGTTGCAGGGGCTGCATGCTTTGGTGCAGTGGACGTGAACCTCCCCCGGGTCAGGCAGCGTCCCTCCAGCTGTGCTCCTCGCGTGGGGCAAGGGGAAGGTCTGACCACACTCACCCGGGGTGCTAAAGGTACATCCAGCCTCAAAAGCCACTCTGGGCAAGGAAGCGGTTGCAGCCTGCAGCCTGCACCTGCTGTCTTCGATAGTCATTCACCAGCAATGCCTTCCAGTCCACGTTTGATCCAGCCTCTGGTTTCATGTTGTTTGATCTCTCTTCCCAGGATGAAACATAGCCCCAACCACAGGCACAAATTGGCATTATATATCAGAATAAAAATACCACCTAGGGGGATATGCCAACGTTGCGCAGTCTGACGGGTTGTAACGCGCAGGTTTCCCACTGGTCGGTTCCCACATCCTATTGATGAGTTTCTGCTGCCTGACAGCAAGGGCTTTCCCTGGCCAGAAACCATGCTGCGAACAAGCTGGAGGCTGGTCTTATGTTCTCTGCACAGAGCTCAGCTCCCAGGTCCTGACAGCAGCATCATGAAATAGAAAAATGGACAAATCCAGAGATCCTCTTCTGTGGAAACATGATTTTAGTCATTTCTCTTCTTTTCCTTTTGGGCTGTTCCTCTTCCACGGAGCAGTTGGAAACAAACAATTTTGCTTTGTAAATGTTCCCTGCAAGAGCTGCTTTCCACACACACACAGAGAAAGCACATTTCATCTTGGTGAAAATCCAGAAGGGAAAATTAAATGTGCTCTTTGCTAGTGAACTGTAATTTTTTCTTTTCCCACTCAGCTCCTGCACTTGGCAATCAATGCTTTGGGCTCCAGTTGCAATTCCTGCTCTGCTCTTTATTTGTAGTGCTTGGCTTCCCAGTTTCTGTTCTCTGTTTCTTGCTCTCTTTGGATTTTTTTTTTAGACTCATCTTACATAGCAGAGCCAGAATAACCCAGGACACAGAGGAGGAGCAGGGAGAAAAAGTTTCCCGAGTGAGAGGGAAAGGAAGCTTTAGCAGAAGAGTGGTGCTGGCCGCTTGCCCAGAGGAGGTCAGCGGTGTCTCTGAGCTGCCTCCGAGCTGCCCGACTCCTCTTCCAGGGGTCCTAGGAAATGTGGTGTGCCCCAGCATATAACCATGAACAGATCAGGCAGAGGTGTGAGTTTGCACTGCCGGTGACCTTATCAAGCACAAGACAATGTAAGACGGACGTCCTTTGTGGTCTCTATCTTCACGCTATCATTCTTTCTCTACGAAATGTAACTGTGAGCTCCACTGCCACTCACGGTGCAAAAAGACAGGGGGTTGAAAATGAAGCAAAGAACATAGTTACCACTTGTGCTGGGATTTGGACTTCCACGGCCAGACCATTGACTTGAAAACTCCTTGGATTAAAGCCTGAGCACCATCATTTTAATCAAAATGTTGGTTAAATCCAGGATGTCCAGCCAAATTACAAAAGGCAGAGCCTAGCATTTGGTGGGGATACTACCGTCAGCAGAGACCAGCTGCAGACAGCTGTGCTGAAGCATGGCTGGCCGCCCATCTGCTGCACAGCAGCACGGCACAGCAGGGCTCAAGGCGGAAATAAAGGCTGCCATCTTCTGGCTGTATAATAGCAGTATTTTATCACCTCACAAAAAAAATGTGGCAAAAGCTTAATGCTTTGATTTGCAGAAAGGTCTCGGTGGGTATTTCTGCGCTGGTCCTGTTGGGTATCCAAAATATCAAAATCAGGAATGGAAGCACACGAAAGGAAAGGGATGCAAGTCCCCAGCTTCAAGCCCCGGTTCTCACCCATCTCCCAGCTCCGATACGCCACACTGGAGGAAGCGGAGAAAGGCAGGCTCCAGCCCTGCAGCCTCTGCTTCCCAGCGCTAACCAGCCCCTGGCAAAAATCAGGGCAATGAAACAGCTGCTGCACCACCCCTCTGCTGGCACTACAAGACTTCCTCTGGCATAAGTCTTTTCTTAAGTCTTAAGTCTTAAACTTAAGTCTTTTCTGCGGCTTGGCAGCATGAAGGAGCCAGGAGAAAAGTGTGAGCGCAGATCCTAAACGCACCTGGACACTCCCCTCCGAGAAGACGGTTTCTTTGGGGGCAGTTTGCTTAATGGATATAGATGGAGGTGTTGGCTCAAATATGTAACCTCTGAAAAAACACTCTGGCCAAACTCCAGCTCATAAAGAAATGATAGAGAAATAACATAGTTTCTAATTCAGTTTAATATTCTCATTCCACTTTGGGCTGAATTGGCAAGTGGAGGCTGGAGTACCATCTCCCCTTGATTTTGATTAACTGCAAGCATGCATTTCAATTGTTTAAGATAATGACTGCACAGCCCAATGGGACGTCTCACTGCCTCAGACCTGGAATAGAAGTTTCCACATCTGAAATTATAATGTAATTTCTGCTAAATGCAACACTGCTGTGCAAAGTGTTTTCTTACAACTTGGAGCATATGCAAATTGGGAGCGAACAGCTTGAGAGCTGACAAGGATGCCTCAGTGCATTATTAATACGCTTCCTTTTCTCCCCTCCTTCCCACCCAAGCACCAGAGCATATTTGAGCGCAGTGTTGAATCCCATTAGATGGCGGTGCAGGAGCGAACCGCGCCATTTGACAAACTCAATCAGCCAAGGGCTGGTGTTTCTGCTGGGTACCGCTTCCTCGAGCGCTTCTTCAACAAGTCTCTGCTGCAGCTGGGAAATGGCACTTGATGAGATCCCCCCAAATTTACTACTGGCATTCAATGACTTTATACCCTTGAGTAGGTGAGGCTGGTCTGTATTTGCTCAGGCCCATTCTGCTGTAGGTTGGATGAACAGATCGCTTGGATTTGGATGAGGCTTTTCCCCCCCTTGAAGCTGCAGAGGGAGGGAGTCTGCAGAACCTGTAGATGCCAGTGTAAACGGAGCTGGATGGATATTGATTATTTCATTAGGGCTGTTTTGCTAAGGCGTAATTGTAAAAATTGCGAACAGAAAATTCCCTATGCACATATCAAAAAACAGCCTTGGGTGAAAGCTAATAACCCTTTACTTCTAAATTAGAAAAGGTATCTCTCACATTCTGTCAAAGCACAGAGTGAGGCTGTCTTTGACCCACAATGGACGTTAAAAACGCAAACCAACTTTGTTTGCCTCTTTCAGCAAGGCCAGGAAGAACGGCAAACTGAGATGAGCTAGCATGGCACTGAGTAAAGACCCAGTGGACAAAACCCTTAATGTGTGTTTCACAGCTTATCACAGCTATTTAAAATTCATTTTTGAGCTTTTTCTAGCCTAGCTTCAGAATAGCTTATTGCTACAGACTATACAAATCATGCAAACTAAAATCAATTTACAAACACTCTTAGTCAGATGGATTTTTTTTTTGCAGCTTAACTTGGCACTCAGCTGCCAACTGAAAGCTTTTCTAGCAAACACCACCAATATTCTAACTTCCTAGAATATCATGCCTTTGTTTTTCTTTCCAGTGACCAACAAAACCATTGTATAGCCTGCCTGCATAAAGGACAGCTACATACTACATGTGCAGCTACCTATTAACCTGCAATTTATTAACTTGCCATTTATTACCTTGCATCACGCTAGATTCACAGGGCCTACATTATCCCTGTTTGCATTTCTCCAAAGCTAAATATCCCAAGGAAGCATTTAAGCCCCTAATTGCTATCAGCAGTTGGCGGGAGGTAGAAGCTGCCTAGTTTGGTATCCACAGCGCGCCTGTGCCACCTGTGCAGGGCTGGTTTAGGACACAGGGCCTCTGGAAGAGCTGCCGCCTTTTGCAGCAGCAGCTGGAGGCTGGACAAGGTGCCCTCAGGTGTCTGAAAGGCACACGGCAACTGTGTTTCAGCTCCTGGATTGCTCTCTGGGTGGGTAAATATCATGTGCTCTTTGAACACATCTAACCTTGTAATTCATGTCTTTGCACAACAAGTGAAACAGGTGCATTGGATACGAGTTAATCCCATGTATTTGAAACACATAACCAAGATACTGAAGTTAGAAATTCCATCGATTTAGGTACCCTCCTACACGGAGAGCGAGAGAGAAGGACATGTCCGTAGGACTCCTCCAGTCCCGCGTGAGCTGAACCAGCGGGCGAGGAGCCCCTCTCTCCCCGCTCACGGCACAGAGCAGGACCAGCCAGACAAGAACTCTGGCTCAGCAGCCCCGTTGACCGAAGCAGCTCAAGGTGGCAAAATCCTGGGCCTTAATGCATTGCTCTAAATTAAACAGAAAGCCTCCCCTTGTTTCCAGTAGATACCAAACTCTATCTTGGTTCTGTACAATCTGAGGCCAGTTTTGCCTTTCATTCTTGGATGCTTTTTTTCTGAGGCAACTCTACAGGCCCCAGGGAAATTTATCCTGCCTTGAGCCAGAAGGCAAAACTCATCAGTCCCTCAAACATTTCCCGATTTGCTTCAGATGAGTAGATTGGTATAATTATACAAGGTGAGAGGAAAAAACGATCCTCAGTTCTCACACCAGAAGTGAGTTTTGTATGATTTAGTGAAATAATTTGCAAACACATCCTATCCTCTCCTAAACAATGAGTGGGATTTCTAATTGGTTTCTCAGGAAATCATATTAGTATCTTCTATAATGTTATACAAAATGCATTTCTCCTGTATTAATCTGTCCAAATTAATTTTCTGTACACTGGACTGGTGGAAATAATGAAGTGCCCCCTGGCTGACATAGTCTCTTTGACATGCACACTGAAAGCTTTGCAAATAAATAAATAAACAAACCAACCCGTTTCAGTACCTCCTCTGGGATGCCACAGGATATGTCTGAACAAAGGCTTAAAGAGGTAGTTCATAGCTGACCCACGGCAGCAATGTTTAAGAGCCATAACCATTTCTGAGCTGCTTTGAGGGCCTGTGAAATGCATTGCTGGTTCCGATACATTTCTTAGGGGACAGATGCTCTATAGAGCATGCAGAGGATTAGTTGAGGATATTTGCTTTCATTTTATTTGTGCTCCTTTATAACTTGAAAGTAATACTGAGAGTTAAGCCTAAACAAAGAGCACTGCATGCTTTTGACGCGGCTTTCACATGGATGGTTACACTTTTTCCAGTATTCATAGACTACACGTTTTTGTGAAACACAGGTCCCTTCCCAAGGCCGAAGTTGTTCTTCAGTTACGTTATCTCTCTGGTATTCACACTGAGCTGCTGGATGAAATTAAGCCAGTGATTTTTGTCTCTCTTTTCTTCCAGGTTTCAGGGTTTTTATGTTTACACAACACAGTATTTGGTACAAGGTCTGTTTCTTCCCATGTTCGGTCACAGCCACATACCACCTGCCCTTGACTCACGAGCAGCTATAAAACGTGCCCCTGCCCATACGTGTTCTGGTAAACGAGGTGCTGTGAGAGAGGTGTGTTCATGATGGGGACACTCCAAATCTACCTATGGCAATAAAAACTAACTCTTTAGTGTAGGACAGTTGGGCATCTATATGTTAGGAAGAATTTTTGCCAGATGTGGTTCGATTTTTTTGGTGTTTGTTTTTGGGGAGGTTTGGGGGTTTTTTGGCTTTTTTGGGGTTGGTTTGGGTTTTTTTATCCTTCTTCTTTACAGAGCTTTCTTTACTGAGAAAAGCTGAAGATACCTCACTGGCTTCAGTATGAAATGCAAAATGTTTTGTTACTGAGTAACGCTCACCATCACAACCAAGTGAAAAGGGGCTTCCACAAAGAAAAGCCTCAAACAGTAAATGTGACATGACAATATTTATTGATTCTAATTATGGTTAAAAAAAGTTCACAGCTGTCAGATAAAAATATCTGCAGAGCCTATTGAAAAGGGAACTTAAGAAGGAAACCAAGGGAGACAGTCACCACGGAGGCACTTGAGAAAATGCTACAGTTATAAAAGGCACAAATTCATCACACACACAGCATATATATTCCTGCAAAGTGAAGTCACTCTTTTTTTCCAAAACACAGAGGCAGGCATCACTGAACACTGACCTGTACATGACCACAGGAGACACGCTATAAGCGGCAGTCTATGACAACGCCTAAACGATTTGACTGTAGATACTTTGAAAGCAAGACTGCTTTGGCCATCTCGTTTTTATCTCTGTTGAAGAACAGATTGTAAGATCAAGGTGATCTTAAGGTGGTGGAGATGGCAGAGAGAATGTTAGTCCATTTAAACACAGGTCAGGTTTATTTGTGAGCATTTGTAATCTGCGATTTAAGTGGGTTCGCTTCTTGCCTGAGAGCAGTGGCAGATCTGTTGTCATTTAATCCTGGCTCCCTTTTGCATCCAAGTACTTTTGGAGGTCATACAATTCCTTCTTCCTCAAAAATATTTTTCTTTCATAGAATCATAGAACTCATGTCTCAAAAAAAAAAAACCAACCCCAAAACTTAAAATTTCTGCACTTCTGTAAAGTCTACCTCAGCAAAACAATAGCCCCAGTGAGGACACAGGAAGATTATTTTAATAGAAGTCTCTAGCTTCTCCTCCAGGCCCTGGGTTCCAGTGATGGACAATGCTCAGACATATACTTAATTGTGATTAATGTCTTTGTTGTATGGACAGCAGATGTGCTATTTGGAATCAAGATCTGCATTGAGAAAAAAAACGCACTAGTTAAAGGAAAGACAAGGGGCTGCCTCAGATTGCTCACTTCCTTGTTATTGTCGAGTAGTTTATACAATAAGCTTTCAAGTACTTTGGTTACCACAGATTTTCATGCCATGACCCAACATCCTTTGCAATATAGTTGCTATCAGAGCAGTGTACAAGCAAGTAAACCTCTTTTTTTTTTTTTTTTTTTTTGCAAACTCTTAAGAGCCTTACAAAATATGCGTGATAACACAAATCAGTTCGTAAGAGACAAATACAATTAGTTCCATGGTTGTTCCTATAATACATTTTATGAAGCTGGTAAACTGCTGGAACTTTCATGATAGCAGATTTCTCATCAAGCATGTTAATAAATTAAGAATATAGCATGACTGGTTACGCGTTAAACCAGACTTCATTCCTCTCTTTGAAGGGTTACCATGAAGGAATTTTAAAAATGTAAGCCAGTGCTAACAGTTCCCTCTGCCCATGGGGAAGCAACTTTATTCTCTACCTACATTTGCCAATTTTCTCATCACACTGGCATCCACATACACAAAGTGCCATATATTCCTTTTATGTGGAAGATGTCGAGAAAACAGCAGCAAATCCTTTTTAATCCCATAGTGGTGCTAAGCTCCACAGTGTAATCATAGCAAGACACAGCTGTAAAGACAAAGAGAGCATTCCTAATGCTTTGGCAGTCCGGAAAGAAGAAGACAAGAGACTTTTGAGTGCTAATACAGATGTTGCAATTCAGACCTCCCAGCTCCATCAGATTTGGCTAGAAATCTCAGGGGATCCAAATTTAATTTGAGATTTCAAGTCACACCTACTTTTAGTTGTGGCAGAATAACATGAGAAATGCTTTGTGGGTTTTTTTTCCATTTTAGTTTCACTTTGAAACTAAGAATAAGTAAGGCTTATATACACTTTTTTTTTTTTTTTTAATTGACCAATCTCATGAAAAGCTTTGGTTATGATTCAGTTCAGTTCTAACTATACCTAACTATTGTTTTTCCTTGGATTTTCTGCCCCTGTGGCACACAACATTTTCTTGTTAGACTGGGAAAAACCTCTGCCAGATTGAGGAGCAAAGAAGAGAGATACAAATTTTGGATGTGAATAAAACCAATTTATCCTCATTAGTCTCATGGATCTGCTCCCCTTCAGAGACCTGCAGAGTATTTCTAGGGCAGAAGCAGGACTTGAATTCCAAACAGTTTTGGCAGAGAAATCATCTACAAAAGCAGCAGTTCTTTATATGTTAAGTATAAAGAACGTCGTCTAGCACTTACAAATATTGGGCCAAGACTTTAAAAATGTCTTCGCAAATTTAGGTTCCTATATTTATTTCTGCCCTGAGAATTGTCTGAGTTGCAAAAGCTCTGAACTTACACAGTTCCGATTCAGCTTTCACTTCCTAATTCATTTAGTCAATAAATCACACAGAGAAGCCACGTAGAAGCACTCTGTGCTAGGCAAATGTCCCAGCCAATTAGTGCTCTATGTGATACAATGAGAAAGGCCATATGTACACTGCTGCACTGTTCTTCTGACTTAAAGATCTTTATGTCTGAAAAGTTCCCCTATGCATTTTAAAAGGCTGTTATGAGGATATTCATTTGTGATAAAATCCAAGCTGCTGCTACAAGAAGATCTTCAACTGGCACATCAAGTTAAAAAGAATGAAACCTAAGGGCCAGAAACCAATGTGCTGCTCACAAATATTACAGCTTTACAAGTAGTTCAGTGGATTTCCATGGGACTATTTGGAGAATGAAGTACTACTCTGCGCAAGCAAGATCAGATGCCAGCCCAAAAAGTCTGCCTGAGACTGGTGATACAGCTCCTCTATTGTCTGCTCACACCAGTTGATGAATATATTATTGTACTTCCCTCCATGGCTTTTTACTGCAAGGTAACTTTTTACATATAAATCGGCACTGGTTGAAGGGAGAAGTGCAGCAAACAGGCTCAGAAAAATTAAAGACATCGCAAACTTCATGTGCACCAAATCCTGTTCTCAGTTATATGTGCATCTTCCTGTTTTGTGTTGTGCAGATGTAAAACAGCAGAAACACCTAGAACAACGTACCGTCGTGTTGACAGGCAGACCGCTAAGGATTTGGTGGTTGGGGTTTTTGGGTTCTTTTTCTTTTCTTCTTCTTTTTTTTTCTTTTTTTATTTTACATTGTTTCAAAGGTACCAAGCTAGGGAGGGCAGAAGCACTTGCATGTGACTATCCTATCCATGGTTCTCTTTGATCTCTCTATCATTTAGATCCTTGATTAGTTACCAGAAGTGCACAGTCAGTACAACACAGCACAGCAGGCAGAAGTGGAAGTGCTAATCCCATCAATATGGTTGTTAGGAGAGACTGAAGCTCTGAATCAGCTAAGCTGTGGTCAGCATGAAGCAAGTGTTGAGGGGCAGTTAAGTTGGGGTTTTTTGTTGGTTTGTTTTACTTTTTTAATGCTAATGCTACATTTTCAAGCCTATTGTGCCCTACCAGGCAAGTGACAGCCTCAAGGTGTTCAAAGTATAAATTTAAGTAGATGAAAGAAAGGAAGGAGATAAGAAAAAATACGTAAAAGAGTTTTTTATGGACGGCTTTACAACTTCCTGGGGTAGGCAGAGGTTAATTTGTTCTCTTGCTATCTTGCAGCAATTTAGGGAGCTAAAAGAGGACCTTGGAGGCAAAGAGATGTCAGATGGGGTGAAAAAGGTTCAAAAGGCTGTGTCTGTACATTAGCACAAGGTTCCCCGCTCACACACAGGTCCAACAGCCTGATCTGCCATACTGCTGTACACAACAGCTATAGTCTGGAGCCTGCCAGTTTTCTAGGCAGAAAAGATCTGATCCCGCACAGGGACAGACTTGACTGGGACACATGAGTTCTGCCATTCCAGGCAGTGTGAACACAGCTGGGGAGCCTGAAATTCAACCACACTGCCAAAGGCAGTAAAAACATTGTCCTTTAACTCACTGTAGGAAACGGCAACAACCTACGGCCACACTTGCATAGTTCGGATGGATACATTTAGCCTGACTTGTCCCTTAGGTGCTGCCTGGGCTCTGGACATCTGAGTGAAAAATAAGAACACTAAAAAGATCCTTACCAGCAATTTGCATGAACTAGTTAATTATTCTTTAAGCTATGGATTTCTTTTCTCAGTCTACCGCACAAGACGGCAGAAATCCTTTGTTTACAACTAGAGATGGAAGTGCCTGTGCAGACTTGCAAGTTCAGGGTCTGGTTCAGACGTAAGTGTAAAAACAACTGGAAATCTCACCAGAACAGGCTTTATAGAGGTATTTTGTCACTTCTGTTCTGAGATCTGGATAAAAACCTCAAGGTGATAACGCTTGGCAGGGTATCCTAGAAATTCAACAACCAAAGAGTTACAGCTAGAAGTAGGCCTGGATTCAAGGAGTTCTGTTTCAATATGGATCCCCTTCGATTATCCCTCCCCTCCAGCCTCTTCTCTCTACTGTTTTCTCCTCTTCCCCAGTCCTGATCTGATTTTGGTGACAAGGAAGTACATGCCAAAAAAAATCTCAAAAAAAAGAAAAGAAAACCGTTCAAGTGTGAGACTTTGCATTGGCACCTTTTTCAGTTTTGAACTAGAAGTCCTTTTTTGTAGGCAAATAACCCAGCCGCAGCCACAGAGGTGAAGAAAGTGGAAAATCCAATCAGCTTTAGCAGTCCTGGCACAGATGGCAAGTTCCTCTCCCAGAAGGTTGTAGTGATGGGCAAAGCTGGAACATCCTGCGGGAAAAACATCCATTATCAACACAACATCTCCACTGTGAGTGGCAGGATGTAAATCAAGAGATTCTTGCGGCAGAAACAGAACTGGGTTGAAGCAGTTCATGTTATCAGGAAGTACAGCGTATCAAAATTTTCTGCTCAGTTAAAGGGATGAAGAAGAGACACATAGAAAGGATTCACAGCCCAGTTAAAAAGTGCAGCTCTTTCTGATCCCGCATTACAGAGCTGTCAGATGGGTGCCCTCTCTGAGTTTCTATCATGTTCCTGTTTAGGGAAGGGCAGTTTTAGTGAGTAAGGGAAAGTTTATTGTGGCTTTGATTTAGTGAACTTAAATAAAAACAGCCAACAAAATTTTATCGCATCAGCAAGACTGGGGAAAAAAATAATCCATTTAACCTACAGAAAGACTTACAATTGATTCAGGTTCTGGCTTCCAAATTTCACTGTCCGGGATTTTCCTCATAGCAAACAGTATCTGAAAATAAATAACATTCTCTAGTAAGTACCATTCATTCTTTGGAAGGGAAAAAGAGCTGCCTTCAATTTTTGTTTTAAAATGGCATGATGAAGGTAATTGAGCACATAAATTGCTGTGTATTCAAATTTTAAAAGAAAACTCAACCTTTGTACAACTTATTTCTGGGGAGGCCTGATATTAAAGAAGACACTCCTCCTAGAGGAAAATAGAAACAGTAACAGAAAAACCTCTCTATGCTTAGTCCATGTGAGATATTGGGACTTGACTAGTCCAATGGGAACAGGGTAATATGAATATAACTAAGAGTTAAGTATACACTCATGGCAAAGTGAGGCATGCATAAACCAGCTACTGCATGGGCGAGCTCTATAGCCAGGAGTAGCTTGCTTTGCAAATTTTACCATGATGTAGGAAGAAGAACAGAATCCTGTGAGTGATGACGGACCACCACTTTCAGACACAGAAAAGCAAGACTAAAAAGAAAACCTTCACAGTGGAAAAGTAACCATTCAAAGTATCAAAGATACCAGACATCAGCAGGATACCAAAGATTATCTGAAATGATAGTCATGAAAGACAGCAAGATTAACAACTTCTACAGTACAATAAAACAGAGGTGGTGATATTAATGTTTTTCCTATTCCAGGCACTTGTACATTTAAGAATTGCCATCTTTTGCAATAGGCTTTTGTTCTAGACAAGATTCATGGACCCCACCAACTTTTCAATACAAGAGAGTGAGAAACACCCTTGCACTAGATTTTTAACATATTTTCCTTTCACAAGTAAATGAGGAAAGGAAAACAAAAATTTTTACCAGGCAACTAACTTGCCAACTTCTCTGCTGAGGCCTACGGAGGTTCTGCTGTAATGTTTTTACATTAGAGAAGTCATGAAGCACTACCTCTGGAGGTTTTCAGGAACAGGTTAGGTATAACCTTCACAAATGGGACAGTTTAGGGACAGTTGATTCCTGTCTTCTGGGGCAGGGGTATGGGCTAGACGAACTCTCCAGATCCCTTCCAGGCGAACTTCTGTTCCATGACTGTAGTTTTGAGCCACAAGGCTCCCTTCACCTCATAAAACAAAGACAAAATTTCTTTTGCTGCTCCATAAACTGTAATATTCCTGAAAATACTTGAGGAATTGGCATTTTCTCAGAAGCAAAATATTTAAGTTCTTGTTTAATGACTTTATGTAAGGCTGTATCGATAGTCTATCACTGTGTCAATGGTATTGTTGGAAACAGTTGAGGAAGGGACTGGCTTGGTGTGCAGAGCTGCAGAACTGAGCTGTTCCTAGTCAGGCTAGTGGCCATGACCTCTCAGTACGATGACTAACAAAGTGCCCATTTGGGAGAAAAAATGACTAGGTGAGAATTTGGGATTTCTGTTAAAGAAGAAAAGATTTAATTCCTGGAAACAGAGAAGAGTTTGATGAAATAGCCAGAGCCCTTCCTAAGCATTCCAAATCTAAGTGCAAAACCTTCATCCCTTTTGAAGTCTATCCCCTTTGCAGGGATTTGCACCAAGATTTCAGAACACTTGAAGCGGTCAACACTCAGTTCCCGTTTCACCTCCAAACAGAAAATCTTTCATTTTCCATAGGATATTTGACAGTGCCCCCTGTTTTGGGCTTGCATCTGTACCTCTCTGGCTGCTCTTTCTCCAGCCTGTACAGCCCCCTCCATGTATCCACTCCACTCTGTGGCTGTCTCTGTGCCAGCAAAATAGATCCTGCCAATGGGCTGCCGAATAATCCTGGAAGGGGACAAACAGTAAGTCACATCAGCCCTATCAGGAAAGATAACTGACATTCTTGGGTTAATATTAGAATAAAAGTGTTTTAAATAACAGCGAGCACTTAAAGATAGTAACTTTGGGTGAGTTGCGCTGGAGGGGGAGTCTGCATTGTATTTAATTTCTTACAGTAAACGCACCAGTGTTCATATTTTCTAAATGTTTACACTGCTCGTAGGCGTAGAGGACAATTAGTTTGAGATGAGGCTTATTCTATCTCATTATTTTAGCCAGTGTCATAAATACCTAGGCATTACTAGCGCAGTGCAGCATTCTGAAGTACATCCCCATGATATGTAAAGTAACAAGCAAATAAAAAAATAAAAAAGGATTTGCAATAATTATCATTAAAATTACTTTAAATACTAAGGCCTCCATAGGCTCTTCATTACAACTGCTTTATTGCTCTAAGGTCTGTTTAAATTGTGAAAACTTAAACTTCAAAAGTAGGGCTATGCCACCACATTAAAAACTATGTATCTGAATCCAATCACTGGTCTGACCAGCAAGCCTTTTTCTTCTCGGTAAATCTTATTTTCGTGCACAAACTTATATCTGAAAGGACTGTATACAATGGCACACTGATTACTATAGTAAGCCTTGACTGCTAAAAGGAAAGGAGCAGTCCAAAGAAATCACTCATTACTGTCAGTGTTGGCAGGAATCAACTCTCTGCCAGTATTTACAAAAAAACAGCTAAAGATGTGCCACAAATGGTAACACCGATTCCAAATATCCAATGCCAGTTTTGTAAACAGATTGTGAAAACTTCCCAACTCCCTTCCAAGAATCTAGTCAGCTGTATTCACCTAATAACAGACGTGAATAAAACCCCCTAATGATACTGTACTCATCCATCACAAAGCCCAGCTGAGACAAGTGGAAGGTTATAATATGTTTAAAATATTCCCCAGTGATCTTAAAGGTGTAAAGTGAACAGTGACAGAGGATTTATGACCCTTTCTGAGGATATTTATTAACTTGCTCTTATCTTACTACTCCGAAGACCACTATAAATAGACACTGTACCTTCCATACTGAGTCATTATGCCTGGTGGGAAGTAAGCTGTGTAGCAGCCCCCAGAATACTGCTCTTCACACCAGTTCTTCTCTTCATAATGCACTGGCTGTAAAACAGAGATTAATTCACTCAAGGAAAGGACAAAGTCCCGAGGAAGCTGATAAAAGAACTGAGGAGACAGCAGAGAAGAATAGCTTATGATTTGTTGCATGTCAACATCTGACAAGACAAGCACATTTAACAAGTCTCTTAATGCAGCATGGATCCAACACAATAAGCCTTAATTTTAGACACTGCTAGCTATTTTTAGAAAAAAAAACCTAGCTAATCCGGCCACTGTAGAACCTAATCCTCTTAACCTGTCAATGTAAATTTATGCTTTGAGCACAAATTTATGCTTTGAGCCACGTACAGCAAAATTAACCTCTGGTGTACACAGGTCTACTATTGTAATATGTACATTGCATACAAATATATACTGTTAAAAATGCAAAGTATGGCACTTGCATGGTTCTGCGTACAATATTGTTGAGTTTAAAATGATGTAATCTCGAGACTGGTGTCTACAACTTTTTAACTCATGTAAAATTGCCCTTAAAGAATAAAGGGTGTTGATCACTTAAACTAAGTGTGAGATCACACAAATCCTATCAGTTATTTACCATTACAGGGAAGAGATGGCAAGGGAAAGGCAAAAAGAAAAACATGTGCAGCAATGGATCTTAGCAACTAGTAAGAGAGCAGAAATATTACGCTCAACATAGACTGAGAGGAAAAGGCAAGCCTGTCACATCTGAAAAACAGTTGAGATGTATAGTGGTAAGCACTGTGAATGCCACCCATAAAGCTGGACAAGAACATATGTGCCTTTTAACTGTTTCATAAGCTCATTCTTATCCTCACTATCAAACACAACCCAAGACTTGCCATAATCTTCTCTCCACTCCTCTACAGAGGGCAGCAAGCGCTTCGGTGGCAGGTACCTTTTCCAAAACGCTACACAGCGCTGTGCTGGAGCACTGCTGCATTCCGGTTTCATTCTGCCCTTCCCCAGCTCAACAAGTTGACATGAGATGCCGTGGTTTAGATTTTGTGCTTACATGTAAAGCTTCCTCTGATCCCAGAACTTTTGCGTAGAGCTCACACAGCCTCGTCTTCCTGCAAGAGAAAAGCAACAGAAGACTTCTGTGTAAGGAAAAAGAAAACAAACTACCTCTCATATGTCCTAATTTCAAGAGAACCAGTATTAGTATCTGCTTGAACTTGAGGTTACAGCCTTTTGGGATCTATCCTAATTGCTCAGACTCTGGATCACTAGAAATAACTCACTCAAACTCCTCTGCTGCATAAGTGCCGGTTTTACCAGCAGATATGCAAGCTGTTCCCTTAAGATACCTCTAGCAGCCCAAATTCATCTATTATCCAAAGGTTCTCTAGGCTGTCAGGAAAAGAAAGTAGTAAGGCGTTGCACTTTTAAATTGTCTTGGCACATAGTATAACTTCTGGTTTGTTCCTACGAAGATGCAGGTATTGATAGCCTGAGGCTCTCAGGGAATCAGTACTTTATTTCCGTATCTATAAAATTTCCTTCTGTTTTGGTTTATGAGTCTATAAATCCCTGAATATACTTCATTCTGTAGCAAACCCCAAGTGCAATTAAGTTTGTTCCTATAAGCTTTTGGGTCTTACTGTTTACTGTTAGCCGCACTGCACCAATTCCCAAACACAAGATCAAGATGAAATAATAGTTAACGATTATGAAAAATTGTTACAAACACAACACTGGAAAGATGTTTACTTCTGGAAGCAAATCTTGTGCTCCACAGAAAGCCATGCTGGGCACAGAAATACAACAGTTCCAGCTCTGTAACTGTATGGGCTACACTTGCAGCTATATAAGCATATGAGGAAACCGTATCTATACTGCTGTATGAAGCAACCCAGCGATACAGGAGCCCAGCTATACCCATGAGCAGCTGAACTCAAAGAACGCTACAGAAAGGCGATGAGGAGAAAAAAAAACAGGAAGACCTGAACGGCCTTGAAGAAGGTGTCCTCCTGTGCTGGTTGGGGCTTGAGCAGGAAAGTGAAGGCTGCTACAGTTCAGGAAGAGCCGTGGCCCTAGAGTGATTTTGCTGCTGGCAGATGTCAAGCCCAGCAGCAGCAGAGGGGAAGGAAGTGGCCCCTTCCTTGTGCCCCAGGGCGGAGGACAAGGGTCAGCCTGCTCCAGAAGCAGAAACGCATGGTGACGCAGTGACCGGCCAGGAGGGCTCAGAGAGCTGTGGGACCTATATATGAACATCCCTCTGCAGTCAGGGGGTGACATGAATCCAGCAACAGCCGTAACAAAAGGGACCATTTCCTCCATTTCTCCATCTCTCCCTAAGTGAAGTGACCACTGTGCCCTGCAGATCACCAGCACCCACCCAGTGTCTGAGCAGAGTAAAGCCATTTTAACAGCACAATCCAGCAAAGCCTCTGCTGAGGTCTGCCCACCACCTCTCACAAATGTCCACTGGCTCCTGCTTTCAGGGCAGGTCAGTAACACCACAGGGCTCCACAGGAAAGTGAGTTATCACCTTGGGACACATCTGCTTCTGCTCCTCCCAGCAATAAGACAGGGATGAGAAGGACCCCTCTAGATCTGCCTGTGCCCTGCCCCTTTTCCACACATGACTTGCACTTGACACTTCAGGGAGCCTGGAAATGGCATACCAGAGGATGGTAGGGATTCTCATGAATGGCCAACTGCAGGACTCCAAGAAGGTGCAAGTTCACTGCTGTTTGCTATCTACATTGCAAATACAGATAAAAGTTAGTTTAAGATAGCTGTGCAAAAGAAAATATTAAGCTTCAGATCAAGGGCATCTTCAGACTCAAGAAATTTCGATCTTGGAATGAATTATTCATCAATAATAAGGTATTATTTGACAGAAGAAAAAACCCACAGAAATGCAGTTTCTAAAGGATTGAATTGTACCAACAGTAACCTATCACTGAGGACATTTCCCCTAATAAGAGCAATCCTTCCAGATGCACTGGTGTCTCTGCAACATCTGCACTTTTTCTCCTATAACAGTTTAAATAAATACTTTTTATGGATTTATGGCTAATGCTAGCATGGAACGTATGGAATATGCAGTGAGTAAAATCCTTATTTTTTGGCTTTGAACTCAGCTGTGAAATTGCCACCAGCACTAAATAACAGGAATGTTATGCCTGGAGCTACATAGGTAGGGTCCTGTTGAGAGTTACACTGCACCCAGTGTGGAAGAAGAGCACATGCAGACACTCAGCTCTTCTCCCTGGTCTGCTATTCCACAGCTGTGTGTGATGCCATCACCTTTGTTGCACAGCTGTGAAAGGTAGGGCACAATCTAACCACTGTAATTACTCATTGGCACCTGGCCTGGGAAGACGAGCTGGGAGGCAGAAGTGAGTTTTACTCCCTTCAGTCTGGCTTTGGCTGTAAAATGGTTTCCATCCCCTCCCACAACTGCTGTTCCCAGTCATGATTTAGGACAGCTGCCACGGACTCTACATCCTACTGTTCATATCCAAGGATTACCAAAAACCTTACCCTGTCATCAACACGATAAAGGGAGAGCCCAGCTTGTGTTGACAGGCGAGCACAGCATCTCAGCAAGATGCATCCTTTGTAGGGTGCCACAAGAAGTCTGTCCTGAGAAGAGATCCCTCCCTCAAAACACCATAGCCCCCATCTAAAGGACACAAACTGGTTGCACCCTGAGCATACACTGGGACAAGGCCCAGGTTTGTGCTTTGCCTTCTCCTGGAGCCCAGTTTCCACTGGAAGGAGACTTGTGCTCATGTGCAGGAGAGGAGCTGCAATGCAGCCCAGCGGGTTCCTGCCTTGGCTGACTGTGACCAAGACTTTAGAAGCCATAGGCACCCCTGCCCAAGGGTATCTCTATCAGATACCACCCAAGCATATTTCATAACCTTTCTTTAACAAAGCAAAGTCCTTCCTAGTCTAAGGTTTATTCCTCACAATAAAAAAAGTTCAAAATCCCTTATTTAAATCTTGGCCATAGGCAGCGGCAGAGTCAGATAATTGTGCTAATGTTTTTAACACCCAGGGAAAAGCAACCTTTCCTTCATGGTGCTATGCAAACAGCCAGGACAGCCCTTCATTTCACAGAAAGAGAAGCTGTTCTCAAATACTACAAATGGTCAGTTGTATCTAGTGTATTGACACACAGCATAAGACACCATTTGGTGTTTATGATGGCTTAAAATGCTAGGCACACTGGATTTCAGAATACCTACACTACTTTTATTGTCAATCACCTGCTGGGGGTCTATCTCAAAGCCTGAGTGCTGAGGAAAAGGCTGCCTTGTCCATTCCCACCAAAACTAAAAGTGCCCTGTGGTACCAGGCTGTCATTTGAAAAGACTGGGACATTAACAGCCCCATTTAGACCCATTATCCACAGACTACTAGACTACCCGCAAAGCTAATCTGGGATGACTACATCTTCTTTAGTTAGACTCGCTATTGCTGTAAAAATGTTTACTTGGACACAGTGCTCCTTTAAAAACAAACGTATTTTCTCCATGCCAAAATAAGGCTCTCCTCACATCCACACTCGCTACTTGTAGCTTTAATTTGATCAGATACTGTGAATCAGTGTGATGGAAAAAACTCATTACTTTGTTATTTCTATTTTAGTAATAAACAAAAGAGCACTACTGTATGAAGACATTTGTTTCAACAAGACAGTAAAAAAGACCTTCATCTGTGCCTGAAGGGCATTTTTTCCCATAACTGAGGGTAGAGAGCTGGAGGCAGCTTTTTGACCCCTTCACAATGTGGAGGTCTCGTTCATGGCAGCTACAGCAGCCCCAAGGTTGCCCTAAGTTACAGACACTGAAAGGACCCTCCAGGATGATTAGAAAAAAAATCAAGCACAGGAGCCAAGCCTGTGCTTTCAGAGAGCTCAGCGCACTTGCAAGAAGCCAGAGGGGTAGCAGTGCAGAGGGATGAGGCTGGCCCTGGATGCTTTCCGTGAGGGCAGCAGAATATCCACAGTACTGTCATGGTCAGCACCTTAGAGCAGTTCTTTTGCCAGAGTCACATAAGCAGAGCAGCCCTGCTGGAAAATGAGAAGCAGGACTTGAGAGTGTCCAAAGGGCAGGGGCTAGCTACCACATCTGCTGCTTGTTTGTGGGAATTCTGTGGGGTCTTCATTCAAAAACAAATAAGCGATCTTCTTTCTCAAAGTGACATGTCCTCCTACTGTTGCAAAGTTACAGACAACTTCCTTCAAATCAGGGCATTTTTTTCCTGCTCTGGTCATTAATAACAAAAGTTTGATTCAGATTCCATGCAGATCTCCAATACTTACCTTTCTTCTTTTGTGAGACCTGTCAGTCTTCTACACTTCCGAGCAAGAATGAAGCTGTAAAAAAAGGAAGACCACAAACAATTTACTTCCATCATGTTACTACATTTCCTGCATTATTTAAAATGCCAATACCTTATGATGAAATGCTTGTGATTCATAGTATTAGCTTTTGGGTCTCTATCCAAAATATCCATTTCACCTCTCTGCATAACGTTATATGCTATGCCTGCTGCTTGCAGGACTCGCTGTGGAAGGAACCACTCTGAGATTCAGGTTAGAATATTTGTATAAGCTGTTTCCCAATGACCTTAATTTTATACACCAGTGCATGCAGGCATATAACAACAAGACGTGAAGCCTGGGATTGAGCTGGAAATTATTGTTAAATAAACCTTCTAAGACTGATCATACTCTCTGGCTGTTTAAAAAAAAAAACAGAATAAAACAAAATATAATTCTAGAAAACAAATTTTCATTTAAAGAACTGGAAGATTTGGGAGAGGCAAAATATTTGGAGAAAACTTTACATTTCTGCAATCACTCCCTTTTTTCTTCTCCTTCCTTTCCTCATCTCAAATTTTGTATTTTGCCACACAAAAAGGCAAAAGATGACAGTGAGAAAAAGAGAAGAAAAATAGAATTTGATTTTTTAAAATTAGCAATTAAATCGTAGGGAGAATTTTTCTGAAAGTAAAGTTCATGGAACATATTCACCACACACTGAGAAACTCAACTCTTTGACTATTTTAAAGTATTTCCCTTCAAAAGTATCAGGTTTTCTGTTTCAATTGTTGCCTCTAAGGCAAAATAAAAAGGCATTAACTAGACACCTTCTTTGTCTCTTACCCTATTATGGCAGGAAAGCTGCCATCAGGCTTAGTATCGTCAAGTGTTAAACCAATTGGAGCATCTTCATCTTCAATGATCATGGTACCACAATACCCTGGTAAGCACAAAGTGGAAAAGAAGCTAGGATCCATGTATCCAAATGCAGGAACAAGCTTCCAAGAAGTTGTGAAATACTCATAACTTGACTGGAAAAAGCCCTGAACAACCTGATCTAAATTCATCCTGCTTTGAGCAAGGCACTGGACTAGATGACATCCAGAGGTCCCTCCCAATCTCTGTCATTCTCCGATTCTATGATTCTAATGTAGGGAGATATGAAAACGAAGGACAGAAGAACAAAAAAATCAAGTAAAGTGACCCCCATCAATTGACAAAGATTAGCGCACAGCTCCCTAGCAGTGTAGTGTTTCTTTGGCTCAGAGAAGTGCTAGAACATCTCTAGAAGAGAAAATTCAGATCTGAGATGTGCTGACAATTAACAATACTTTTCAAGCATCTTTAAAACAGGAAGTCAATAAAGGAATCTCCTATCATTGAATTCATGACAGAAAAATAAATTATTCCGCAACCTGGTTAGCAAGGAAATTATTAATTGCACAGAAACAGGTTACTCTCAGATACTGAAGATGTTCAAGTGCCTCCAGCACAATTGTTTCCGTATATGACATTTATGTCACACACAGAAGGAGATATTTGTACACTGTTTTGAAAACACAATTGTTCTTGAAAGAAGAGTTTGAAGAAAATAAATTTTCCTTAAAAAAAAAACCAACAGTGTTAGCAAAGCACAGTATGCAAACTATGGGTTCTACCAGGAAATGGGAGTCACTTCTTGCCAATCCATCCCAAACCCAATAGCCAGAATAAGCCAGGATCCAGAACTCTTAAAATCATTCACAGAGATGAAGGGTGGATGACATTTGTAGACACACACAGATATGGACTCTTTATAACCAGTGAAGAGAAATTACATTGCAGATTGTCTTAGATTCAGTAAGTTCTAAAAGAGATCTGAGGAATCATGATGGAAGTATTCAGCGTGTAAAGGGAGTGCAGGATGGCTAGCCCAGCTGGGGACGTCTCTGTGAAGACACCTTAAATTAATCCTGCCCAGTGCATCCATAAGGCAGAGTTTTCGCAGGCTGATAACTAACGGGATGAAACCTCTCTCCATCACATACCAGTTGTACCTTTAGATTACCGTACAAGTGGGAGAGACTCATCTCATACCCAGGTGCCACTGAAGGAAAAGGAGAGGACAACAAAGAACAACCAAGGCAATAAGCAACAGACGTGAGTTCTCCCTTCATGCCTACTTCCTCCTTTTTGTTCTCCCATCCACCCTCTCTTCCCAACTGATCTCTCAAGTTTCTCAAACAGGGAAAGGCAAAAATGGCATAGAAGTATACAAAGTCTCCTTCTAAGGTCCAGCATCCTCTAAACACAAAGTCTACTCAATTACCATGTACTTTCTTCCCTCTCTCTGTAACTACTATTCCCTTCAATTAAAATGTAATACCCTTCTTTCTCCAGAAAGTTTCCTTATAGTACACAATGCACTTGATGACTGAGCCCATGGGGATTCGGTTGATGAGCTGGTTTCTCATTGGTGGCAAAGGTGGGTTGAAATGAATCTTCAAACCAAGAGCTGGGGGAATGGCACTGATCACATATTTGCCCTGGAAAAGAAATTATACATAAGCCAAATACATTCTTCACTACTTCATCCTAAGTATATTGCTCTAATGATCTTGGCAGACATCTGGGGAGGCTGCAGGGTGTATCTTCTGAAGGAATTTTGGCATTTAGCATAAGAATTGCAAAACCCTCAAAAAATCCTAGTGGTTAAACAACAAACAAGCATTATATAAACAGCCATCTGTTCCAATGATGGGCAGCTGCTCTTTCCCCAGTGCTTGAAAAAAAGCCAGTGGAAAGATTTTCAGTGTTACAAGAGTCCATCGGTCTCTCTTCCATCTGGATTCCTCTGTTACAACTTGGAAGCAAGGCCTGAAATGTTTTTTACAGAAAGTTACTAAGCTACATTTTTGTATTCACCTCACAACTATCGTTTCACTCAGAAAGTAACTGAATACTAAGAAGAGATGCTAGTGAAGGAAGAGGTTGAATATACACTTTGCTTTCCAGGCATCACTTGAAAACTCTATCATTGCTATTACTCAGGGACAATGAGAAAGTGTGACTTTCTGTCATAGTCACTTTAACCTCTGCTACAGTTTTGTACAGGAGTTTTGAGAAGTCAGAAGGGAAAAGCTAAAGGTTTTCAAGCCATCCCAGTACAAACAGTTGCTTAAATGTTTCATTACCTCATATAATTCATGATCTAAGGTTTCCACTATGACGCTTTCACCCGACTGGTCGATGCGGATAACTGGCTTCCTCAGCTTCACCCGGCCTCCCAGGCGCTCCATTATTTTCTCACTGATCTGGCCAGAGCCCCCAACAAACTTCCTCTCCTGAAACACAGAAAACAAGAACTTGGCAAAGCAGAATCAGCAGATCAATGCATGCAAAGCATGTATCACGACAAACGTTTTGTTTGGCATTCAAAACAAAGCCCATTCTTCCGTTGTTATCAAACCTTTTTGGGGAATTTCAGCAGCCTCACTTGGAAAACGTATTTATGTTCGGTTCTCTTTCAGTGAACCTCTCAAACACTCCCAGTACTTCACCATCAGCCAAAATTAGAAGTATCAGTAACCTCATGAGAAAATGCCTTCTCATGTGGTCTCCAAATGGATTCCACAGACCTGTGTGAATCAGCAAGACTTCTAAAAAGTGCTTAAACTTTTAAACCTTTCTGAGTTCACTATTATCCCTGCAGAGGTCTGTGCATCAGAAGCAGGAATCCTGATCCTCATAATAAATAACAAGGTATAAAGAAGTGACGTAGCTCACACCAAAAACGTATCCTGCAGCATAACCTAACTTAAACGCAAAACACCTCTAACATAACACAGAATTCAAATAATATGTTATGCAATGTATATACAGTTAAATTAACTATAATTATCAGTTATCTATGCATATTTATGCATTTTAACAAGTTTTCATGTATTCTTTGTATTATTAGTTATTTATGATTAAATAATTTGCATTGCTAAAATAGAATTATTTCTAATATAATTAGTAAAATTTGCATTTCTCAAGTGTAAGACCATTAACAGTCTTTACTTTCTTGAAATGTAGAAGCAGCACTAATACACCAGATTTCAAACATTTCAGAGCAATGCCATATTGAGGCAGGGTGTTTGTTTTCTTCAGACTGATTTTAAAATCTTAAGTTTTAATCCTGGGAGCTAGTGTCTTTAGGAACCCAGTTCTGGGCTACATTTTCAGTATTAATTTGGAGCACACTACACACTCGTGTATTGCCATCCCAATTAAGTGCTTCTGAAGTGGTAAGGCTTGCTTCAGCCTTGTGACAGAAATAAGCAGAATACTTTCTTTTTTTAAAGTGTAAAAGCAAAGTACGTGTTCTAACCAGAGCCCAAAATTAAGCCAGAACCAGGAACTGATACAAATCTACCGATCTCTGGGCCAATGCCTTCAGCACAGGAATAGCCTTCAACATTTGTTTTGCAAGATCCAGATTAATGTGTACGCGAATAGAACTAGTTATCAATGTGCTACTGGCTCAAAATCATGGATGTCTCAGTTGGCCCTCTGAACTAAAATAAACAAGCAAAAAAGGTGAAGTTAAAACAGGGCCTAACACAAGCTGCAGAAGGTGATGGCTGACAGTACCTGCCCTCCGTTGGTTGTTGAGAATATCCTTGCTGTCCCCCCACACTGCTTCACGTACCACAAAAACCAAAGGGCAGAGACCTCGTGGGGTTCAGAAGTGACATCCACATTCACAAACAGAGTTGCAAAACTCTTGGCAGCACTGCAACAAAGTGAGTTAATTTAAAAACTGAAGAAGGGTGACAATCTTGTTCTTTAGTAGGAGACAGACTATCTTTGACAACATCTTCTTTCACAGAGAGCAATGGATTCCTTAATTTCATTTGAAGTAGGAAAAAATATAAATTCCTTTTATGCAACATTTTTCAAAAAAATGTTAATCATGCACTGCTGTATTCCTGCTGAATGCCTGTCCCTCAAGCACACAGCATAAGGGTTATTCAATATTTGTCATAAAAAAGTTAGGGATCTTGTCTAAGCTAATTATCTAAGCTCTCCGGATTAGTCAGCATCCCCTCACTGTCTGCTCCTCTGCTGTGCTCAGGAAGGGTGCTGCAGCTGGAACACAACAAGGAAAGAAATGTAAGTAGGAAGCCATAAGTGAAGAGACAGCACATTAATGCAAAAATCTGGCAAGAAAAGGTAAAGGATACTTTTGGTTGCTCAACTCAGTATTTTAAACAGTGGTCTGGTGGCCAGTGGTGGTGAACACAGAAGTGGAAAAGTGGCCTGTGTCTGAAAAAGGATCACTGCTTTATGTCCTCCAGTTGGTGCTTTCATAACAGCTCTACTGAAAATCCACTGAAAATTACTGTATAAACCTGTACAAGATTTTGGGGTGCACTAAGACAGAGTTAATTAAGGCTCAGGGAAACATTCCTGCTGTTAGAAGTAAACACCTCCTCTGCCCTCACTCTGACAAGGAGTTTAAAGGGACATGGACAGAACCAGGAGATGCTCAGCTTAACTGCATTGTGATTAACAGGGACTGAGATTCTATAGGCATTTCATATGCCAGGCATCAGGCAATCAATAACTTCCAAAACCAGTACAGAATCCACTTGTAGTTGCTTCTTTCTTTTTTCAGTCTTCGAACTTTATAAAAAGGGGAAAAAAAAGAAAAAAGAAGTGAAAAGCGTAACTCAAACATACTATTTCAAACAGCTGTAGAACTACACAGAAAAAACCCACATCTTCCATCCTTTCTAAAGATGCAAAGTCCCACTGAAGTAAAAAGTTGATCCATTTTCTGAAATACAGGTGCATTCTGGCTTCATTCTTGACAGCCAAAAATAATACAGAAAATATTTATCAATATTTGTCTGTATAAACACATACTATAAAATAGGATCAACTGAAAGATATTTTGTCTAATGGGAGAATTATAATATGTATTTATTAATATTTCATAAGCAGAAGGTATTAAATGGTGGTTAAATTCTCCTAGCTCCTGCCTCCTTCTCCCATTGTTTTTCAGCACTTCAGTTCCCCAGTTTCTCCTGGTGTTTTACCTAAAAATGGCAGTATGATTTCCACCAAGAGCACTCAGGGTATTTCCAGCATGCAATTCTAGCCAAAAGCAAATCTGTACAGTCTGTCAGATGAGAGGAAACAGTGGAAGACTACCCTTCTGGGTCATTACCTTCCAGGCTGGGAAGTTTCTACAACATGCTACCTAAATCTTGAACAAACTGGGCAAATCAAGCTGAGATGCACACATAAAATCTGAAAAGCATCTTGGCATTAAGGGAGGCTGACAGGTGTGTCAATATTCAGGTAAAATGTCACGTCTTATTCCATCAGAGTTTGAAAAAAAATGACTGTAGTCACGTGAGCTACTGGATATTGAACGACTACCGGTGCATGGCATTTTGGTAACTTGTTTTGGTAACTTTACCAAATCAGAGATTCAGATGGCCAGCAGAACCACCAGCATACATTTCTATTTGGTTTTACTGAGCATGGACGGTGACAAGAAAGGCCTTCTATATCCTTTCATGCAATTGTAACTCTTGTTAAAGCAAAACAACCAGAAGATTAAAAGTTTTTGGACAAGAGCCTACTGTCCATTAACAATGATCATGTTGCTCTCTCGAGGCTGGCTGAAGCTGTAAAAATGCCCCCATCGACAACAGTGTCAGCTTAACTGGGTCCTCGCAGGGTTCTGCACCAAGCTCTGTGCAGGCTTGCTGCAGCCATAGAATAGAATCATAGAATTGTTAAGGTTGGAAAAGACCCTTAAGATCATTGAGTCCAACCCTTAACCTACCACTGCCAAGTCCACCACTAAACCATGTCCTCGAGCACCACATCTACACATCTTTTAAATACCTCCAGGGATGGAGACTCAACCACTTCCCTGGGCAGCCTGTTCCAGTGCCTGACTACACGTCAGCTGCTTAGCAATTCTGAAGAGGTTGCTGTAGAAATCAATCTGCTTTACAGCAAGGCAGAATTAATGGGTTTTTTTTGCTTCAGTGCAAAGAAAACCAATCAAACTGTTGTTGAATAGCAAGTAAAGAAAAATTGCTTTGATGTATACATAAAAACAGGAACCATTTTCAGTTTCCCTGGGTGGTATATAGTACAGCAGTTAAACAATAGAATGATGGGTGTTAAAGTGATTTAGTGCTATTTCAAGACAAATGTTATTTTTATAGCACTTTGGTAAAATCGGCTGGCCCAGCACAGAATAAACGTGTGTTTTGAATCAAACTTTTGATGGAACAAACATGCTGTAGCCAGAGCATTTTTCTCGTAAAAGTTAAACACACAGTAAAGAGAGGAAAAGTGCACATAACAGATGAAGGTACTACCTATGTCTTCAGAAGTAACCCTCCCCAAATACATTTTCCTTTTATCTTTATTTTAGTCTAAAAAGTTACAGAAATATAACAGAATCTACTGTGTGTGCTGCTGACAGGTGTCATGGTCCATTATTACAAGATTTTCTCACTCCATTTCTTTAAAAAGACTGGATTCTAGTGGTAGTTATATCTGTTTGCAAAGCAGTAACACCTGTTTGGAGCTCTAAGGTATATAAATTAAGGTATTATATTTTGTATTAAGAGTTTCTTACTTTGTCCAGCAAATTTTATCTATAAAATCTTGCATAGTCATTTTGTCCCATTCTTCTGCGTGTGGAGCCTTCCATGGGGCTTCATTGGGAATCTAAGGATACATAAAAGAGCGTTAATCAGCAAATGAATGAATGCGTGGCATACGAAAGAGACAACAAACACAAACAATCTCATCTTTACACAGTAATTCAGCCTGCAAATTCCTGGCAGGTAATACAGTGAACTTAACAGAGGATGCTTTTCGTTTTTTGTTGTTTGTTTGTTTTAAGATTTTTTTTTTTTTTTTAGATTTAAGAATAGAGAATAACTTTAGAGTTAAAAACTTTGCCTAGAAAGGCAAAGTACAGTGCTGGGGAATGTATTCCATATCTCTCCCATTCATCTACGCAAGTAATAGCAACCTCTTCTCAAAGTCTTGTAGCTCAGTCAATGGAAAACATACACAACTGGTAAAAAACTAAAATTGTTGAGCTGAATTTGAGGGTGGAAAAGGGCATACATTTGAAGTCTACAAGCCTCTTAAAATACTATTTACCCAATCATCAGGCAAAGTGCTAAAAATCACATGCATAAATCCTAATGTTCATATATCCAGAAAACGAAGGCATGACTGCAGACAGCCTCAGCAGCATGACCTTCAGAAAAGCTTGCCAGGATGCCACTTGTAACATGTGCTGTGACCATCAGTGTGTACCAAAATGCATGGCACGATGCTGCTCTTGCCAGCACCAGGTTTGTTCAAGCTAGAGCAGCTTGGCCTGTCTGCATCCTAGTCCCACCTTCACTCCACCCCTCATGGAGACGAAGCTGAACTAAGATGGTCAGCTGCAATTCCTGATGCCGTACCTCCTTTCCCATTTCATCCATGGTCCTCCATAAGTTGTTGTAGTCCAGGTAGGCCAACGGATTCCACATAGGAGGGAATGGACCTTTAAAGGGGTAAGACTTACCCTATACAATGACAAACAAACAAAAACATCATAAAAACTAAATACAACCATAATCATGATTTCTATGTGCAGGAAGCTGCACCAAATGGTTAAGCGTTCACTGGAAGGAAGCACAAATTTAATCAATACATGTAACAGCTTCCGACAGATCACGTCTGCGTGTGCATGTAGAACAACAGGCAATGGACGTAAAATGAAACATGGGAGCTTCTGTCTGAATGTAAGGAAACACTTTTTCACTGTGAGGGTGACTGAGCACTGGCACAGGTTGCCCCGAGAGGCTGTAGAGTCTCCATCCTTGGAGACACTCAAAAGCTGCCTGGACATGGTTCTGGGCAGCCAGCTCTAGGTGGCCCTGCTTGAGCAGGGGGATTGGACCAGATAACCTCTAGAGGTCCCATCCAACCTCAACTGTTCTGCAATCCTGTTGTTCTACATGTGCAACTTAAGTGTGATACACAGTTGAATTAAGTCAGTTGTATGCAGAAATGATACTGTCTTGTATCTTCAAAACTTTATGTTGGGCACTTCTGGGCAACAAAACTAACACCCTGCAGTAGAGTCACTAAGATCAGACCAAAAAAATGAGATGGAGTAGCATTGCTCAACTAAGATGAAAAACTGGCTATTTGTAACTGAAAAAGAGAAATATATCTTACATTTTTTTCTCCTAAATATTCATGAAAGGACTGAACGGTTAATTATATTTAGTGTTTGGTTTTTTTTTTTCTTTCAAAATCAGACAAAAGCAGCTGTGATGAGCTTCATTATATGCTAAAAACATAGCTCAGAGACCTTCCTGGAAAAAAATGGTTTCAGCTAACCTAAAAATCCCCAGCCCTACAGAAAATGTAGCATTTACTAATAATGGCTCATTCTTCCAATCCAACACCTCCAGCCATAAATTCCAGTGAGTGATAGTGTGGCCAGTATGAATGTCCTAATTACATCATTATATATTTAATAGTTAGATTTTGTATATCTCCACTACTAGATATTCAGAAAGTTTAGCTGAATTAAGAGTGGAAGAAGACAGGTAATTTGTAGAGCTATTATTTACATGGGATTTCCCTGCCTGACTATATGGATGGCAGCATAACAGCTTTAAAAATTCACAAAGAAATGCTCATTAGCATTATGTGGTTACTCATTTTTTCACAATGCATTCTGGACTCCATAAAATAGATAAACAATAAAGGCCATATTGTGTGCCACAGTTGATTTTTCAAAGCTTATATTAAATTATGTATTTAAGTGGGCACTGCATCAGCATGAATGTCAATTGGTAGAAGTACTAACTTTTAATAAATATTTGATGCAGCGCCACACCAACCCATCACTAAAAAAAAATATTTACACTGACTTCAAAAGAAATACTGCATGAAGTTTTAATATTTAGAACCAGGTAACACCACCATCACCACAACAACACTGTGTCTTGCTGACGAGAAGCAGCGGAAAACCACTTACTCGAAGAAGTGTCAGGCTTGATTTGATTTAGCCTCCTCATTGATAATGTGAAAGAAGGGATAGAGAGCACATTATTCAAATCTGCAGGTGTTTGCAAACACCAGAAGAGACAGTAAAAGGGCACAAAGGGATCCTGAAAGACTCAAAACTTGGTCCAGAAATAACGAAATGAGATATAACCTTGAAAAGTGCTGGCTAATAACTTTGAGGACTTCTAATTCAAAGTGAGGGATACTTAGAAAGCAGTAAGGCCAAAAATCAAACCTAAAGATAAGAGAAAAATAGTTTACAAAAAAACCCCAACAGGTTAGAGAATGTGAAGCAGAAATTGTTTTTTAACCTAGTCTTTGTATGGATGCAGGACTCTAATGGAATCCTTGTCAGAAACACCAAGGTAATGAAAGTTAGGAAGAAAGCAAAGTGTAGGAGGAAAGGAATTAATTCTTTGGTACATGGACATATGAAGAAGTAGCTGCAAAACAACAATTTTATTTTGCAGTGCTTTTGAGGAGACATTACGGTTTGTAAAATGCCAAAACATCAAATTTTTATAAGTTTTCAATCAGAAGTTCTGTCATAGCCAAAGTAGATCTCCAGTCACTTAACGAGCCAAAGGTACCAAGGTTGAAACCTCAGCATTTCCAATTTAAGAATGGACATAACAGCACATGTTCACAAATACTCCAGAACATGGAGGTGGGCTTTTTTTTTTTTTTTCATTCAGCATGGAACAAAAGCACATTTCTACAGCTCTTGTGCTCAACCATATGAAAATACATTAAATTGGAATCAGGAAAACATGTCCCTGTAGATGGAGATTAACTCAGTGAGTTTGTTTCATCAGAAGCATTTGGTCCTGACATGGACATTTGGGTACTACTATGGAATCCCCTAACATGAAATTAATTTGAACTGGGGCACACCTTCATACTCTGCTGCCAAAGGACTATGAAAGAGCAGCAAAAGCTCTCAGACTGAGCACCTTCCTGTCCCAGCTAGTAACATCTGAATCATGTTGGTAATTACCTTTTAACCTTTTGGGGCACATTAAAATTCCATAACTAACTCCTACGGCAACAAGAAGTCAGTTTTACCGTGCCTTCTTCTGAACACTGGAGTCACCCTTCACTTCTGTAAACACTGTGTAGGTATTCCAAAGACAGAGCATATCAGTTTGGTTTTAAGTACCTAGCATTTCCCAGATTTAGATTAATGAAACACGTATACTGCTGTGCTCAAGAAAACCAGGACAGCATCAGAATGGGTTATTCCAATTATTGATTTTGTTCTGAGCTTCCTGCTCTGCCAGAGGCAATCCTAACTGAGTTATCCCCTCTGAGTTAACTCAAGTCTTATGAATTCCCTGCGGTGCTTCCTCATGACCGCCCGGTGAAGAGACACACAAAACATATCTTTGTTTTAGCGTTCTTCTATTTCACTGCATTTGAACTGCTGAAAGAGAAATCTTGGGTATGTGTCTTGTGCAGAAATCTGGGGTAACAAGTCTCATAAAGCACAAGAACAAACTTCAACCTGAAAAAAAAATTAAAAAAAAATCATAAAAGTGAGGAAGTCTCCTGTGAAAGTTACTTTCAAGAGCTCCTAAGACATTACCTAAGGCCTGATCCTTATTTCCTACACAGACAAAACTCCAGTAGCTGTCAATCAGAATTTTGTTTGAGAAGAAACTGCAAGACTAGGCTCTACACAGAAACAAAAACAGCAGCACCAAAGAAAGACTACACATAGCTCTGAGTAGGTTCTAACAAACTGAAACATTTCAGCTCTATTTCTGATGAATTTGTACTTTTTCAAAAACAACCACCTTATTGATATTTAGGCAAAATTTGCCTATTTCTATCATATTGCTAGGAACAGCATTCTCCATACCTCCTGGTGCTGTATAATCTCTAAAGAAAAACAAGCCACAGATGAAAAATATGCCCCAAGATGCACAAAACATTTCCTTTTCAAATATTTTTTATACCTAAATCAGAGCAGTATAAAAATAGCAGTAATAACCACCCCTTCTGATCATTTGACATATTTCAACACCAGTGCTATAATGCTCAGAAGTATTTCTTACCTTTTTATTTTTTTTTCAGGGCTTAGTGGTATTTAGTACAGGCATATATATTTTTTAGAAACTGTTTCATGATGCCACTTGCAATGCTTCCAAAAGCAGAACACCAGCATCAGCAGCTGGAAGTCTACTTGCTACTGTATGTGTCACTTGCTGCTTACAAAGGCTGTTGCTGCAGTATGGGCTAAAGCATACTGAAGAAGATGAAACTATAGGGAGGAAATTCATGCAACCCAGCTGTCTCAGGAATAAACAAACAGGGAAATGAGAAATCCAGTGTTTGTCATAAATATTACAATTCCCAATAGATTTTCTCATCCATCTGTTTCACGTCAATGAACATTTATTTGGCTTAGTTACACTGGACCCATGTAATATAAGTAGTATAGAAATAAACTTTCTGCGTACAACCACTCTGTTTCAGGTCAAATAGCTGACATAAGAAGTGGGTTATTACAGGGGAAAAAAACACAGCATGGCAACTGAATATCAGCAGCCCCTTGAATATCAGCCCCAGCAGTTGGGAGGGCATAGGGACCAGAACCCACACACTTTCTCCTGAGAGGGTGAGAATGAGTGAATGGTTGGCTGAGAAAAGACATGCTCTGCCAGGAAATATCATCAGTATCTCAATGCAGAGTGGGACCTCAGGAGGAAGACTGCTTTTGCAGGCACAAGACAACTACATGCTCCCCTAAACATTATGTGCCCAGGTACCGCCTGAGTGGGATGCCAATATTGTGAATTGAAGCCCCTGGTGCCAATGATCCATTCATTTTTTTTAGTAGAATAGTATAAACATCTTATAAATATAGTCAGCTTTCATTGGAAGAAATGAGATGATGTGGTGCATTCTCTGCATTACTGAATAAGCACAGATATTCCCTCAGCTAAATCATCAAAACCTTGGAGTAACTCATGCTAACTTCACCAAGATGTCACTCTGCATTTTAATTCACAGTTACATAGGTTTACAGGCACGTAGTGCCCTCTGCTGATTCGCAGCACTGGTACATCACACATACCTTGTTCTCTCAACTCGAAATCCTAGTAACATCATTCATATAAAGCACAGAAATGGTAAGATGCAAAGTTGTGAGAAGAAAACCAAGAAAGAGCAAAGCATCACTTCAGGCTGTAACTCTGTACCGGTCTCAGAGATTCAGTTTCTCATCTGCTGCCCTGTGGAAAACTACCCTTTTGGTTTGGTTTGTGGGGGGTGTTCTTTGGTTTTGTTTTTTTTTTAATTCATAGCACCTAACACTATGTGTCTTTGGGACTAAGCCTCTTGTGTAATCATAATTCTCAATAAAATACAGCAACTAGCTGGACCAAGCTGAGAGAGGTATACAGGCCTACTTAGAAAATTGTAACAGTGTCGAGCTTCATTGAAGTTCTCTTCTTTGAGAAACTGTTCAGGAGCTCATATACTAAGCTGGTTACTGTAGAATTACAAAATTGTTTAGGTCAGAAAAGACCTTTAAGATCATCGAGTCCAACCCTTAACCTACCACTGCCAACTCCACCACTAAACCATGTCCCTAAGCACCACATCTAAACGTCTTTTCAATACCTCCAGGGATGGGGACCCAACCAGTTCCCTGGGCAGCCTGTTCCAGTGCCTGACAACACTTTCAGTGAAGAAATTTTTCCTAATATCCAATCTAAACCTGCCCTGGCACAAGTTGAGGCCATGTCCTCTTGTCCTATCGCTTGTTACTTAGCAGAAGAGACCGACCCCCACCTCACTACAACCTCCTTTCGGGTAGTTGTAGAGAGCGATAAGGTCTCCCCTCAGCCTCCTCTTCTCCAGGCTAAACAACCCCAGCTCCCTCAGCCGCTCCTCTTAAGACTTGTGCTCTAGACCCTTCACCAGGTTCATTGCCCTCCTCTGGACATGCTCCAGCACCTCGATGTCCTTCTTGTAGTGAGGGGCCCAAAACTGAACACAGTATTACAGGTGCAGCCTCACCAGTGCCGAGTACAGGCATACGATCACTTCCCTAGTCCTGCTGGCCACACTGTTTCTGATACAACCTGGGGAGCCTCGGGGAGTCGAGAGAGACACCAGGAGCCAGCAGCTCACGAGACCCAGGCGGGACCAGGAGCAACGGCGGACAAGCCCCCCACACCTTGGGGAGTGCTGGCGACCAGGAGCAACGCCAACAGGGTGGGCAAACAGGGCGTGGTGCGTCAGCAGCGGCGCGGCGCAGCAGTTCACACGGCAGCTTGCACGGAAGGGTGTGCAGGAAGGGCGCTGAAGCTTTCTCAGCTCAATCGGGGAGCAATGGTATCCACCGGGCAGAAAGCCATGGCCTTTCTAAGCTCTGCACCCACCACGACTGACGCAGCTTCCCAGAAGGAGCTCCGGTGGGAACAGGTGTCAGGCTGCAGGGTGTGCCCTGCTCTCGAGCCAGACCCAACAGCAGTAGTGAGCACTCCTGTGGGAGGTGTGCCCAGGTGGAGGAACTCCTCCACTTAGTGACAGAGCTCCAGGAGGCGGTGAGTAGGCTGAGGAGTATCAATCAGGGAGTGCGAGGGAGACGCTACTGGAATAGCACCCTACTATACTGACAGATATCCTAAAGGTAAAAAGATATATAGGTTAGAAAACATAAATGCAGAGCAAGGAAATCTGGATAACTAATGGTGCAAAGCTACAATATTAAGACATGCCAAAATATCCTCCAAATATCTTTCAATATCTAATATGAAATCATCAGCTGTGGATGCCAGAGTGTTTAGTGAAATTTGGTCAGCAAAAGTTTAAGTGTAGCATAGCCAGTCACATTGGCTTGAAACATGCATCCTGAAAATGAAATGAGCTAATTGGGAACAATTTGGTTTTGCCACATTATAGAAATAAAGTCCCTCTTCACTCTGCCACAACATCAGTCATACAATTGCTGGAATACTTGCCTTATCTGCAAAAAGGCAGAATGAAAAAAACCAACACTGATGTGATTTAGAAAGGTAAACTGAGGTTCTGCTCTGAATTTAAAAGCGAATATAACTATTTGTTCCAATCAGCTGAGAGAAGAGCTAACTAAGTCTCCCTCCTACTAGAATGGGATTTTTTTTGTTTTCGGACTCTAAAAAACACCTTCACAAAAAGCACTCACGGTGTCTTACGAAGCACAGATTTATAGGGACTGTGGTTCTAAATACTCTTTGAAGTCAAGCCTGCGTGCGGCTTTCAACACTTGAATTAAACCTGCCAACAAACTGGATAAAAATAAATAGAAAACTTTTCAGTATTTCTAGAATTAGTCTTAAAAAAAAAACAAAACAAAAAAACCCCACCTTCTTCCCCTCCCAAAAGTGGATAAATGGGCAAAAATAAATGAAAACAGGAGAAAAGTGGAGTTCCATTTGGGAGGAAGCCATCAAATGAGCTCTGCCCACAGATAACATAATCAAGCACACAAGGCACACATGCTCTCTCACAACTAAACCACTATCTTTAAAGTAGAAGTTAACACTGGGCTCGCTAGTTTTGGTTCTGAGATACTCCAGGTTATTAAATTTCTTACCTAAAAAAAAAAAAAAGAAACCTTGCATAAAATTTTACAGACGTGTGAAACCCAGTATGCTCAGCCAGCTGTTCCTGTATGAAATACACATTTCTCTAATTCTGTTTTTCTGTAGACCTCAATCAACTTCTCAAGGGAAACAAAAATCAGTTCTTACAATCAGATGCAATTGAAGCTTTTCTCCCAGCAGCCTGAATTAAATAAGCTAGGTGGGAGCACAGCTCTTTTTCCTTATCTCCTAGGGAACAGACCCTGGGGTCTGGGAGGGCTAATATTGAGGAATTTTCTTTCCATTCGGATTTAATTAAGAAATGCATACTTTATTTCCAGTTCATTTTTCTTACTACTTTCATCTTCATGCTACCATTAGGTCACAGCTGCCAGTCTTCCAGTCAATCTTCTTGATCAATAAACATCCCTTGCAAGACCTTGCTTTATAGTTCCCTTTGACAGAGATCACTTTGCAGATTTGCTGTACATAATCTTGCTTCTTTTAGGCTCCTATAATACAAATATTACCCATCTTTTAATTAAAAAGGCCTAATTATGAACTTCCTTCTGGCAAGTACTGCCAGGTGGCTGGCACAAAAACAGGAAGATGGCCCTTTATTTACAGGGCAGGTCCAATAAGACCGAAACAAGACCAGTCTTTCCTATACTCTTGCCAATGACTGCTCTTCATTCACAGCATGGAGGATATCCCTTGTGGGAATCTGGAAGATGCTTTCATCAACCTCAGCCTGTTCAATCCTCAGACTCACTTTTGAGGCTACCAGCAAGTGTGATTAATGACACGGTGTCTTGTGACAGGAATGCCTGCATCCCTGTATCTAATAAAGAGTTTAAATAGCATAGATGTGCATTCCAGTAATGATGTGTGAAACTACCAAGGCCCTGTAGTAATTTAAACATCTTTGAATTTACTTGGCTTCCTTTTCAAGACACCAGATGCCCAGCTTCTTAAAGATTCTGATGTATTCTTCTCAGTTCACCACGTTGTAACAAATTGTCAGCAAAAAGGGGAAAAAACAAAAGATGTGGTGCCATTTCGCCTCACTTAAATTGATGGCAACTGAGAGTCTCACAGACTTTTCATTCTCTGACTGCACTCTAAGATATACAAAGAAAAATGAAAGCATTTTTATCTAGTCGTTCAAAAATCCATTTAAGCTGTTATGCTATATGCTACAGACTATGCCAGGAGATACTGCCCTTAGATTTGCAGAGAAGCAGGTCAAAAGCTTAAATGAATCATATTGCTTAGCGTCAATGCATATATCACTGATATCACAGAAGAAACACCAATAAATTCTATAACTTCAGATACAGCAGTCGCTTATCCAGCTGCTAATTAAATCCCAATACAACAGGACCATCACATTTTTTATTCATGAACAAGACCACAGCAAACTGCATTTTAATAAGGACAATAGTGCTGAAAATGAATGACACCCAAGAGGGCTGTAAAATTTTTTTCTGCAGATCTATTGTAGATCAGTGTGTAACCCGCTAACATTAGTGCGGATTTGTGGCCTTAGTTAAAAGTATTGCATGTATAAGACTAAATATTCACCTTCAGTGATGTGCAGCAGACTGGGTTCACATTAGCATTCTCCCCAGAGATGTCGATTGTATATGAAAATTGTGCTAAATTTAAAGACGGCATGACATATATTTGGACACCTCTAGCCAGTGCTGCTGGCAGATGAATGGGTATGAGAAAACTCCATTCTTAAGGAGAACTAAGGGAACTTAATGGAGGTAACGAAGTAATCAGCAACCCACTGTCAAGAACCTGTCCAGTGAGTAGGGAGGAGATGCTTCATGCCCAGCAGGCGCGTCTCCTCCCTGTCTGCCCCACCTTCCCAGGTGCCCTTGCCTAATAGGTGTGAGGGTCTGCAAGTGGAACCGAACAGTGATGAGGATGATGGTTCATCTAGCTCGGAGGTGTTGCCAAGGTTAAGTTGGCCTATGCCCCGTGTCAAAACCACTTACATAAAAAAAAACAAAAAAAAACGGTTCATTGTCACAGGAGGCTCTCTTCTCAGAGGAACAGAAGGCCCAATATGCAGACCGGACCCACTTCTTAGGGAAGTCTGCTGCCTCCCTGGGGCCCAGGTTAAAGACGTGAAGAGAAAGCTCCCTACCCTGGTACGGCCCTCAGATTACTGTCCCGTATTGATTTTTCAGGCAGGCAGCGATGAAGTTGCAACTGGAACTCCACGGGCAATCAAGAGAGACTTCAGGGCCTTGGGATGACTGGTTAAGGGATCAGGAGCACAAGTAGCGTTCTCCTCTGTCCTTCCAGTTGCAGGGAATGACGAGGGAAGACGCAGGAAGAGCCAGCAGATCAATACCTGGCTCTGAGCCTGGTGTCACCCACAGGATTTGGGGTTTTTTCATCGTGAGTCGGTTTACACAACACCAGGCCTGCTGGTGACAGACGGGGTACCCCTGTCTCAAAGCGGGAAAAGGATCTTTGCCCAGGAGTTAGCAGGGCTCATTGAAAGAGCTTTAAACTAGATTGGAAGGGGGAAAGGGATAAACCCCGGCTTGCTAGAGAGAAGCCTGGGGGCGGCACGCCAATGTTTGAGGGACGGTGTGCTAGTGAGGTCCTTCAGTCTGCCCTCCCAGTGGAGGTAAGGGATGGAGATCCACGCGGCAGCAAAGACGCAAGCGCTATGGATGTGTTAGAAACCATGGAAGCGTCCAAGAGCGGTCAGGTAGGAATTAGGGCTTCTCTGCGCCAAAAGGTGGCGGGATCAGTAGCCCAACTGAAGTGCATCTACACCAATGCACGCAGCATGGGCAACAAACAGCAGGAGCTGGAGCCTTTGTGCAGCAGGAAAACTATGACATAGTTGCCATCACGGAAACGTGGTGGGATGACTCGCACAACTGGAGTGCTGCAATGGATGGCTAGAAAGTCTTCAGAAGGGATAGGCAAGGAAGGAGAGGCCGTGGGGTAGCCCTGTATCTTAGGGAATGTTGTGACTGTCTAGAGCTTAACGATGGTGACGATAGGGTTGAGTGTTTATGGGTAAGAATCAGGGGGAAGGCCAACAAGGCCGATATCACGGTGGGAGTCTGTTACAGACCACCCAACCAGGATGAAGAGGCAGACAAAGTATTCTATAAGCAGCAGTGTCACAATCGCTAGCCCTTGTTCTTGTGGGGGACTTCAACTTACCAGATATCTGCTGGAAATACAATACAGTGGAGAGGAGAGAGGCTAGGAGGTTACTGGAGTGTGCTGGGCTGAGGCTGACTGTATGAGGTTCAGCAAGGCCTAGTGCCAGGTCCTGCACTTGGGTCACAACAACCCCATGCAACGCTACTGACTTGGGGAGGAGTGGCTGGAGAGCTGCCCGGTGGAAAAGGACCTGGGGGTGCTGGTCGACAGCCAGCTCAATATGAGCCAGCAGTGTGCCCAGGTGGCCAAGGCAGCCAATAGCATCCTGGCTTATATGAGAAATAGTGTACCCAGCAGGACTAGGAAAGTGATCGTCGCCCTGTACTCGGCACTGGTGAGGCCGTACCTCGAGTACTGTGTTCAGTTTTGGGTCCCTCACTACAAGAAGGACATCAAGGTGCTGGAGCGTGTCTAAAGAAGGGCAATGAACCTTGTGAAGGGTCTAGAGAACAAGTCTTACGAGAAGCAGCAGAGGGCACTGGGGTGGTTTAGCTTGGAGAAAAGTGAAGTTCAATTTGAATTATCAAAGCAATTGATAATTGCAGTTGATAATTAAACCCTCATGATAACTGACATTTTTTCATATTTCAACACTTCTTTCCAGGGACTGTTACATGGCAAAGATAAAAATTACCTGGACTATACACACTTTGGTTTGTTTTTCTAAGACAAAAGTTGTCATTGTGGTGAGGAAAATAAACACCACCGGTGAAAAGCTGCAAATCTACCTATCTAAGGTAGGGCCCTGAATCCTCTCCTGGGCAGCTAAGGAGAAGTTATCTTATTTTAAGAAGTGTTTTACATCTGCTTACCAGTCCAATGGGAGCACTGTTAGGAGATGATGACTTCTCAGATAGTTCTGCTTTTGCTTCTTACATCTGGATTTATGAACGTAACTTCAGTTACGCTACTGAAAAGCAATGGTGTTCAGGCAGCAATTTGCCTACCAAATACTACTCGCAGAGCTACACTAATTTCCTCACTAAGGCTGATGAACCAGTATTTACACAAATGAAAAGAACATACTAATCTCCTTTCAATGACCATGAAAAAGGCTGCTGAACAAGTGGGGGAAAATTAAAAAAAAAATGTAGGGCAAGAAGCACAATTTTGAGTTTCTGTGAAGATATCACACACAATATAAGCGAGACCAAAAATAATCTCACAATAGAACCTGACATTAAAAAAAGATTAAATGGGAAAAAACCGCACAACCCAATCAAGTTGGTAAAGCCTAATTAGCAAAGATCCACCCATAGATCAACAAAATGCATTCTTTTCATTTTGTAGTACAAAGAAGCTGCATATATTACTTGTATTAAAAAGCCTCTAAAATGAATTTAATTAACTATGAAAGGCTGGATTTTGCCTTTGGGTATATGTAAAAACAGCAGCTGATTTTACAAGATGCACCATGATGCCTGATTGTGTAGTGAGAGAAGAATTAAAACCTTTAGGTTTCATCGCCTCTCTGGGTTCAGACACAATTCTGTGGTCCAAAATTTAATTAGATTTGGCTGCAGTCACAAAGCTCGGGTCAGCATGTGAATTCAAATTCATGCAGGGACAACAGACCATTGTATATTTTGGAATCCGATTTGCAAGCTATGACTTGAGAGTACTACTGAAATTTCAGGGAGCACACAAGAACACTGTCCATTTTCAGGGAACACATGGGTAAGCCACATGGCTGAAAGTAAGAGATCTGTAATTACATGTATTACATGTTGTATTACAGTTACATGAAATGCAAAAGGCTGAATATTATTACACTGATTTGTACACAAAACAATGCTTATGTTTACTATATACTGTTCATCTTCCAATTCTTTAACTGCAAGTAATTCTTCAGCTATGATAATACTTTTCCACAGTTGTATAAACACAGAAGCAAAAAGGAAATAAAAGATTTAAAATTAGTGAAATTAAGAGATTCAAAGGAGGAGCTACTGACTGTGGAATATCTCCTCTCTCTACCACCTCCTGGTTGGCTACCAGGGAGTCCTGGCACACACTTCTCTCGCTCCTCTCTTCAGGAGCTCTCCTACAGGCAGCCACATTGGGAGCCTGAGCCTACGAACTCTGAATCCAGCCTGCAGGCTCTCAGCATGCCTTGGGAGCACCTCAGCCAACAGATGGGATCTCTCTCCTTGTTGGAGACTTTCAACACTTGACTGGGAATGGCCCCAGGGACACTGGTCCAAGCCCAGGGTGGAGCAGGAACCTCCAAGCGTCCCCTCCAGGGCAGCTTTTTCCATGGCTCTGCGTAAGGCATAGTGCCAGTCTCACACATGCCTGCCAGCACTCAGACCGAGCCACTTGCCGGCATCTAATTGTCATGGATGCTCCATCCCCCTGGCACATGTAAGGGCATAACCTGTCATCTGTGAGCACCCCTCAGTAGGTCTTAGCACAGGCACATGAGTGATGGAGCAAGCCCAGGCCCTCAGCCTTCCTCACAGCTCCCCCAGGATCTGTTTGCACAGATGCAGGCATTAACCAAAGTAGCAAGCACCCCGTATCTCCAGGCTTGGATGGCCTGAATGCCTCTAGGAGCATAGTGGCTTCACCCACCTCTGCATTTCTGGATACAAGTCATACTACTGTATAGGTTCCCTGGACTTGTGTCCTAATGCCTTAGTGTCCCAGTTCAAGGCCCTTGCTACACCCAACATACAGACAAAGCCAAGGCGCAGCCCTCTCTGCCAGCCTGGGATACGTCCCTGAATGCCAGCAAGTCCTGTCAGTGCTGGGTAGGGAGGAAAGGTGAGAGCCTTACTTACACCAGCACTCACCACCCTGGGCTAAGAGGTATCCATAGATGATGGTAAAAAGGCTACGCGCAACCGCTGGCAACTCATGCAATAAAACACCTGTGGTCAAGGGAAAGAGATTGTCCTTGGCAAGAGCCCAAACTTCTGCTTTTGTGCCATTCTCTGTTTTCCTCACCCTAAAAGCCTGTTGGAAAATAAAAGGCTATTTCAACGAGCATAGTAATACCTATATGCCCCCCACAAGCTGGTCCCTAGAGATCCTAAAAGAAAATGGGGTCTGGCTTACCAAACAAGCAGCCACGCTTGACTGGCTGCTGACAATTAGTCAGGCCCACATGTCAGCTTCAGCTTTGGCTTCAGTGACTTCTGGCAGCATTTTGGAATGCCCCCATGGTAGGACAGCAAGGTTGTCCTGAGAGCTGGTCATCCTGACTAGCCACATCAATTGTCTTCTACCATTATGGTTTCCCCTCATGGCATGACCTCCTATTGCTATTGAGGAGACTCTGAAGGCTAAATAATGTAAACAAGCAGAAAATTGGGCTTTAAGGATGATGCCAGAGGCACACGAAACAGAACAGTGTGAACGTACCTATCAGTTCTACCACAGCAGAAGTAACCGTGGACAGTCACCATAGCAAATCACTTTGAGAACACACTTTTTTATAGCAGAGTGGGAAAAATAGTGGAAAACATATAGCAGAACATCTTTTCTCTATTGCTGTTTTTAAATCTGTCAATATTTTCTTTAACCTTTGATCAAACACCAACTACTATCTGACAAATATTTTGCCAGTCATAGCACAATGGCTTTCATAAGCATACAATGAAACTCCATGTTAATTTCCTCAGGACTAGCATAGAAAGTTTCCCTTCTGTGGGAGTGCAACATTGCTCTATATCAGAAAAAGAGAAATGATGCTCTTTTGGAGAAAGCATAGTACGAATACTGAGAATACATGGCCTTTTTAACAGCTTTGCCATAGCTGTCCTGTTTCAGATCATGAACAGATCGTTTAGATCTGCCTCCACAAGAACGTTTGACTCCCAGAGCCTTTTGCAATTACTATTCCAATGCCTTTTGCTACTCTGCATGTTAGTTTCCCCATTAGCAAAACCAGACTTAACCTCTCACGTTTCTTTCAGTCAGGATAATGATTGTCACTGGTTTAGGAAGCCCATCCTGAGAAACTTTCAGCCTGACTGAAGATACTTCTAGGACTTCCAAACGGGACTTGCAGACACCTGGGGTAGTGTATATGAGAGCTGACCTGTACAGAAGAGTCACAGTTGTACTGTCAATAAACAGTGAAGCTTTTTGAGAGCTTTTAACTAAAAGCTCACACCTGAACCAAGGCATCAGCTAACAGCATGCGTCTACAGGGCACACATGTAGATGTGCATGCATATAGTAATTTGTATGAGTTCTTCATTACCAACATACTTATTTTGCTCCAAGAAACTCAGATGATGCATACTTAAACAGGTATACTCCACTGCAGCATGGATGGAAAATAATGAGAAAGGAGATCACTACAACTTGCCTGTCTACAGCAGCATGCTTGAGAGCATCTTACCTTGACATGGTGTATCAGGTGCTCAACTTCGTTCACTTTATACGTCTCTATTCCTAACTCTTTAGATAACCGCAGGAGACGATTTTGTGTTGGCCCCACGTAAGCTCCTCCGAGGTCCACATATTTAACTTGCTTATTCTAGTTGATCACACACAACACACAAAAGGGGGAAAAAAAAAAAGAGATTAAAAAAGATAAGTCCTTTGTAAATAGCACACAAGTTAAAAGAGCAATCCAGAGGAATTCTTTAAGTGAAATACTCCCAGAGCATTTTGGCCAAGATTCCTCTCCCCATGGAAAACTTCAGTTCTTTGGTAGAGTTCTGGTGTGGTGATTACCCAGAATCTCAAATAAGGAGTTCATAACCAGCTTAGCTGGCTTGTTGTTACATTACAGCCTTAACAAACATGAGAGGAAAGAGCCTGACAGGCAGAGAGAGAAGGACAGAGTCAGAGACAACTGCACAGTTCTTGCTCAGTCAGGCACCTTGCCAACAACTAGTTCAAAACAGACTGTACAGGAAGTAGCACAGGTAAGATTTTCTAATGAGCAGAGTGGGAGAGGGCCTCCCAGGTCAAGGTAGTGCAGTAAGTAAAAGGAGTGAAGGGAGAGATGCTGGTTCTAGTTCCCAGCCACCCCTGCCATTCCTCTAGCCTACATCACTCCTTACGGGGCTTGTTACGGTTCAGCTCAAGGCTCTCCACTGCATGGTTAGCCTTATGGGTGTTTTTTCATAGAGATTTCTCCAGTGTCTCTTCCCGGGAAGTGATTTTGAAACTTAGCTAATCATGTTCTCCTTCCCAGAGGAAAGGACTGATGACTCCAGAGCCTGCAGATCACAGAAATATTCTGTCCCCACCATCATGCCAGTCTTTCCCTACTCTTGCTAGTACAATATCAGGAAATTTCCCACCTGCTAGTGCTCTAGAAATTTTCCCTCAAGTAGGTCCTCTAGCAGGAAAGATAAATAAATACATTTATGTACACTAGTCATATAGTATATGTATACTATACATATATATACACATACACCATACATGTGTATAATTATACATATGTATAGTATATACTATATGCATGTATATGTAGTATAAATGGGTTTGGAGATAATTACCCTTACGGTGAAAGTTCTTCCACCGACCCTGTCATTGGCTTCCAACACCACCACGTTCAAACCTGACTCAGTCAACAGTTTGGCGGCTGAGAGACCTAAAAGATAAAAAGAAAAACAATTAAAGAATACTTCTGTATATGCACCCCATGGCTTTTGTGACTTGATGTGTAAACACTCACATAGCTATCCATCCAAATCCTGAATTTTTCATTCAAACACTTTGCCAGGGGAGTGAGGTGGAATTAAAAAAAAAAAAAACCAACCAAACAATAGTCATGAAATGGAACTGAAGCCACATATTAAAACAGTTAGTGGTCAAATTTTACATGCGTTGACCACCTTTTGCACCACGTGCTCAGCTCTTCTGATGCATAAGCCAGCACTTGGATGATGATAGTCATCCAGCCAGGCAGAGAACTTGGGGAGGACAGCTTTCTGTTTTCTAACATCAGCATGTCATCTTTTATAACCCCAACAAAAAAAGGAAGAAGTGAAGTTTTATTAGGACTGTCCTAAATTTCAGAAGTTTTCCTGAAGCTTGGTTTAAGTGTCTGCTTTCCAGCTCTGAATATTTTAAAGTACATTAGCAAAGTTCCCACACAGTCAGGTCACAGGTTTCTGCTCCTGAAGAACACATGGTCTGACTCAGAAGAGACAGAATTTGCACTTGTGTGTGGCAACAAGAAGAAAACATATGTGTAAGTGTACCCCCAAAATTGTTTCATTCCTCATCCGTTTTCTTCATACACTTTTATTTCCATCTTGCAATTCTTGAAGCTGAGACACCAAGAGAGGAAACAACGGGAATACAGGAGGAAACATCTCATTTTACTTCTGATGCCATAAATCCTCATAATTGCAGAGGAAAATATTAGCATCGGGCCCTGCAGCAAGTGTGTCAAGCTGCTATGGGAATGAAGGGAACTAGAAAGGGTGCACAACATGGAGAGAATACAGCCCGCAACCTCTCAACTTCTTAAGATCATCTCTGCCTTTTACTTTAGCACACAAACCGAGATTGTATAAACTGAGGCTCTTGCTTTGGCCACATGTCTGTGAATTTCTAGGGGGACAAGAGGAGTTATATTCTAGAGCGTTGCGTCATCCCCTCAAACTGACAGGATGTGTTGAATAAAGTTCAGCACAGACCAGGCTAGAAGCCACACTCGTACATCATAATGCAGCTATCCTTTCTGGCTCTCTGCCGTGTCACCATCAGCAGGCAATCAGTTTCCTCTCTGTGTCCTAGTACATGTAGTTTTTGAAAAGGAATAGTCCAAGCAGATTGTTCCAAGCATATGGTAGCCATGGAAGAAATGTCAAAAGCGCTGGCAGGAAAAACAGATGGTCAAAGCCAGCATGGCAGGACTGAATGAAATGATAATGAAGAAAATATGGCAGCCCTGGATAGAGAAAGAATATTAATGAGAGCTACTAAAGGTGCTACAGAACATCCTGGTTGTCAACTTGTGGCTTGGGAGTAGGAGAACCAGGTCCTGTTCCCAGCACTGCAGTGAACCTGCTGCACTGTGCTGGTTAAATCACTTAAGCTCTTTGTTTTCCCATCTGTAAAAAAGAGACAATGGTGTAGACATATCTATCTAAAGGATTTGACATTTTCTGAAGAAAAGCAGCAGATGCTTCCATTAAAGATCATACTGTCCTGCTTTTATTTCTAGCTTCATAAGCTTATTTATCTTGGGTTTTCACATAAGTGTTAGTGAGAAAACCAGTAATGACACTGATAAAGGTCTTTCCGTACTTCCTTATTGAGGAAATTATATTGCAGAAACATCTGGCTGGATCAGTGGCCTTGACTACACTCACAAATATTTGAGGATACCAAGGAAGAACAAAATACAGAAAACAGTCATGGTGTGCAACAAGGATCACCCCTTCAAACAACTTCCAAAAAGAGATTGGCTCCTGAAGGAAAAATAGGCCACAAAACTCCTAAATAAATACAGTGTACCAGTTAAAGAAAAAAAAAAAAAAGTTGCTCTTCAAAAAAGACAAAATATTTCATCAGTTGGGAGAGGATCAATAGTAGTTATTAATAATTTACAGAATGAATACATAACCTGAAGGCTGTCATCACTGCAGGTTTCTGTTGGGTTATCATGCTAACAGGTACTGACTAATCAATTAATAATATTCAGTTACCAACACAGATTAAGGAATATGAGATTTGACTTTCTTTATTAAAATTTAATGAATAAAGATTTCACTACAGCTGGGAACAAAGGCAGTTTGTTCCCAAGAGCTGAAGACACAGGGAAGCTTGTGAAAGGATAGCTCTCTAGACTCAACTGAAACTCAGCCAATTTGTGGTGGTCAGATACCATCTCCGTGTTTCCTTATGCACCGTTCATCCACCCTGTTGCACCTACCTACTATTTACTCCCTACTATTTATTTTGGGGCAGGTGCCACCTTTTTTTTTTCTCCATACATTCACAGATGTACCTGTTAGAGATGGAATAGAAAAAAACAAACCGGTGTTGAAGGGAGGACTGGGCTCATTAAGATCTCGCTGCCCCACGCCCATCCTCCAGCAGATCAGATCTCTGTAGGGGCAGAGATGTATCCTTGGGGCTTGACTCCATAGTGAATGCTGCAGCCTACAGGGTTCCCAAACTAAGCACCACCTGACCACTTACTCTTTTTCAAGGGCTAGTGGTCCACTTCCTTCTCTCACCTTCATGACAGCTCTCTTCTGCTCCAAATTTTTGCTGGAGAAATTATGCAGATAACTGCTGACAAAGGCAGGGAACACAGCCTACCTCTAGTTCCTCTCCCTCATCACTGACGGAGATGCCAAACACGTCACTGGGGGAAGAAGGTGGAAGAAGTGAAGGCAGAGGCTCAGGAGGGTCAGATGGCACAGCAAAGGACTGGATCAGGCATGCACAGTACAGGATAAGGCAAGACTGCTGTCACAGATACCACAGTACAGTGCAATATTGACAGGCAGGAATTTTGCTGGTTTTGGTATCTCACACATGTGGAATCACAGTACTGCCACATCACCCCGTACCTGTTCCCTGGAGCTGGACCCAAGATCCCAAATGGGCTCTTGGACTGTTACTGTAATAACAGTGAGAGGACTGGATGCTGTGGAGGGAGAGCTCCGAGCCAAAGTGATACAAGGACAGATAAGGTACCAGGAACAGCAACAGAAACACATTAAAATGGAAATGAATACTAGTACATGAATATTGGGGCACGAGGTTGAGGTTTGCTTTTCAGAAACTAAGACCTGATGCAGGAAACTCGTACAAACCACAACCTCTTCTCTGGTCAAGAGTCAGAGTGGCCTCTCTGTGCTTAATACACCAGCTGCCATAAACACAGGATGCACAAAGCCTGTGAAGCAAAGCCCGGAAAAATCTGTCATACATGATGCAAGATCTCCCCTCGAGAAGTTTAACCCTTCACAAGTTTCACACATTGCAGCACTGCCTCTGGCTTACCTCTCACTCCCTCGCACATCACTAACAGAAGGCAGATCTTTAATACCGTCCCCATTGCTCACAAGTGAGGCAACCAACCACATTCAAATGTAAAGTTCATCCAAAAACATGACTGATGCTGTTGCTACTCCCATTTCATGCATAATGTTCTGTCACCCAGTGGCACCTTCCCCTCCTCCCCAGGAGCATTTCAACAGAATCAGATCTGAATTGCAATATAAAAGGGCTCAACGACTTTTGCCACCACTTTGCAGAGGACAGTAACTGGGTCCAGTTTCCATTGCAGGTCAGCTTTCTTCAAGGGGCAACAGAGCGCCATATATGTAGTGGAAAACATACAGTTAAGCAGCCTCACCTGCAGTTCTGCTCAGAGAATCAATAGGTAGATAATTAATGCAGATGACAAATAAGCCAAGATGATAGGTCTTATTTGAAGCCCCAGACTGAAAATACCATTGTGCTTAGATGATGTTTAACCAGGCAAGCCTTCATCCGTTACCATAGCAACCCGGTACCCAACCGCAGCCACTTGGAGATACTGGCGAGAGACTGCCTCCCCCAGAATTTTATCATTCAAGTTCAAGCCATGTAAATCGTTTCTCCATCATGCAGCACTCTGCATTCACAAGGATCGTACTCAAATGTAATAATCACAATAATTATTTCATCTTCAGTTCCAACTTATTTCTTCCCTGTTTGACATCTCTGTACCTACTAAACATCTTAAATTGCACCATTTGATTAAACAGCTTCATTATAACCTCACTTCTAGCATTAACAGCTTTCTTATATTAAAAGAACAACTAATTTGGATTTTTTATTTTTTTAAGAGAAAATCTTAAATTTCTGTGTTAGGGCAGAATCCAAACTCTCATTTGGATTGACAAATGTGACAAGAGTCACATTTTTCATCTGACCCCCATGAATTATGGGCTACAATGAAGCCCTAAAGTCAAACACGCTGACTATTTAAAAAAAAAAATTAAAGTAAATTTAAAAAAAAAAGAATTGAAATTTTGTAACACCAGTCTGATTCTGCCTGGAAGGAGCAAAATTACTGAAATACCCTTTTACCTTATCATTTCCATAAAAATTTCATTAGAAAGGACACAACTGGAAGTTGCATCTCTGATACTTCTCTAAATGATACTTGTGCCTTCTTCCATTTAGTTATTTTTTTCACAGGATACCTCTGTCATACACTGGGTGGCTAGACAACCAATACACAACAGCAAGCCCATCAGCAAGATTTTATTTCTGCCTTGGGCTACACCCAGTTCCCTCGCAGTATACAAGGGACAGGGCGGGTAACTTCAAGGGGGCTAGATTATAAAGCTGGAAATAAAAGTTTATTTCTGAAGGAATTCCCACAGTTCCTGATGTACCTTCTCTGTATTATTCACTACTTTATCATGTTCCTCCATGTTTATTATCTCCCTTCTAAGAACAAAAAAATCTCTTTTCTCTCATATATGCAACTATAAAAATCATCTACAAATTCTAAATTTAAATTCAGGTAGGGGACAAAGAAAGAGCCTCTAAGCCACTGGCATTCCTTTAATAGCTTCCAAGATGGCTGTCAAAATTTGTTTACTTTATAACCTTAAAAATTTCTCTCTCCAACTAAAACTGTAAGTTGTGCAGAAAGAAAGGCTGACTTGTACTGTACTTACTTCCACGTCTTACTGCAAAACTTACATGTCTCAGACCTGGATTTCCTCAGATTCATGAAATTCACTCATATTTCTCTCTCTTGTTTATTTATTTATCTTAACACCAAAGATATGTTTACAAAATACAGCCCAGGGGAGTTTTAACATTTGTAACAGATGCCAGACACTTGAGACTTGCATACAAACATTGGCTGTACATGTAGGTTAGAGACATCCTACACTTTTAAAAGAGGCAAGGAGCCGATTTTTACCTTTTTTGTGCCTCCACAACTTAGATATACGTGTGTGAACAAGCTCTACACCGTCTTGGTTAATTGCTGACAGCGTCCCCCTTGATAACATGTGTTTGAGCAGGGGCTAACACCTGGTTTTCCCAGGGTATTTGCAGGTGCAGCAGCTGCACGCCAAGCCATCCTCCAGGCAGCCAGCTGAGAGCTCAAGCTGAGCAGTGGTTGCCGCAACGTACCTTGGAAATAAAGGCAAAACTGACGAGCTTCTTGAGGACTTCCTCCTTACTCTTGACCTGTTCGGCCACATCTAAATCACTGTCTGCAGAAACATCAGGTAACGGATGCTCCTTTACCCAGAGCCAGCGGGCAAAACGGCCCGCAGCACCCGAGTCTGAGCCTGAGCACTCTTGATGAGGTCCGGGGCAGTAAACAAACATAGCAACGAGGCTCAACATGAGGATCTGTCACAACATGCGCGTTGGAAATGGCATAATGACTCAGCCTGCTGAACAAGCACAGTCCTCTGCCCTGGGGTGAATGGAGAAATAGTGGGATGTAAAAATGTTTCACAAGACTGATAGCAAGAAAAGGAAACATACCATAATTTATTATACATAAACAAGTAAGAGTTGAGTTCAGGGTCACTAAGGTAAGTGAACTCAAGTATTTCTTAGCACAAGTATTCAAAAACATTAGTCAGACCACCTTTGTCCCTGGCCATTTAACATCTTGAAGCTGTTATTTTAGAAATCTCAAGATTTGTATTTGTCTTCTTGATTTTGAGTCTGAGCCTTTTGCCCAGAGGGACCAGGAATTTAATTTCTTTTCTTAATGAAGTGACAAGTCTCACAAAAATCACGAAACCTGAAGTAGCTGAAATGTTAAGAAAAAACAGCAAATCTGTCAAAACCTACACAAAGTTATAGAAGCCGGCATTGCTGTGGGATCACATTGCGAACACAACTTCCCTAACTATTAGTTGTCTGCATACAGTAACCCTCACCTACCATGTCTGACTCTCCATTTCTCAGAAATATATACAAAATACACATGGTAAATAAATAATTTTGACCAAAACTGCTGCACTGTACCCAGTGAAACAAAATCCACCTGTCTTAACACCACAGAATTTTTGAGGAGAACCCCTTTGTTAGTGGTCAACACAATTGCAGCTTTTGACCTAGGGTAACAGGAAGAAATAAAAAGGAATATGCTCCAAGCAGTTCAGGTAAATTTGGGGGGATGCAGAAAAACACTCCTTCGACCCATAAGAGCCTTTGGGTAAGTTCCTAGCATCTAAAAATTAGCTCAGTTAATGGAAGAACTCTGTTTGCTGTTGCTTAGACCTAATTACTCTACAGTTCAAATAAAAAGCCTCCTTGTTTATACTCAGGGTTCTCTGACCTCCTTTTAAGAGATGACCCAAAAACATCCTGTAAGTTCAGTGCCGTTAGCGCAATACAGTTTGCATACCGCTGCGATACTGAAGGGATGGAGGGCAGAATCAGAGAAAAGGCACGTACGTACATGCAGCTAAGCAGCCATTTTGCACCAGTGGGTTTTCTCCTTCAAATCTTCCATAGTTTGTTTATTGCATTACTGTGTTAGAAACTGCAATTTAATAGCATTGTTTTCGTTTGTGTTGACTGCTCTAATGAACACAATCCGATTACTGAGCCATTGAACCTGGCGTTGGTCACCTTTACCTCTGTCACTCATCATTAGCCAGCTAAAATGTTTTAATTGAAATAATGGCTTGAGACAACAATGCCTGTAAGGCATTACAGGCAATAATGCCTGTAAGGCATTATAGATAAGGATTGTAAGCAAAATAAAAAAAAACAACAACAAAAAAGCAAAACCAACACTGGCCCAGGGTCTGGGTGAGTTAAGGTGACAGAGTCATTTTTTGTAACTTTCCTCACATTATGGAAAGGTCAAGGGATTTTTCTCTTGTGAAGAATACTATCCCTTTATAAATTCAAGGGACATGCTCAGAATGGTAACGGGAGCACTACAACAGAGATACAGAGCACACTGCCTGAAACTCAGTTCACATCGGGCTGGCACAGTGCTATCAAAAATGGTGAGCATGAACAACAGTCAGTTTTCCTGCTTCATTGCTTTCTTAGTCCGCTGCAAGACAAGGTACACAGCATCCAGATTGCTCCAAGAATTGTCTAGGTGACAATACTTCCGAAAAGCAAAGGGCTAAAAGGACAAAGAGATACCGCAACCTGACAATACCTTTTATTAACTTAGCCCCTCACCTACATCCACATGCTTTCAGGGTGAAGGTAACCTTTTAACTTCTCTAATTTAGGCCACCTTTACAAAGGTTCTTTAGATATCTGACTCAATCTCATGAAAGAAAGATACAAAAATTATAGTTCAGAACCTAAAAACGTGGTAGAGCTGGGTCTCTGTAAATTGTCACTCTTGGTTATTCTCAGTGCCTTACCTCCACATGCTGAACAGTACAGTGAAAGGTATCAAAGCAACTATTTTTTGATACAAGTATTTTGACCATGGGGGGAGATGCTCTCTCTTCCTAAACTCTATCACTGCGCAGCAATGAATGCCATTAAAATGAATATCACTCACCTAAAACATTAGAGAACTTAAAGAATAATAAAATAATAAAATTACAGTTTCAGAAACCCCAAGGAACAAAAAAAGACATTATCAATCTGCCCCTCTGCTTAAAATGTACATTTACTTAAAATATTTGTACAAAGCACATAACATTTCTGCCTAGGATATGGCACTCTATGAGCAAATATAATTTATTTCTGTTTGCATTTCATTGTCTAGCTGAGGCAATGAGTTTTTCTGTCTGAGCACTGGTTCTGTAACCTTGTCACCGAGGTCAGTATGAGCGTCCCCATCAGTTAATGTGACTTTATGTGAGCATAAACTCTAGTCCCAACTTTCTATGATCTCTTCTCCCTGGCAGTGCTCCTAGATGATTCATCCACAGTGCAGGGAGCAGTATTTATTAAGCAGAGTTCTTAAAACCAACATTCAAAACATTCAGTCTACATTTGTCCTGGGCATTGCACCTGGTTAAGTGATATAGAGCCTGGCCAGTTATGAGTGAGATGAGAAAAGTGGTGGTGCCTTAAGCTCAAGCCCTGCCAAGCATGGCATGAAGACAGCTTGCACTGAAGCCACAGCTGTTCTGCCCTTGCATAGGGCTTCCCTTTAGCATCCACTGTGAAGAAATTTTTCCTAATATCCAATCTAAACCTGCCCTGGCGCAACTTGAGGCCATTTCCTCTTGTCCTGTCGCTTGTTACTTGGGAGAAGAGGCTGACCCCCACCTTGCTACAGCCTCCTTTCAGGTAGTTGTAGAAAGCGATAAGGTCTCCCCTCAGCCTCCTCTTCTCCAGGCTAAACAACCCCAGCTCCCTCAGCCGCTCCTCTTAAGACTTGTGCTCTAGACCCTTCACCAGCTTCGTTGTCCTTCTTTGGACACGCTCCAGCATCTCGATGTCCTTCTTGTAGTGAGGGACCCAAAACTGAACACAATATTACAGGTGTGGCCTCACCAGTGCCAAGTAGAGGGGGACGATCACTTCCCTAGTCCTGCTGGCTATGCTATTTCTCATATAAGCCAGGATGCTATTGGCTGCCTTGGCCACCTGAGCACACTGCTGGTCATGTTCAGGCGGCTGTCAACCAACACCCCCAGGTCCTTTTTTACCAGGCAGCTCTCCAGCCACTCTCCTCCAAGCCTGTAGCGTTGCATGGGGTTGTTGTGACCCAAGGGCAGGACCCGGCACTTGGCCTTGTTGAACCTCATACAGCTGGCCTCAGCCCATCGATCCAGCCTGTCTGGGATCCCTCTGCAGGGCCTTCCTACCCTCCAGCAGATCAACACTCCCAGCCAACCTGGTGTCGTCTGCAAACTTACTGAGGGTGCACTCGATCCTCATCCAGATCACTGAAAAAGATATTAAACAGAACTGGCCCAGACAACATCCACAGCCTTTCCCTCATCCACTAAGCAGGTCACCTCGTCAGAGAAGGAGATCAGGTTAGTGAGCAGGACCTGCCTTTCATAAACCCATGCTGACTGGGCCTGATCCCCTGGTTGTCCCATACGTGCCACATGATGGCACTCAGGATGATCTGCTCCGTAACCTTCCCCAGCACCGAGGTCAGGCTGACAGGCCTGTAGTTCCCTGGATCCTCCTTCCGGCCTTCTTGTAGACGGGTGTCACATTTGCTAGCTTCCAGTCGACTGGGACCTCCCCGGTTAGCCAGGACTGCTGAGAGATGATGGAAAGTGGCTTGGTGAGCACCTCTGCCAGCTCCCTCAGTACCCTTGGGTGGATCCCATCCAGCCCCATAGACTTGTGTCTATGTGGTGTAGCAGGTTGCTGACCATTTTCCCTCGGATTATGGGGGCTTCATTCTGCTCCCCATCCCTGTCTTCCAGCTCAGGGGGCTGGGTACCCCAAGAACAACTGGTGTCTGACTATTAAAGACTGAGGCAAAGAAGGCATTAAGTACCTCAGCCTTTTCCTCCTCCTTTGTCACTATGTTCCCCCCGCACAGATTCTCCTTAGCCCTCCTTTTGTTGCTAATGTGTTTATAGAAACATTTTCTATTTTCTTTTACAGCAGTAGCCAGATTAAGTTCCAGCTGGGCTTTGGCCCTTCTAATTTTCTCCCTGCATAACCTCACGACATCCTTGTAGTCCTCCTGAGTGGCCTGCCCCTTCTTCCAAAGGTCAGAAACTCTCCTTTTTTTCCTGAGCTTCAGCCAAAGCTCTCTGTTCAGCCAGGCCAGTCTTCTTCCCTGATGGCTCGTCTTTTGGCACATGGGGACAGCCTGCTCCTGCGCCTTTAAGATTTCCTTCTTGAAGGATGTCCAGCCTTCCTGGACTCCTTTGCCCTTCAGGACTGCCTCCCAAGGGACTCTGTCAACCAGGCTCCTGAACAGGCCAAAGTCTGCCCTCCAGAAGTCCAGGGTAGCAGTTCTGCTCACCCCCCTCCTTACTTCTCCGAGGATTGAAAACTCTATCATCTCACAATTGCTGTGCCCAAGACAGCCTCCAACCATCACATCACCCAACAGTCCTTCTCTGTTTGCAAACAAGAGGTCCAGTGTGGCGCCTTCCCTAGTTGGCTCCCTCACCAGGTGTGTCACGAAGTTCTCTTCCGCACGCTCCAGGAACCTCCTAGCCTCTCTCCTCTCCACTGTATTGTATTTCCAGCAGATATCTGGTAAGTTGAAGTCCCCCACAAGAACAAGGGCTAGCGATTGTGACACTGCTGCTTATAGAATACTTTGTCTGCCTCTTCATCCTGGTTGGGTGGTCTGTAACAGACTCCCACCGTGATATCGGCCTTGTTGGCCTTCCCCCTGATTCTTACCCATAAACACTCAACCCTATCGTCACCATCGTTAAGCTCTAGACAGTCGCAACATTCCCTAAGATACAGGGCTACCCCACGGCCTCTCCTTCCTTGCCTATCCCTTCTGAAGACTTTCTAGCCATCCATTGCAGCACTCCAGTTGTGCGAGTCATCCCACCACGTTTCCGTGATGGCAACTATGTCATAGTTTTCCTGCTGCACAAAGGCTCCAGCTCCTGCTGTTTGTTGCCCATGCTGCGTGCATTGGTGTAGATGCACTTCAGTTGGGCTACTGATCCCGCCACCTTTTGGCGCAGAGAAGCCCTAATTCCTACCTGACCGCTCTTGGACGCTTCCATGGTTTCTAACACATCCATAGCGCTTGCGTCTTTGCTGCCGCGTGGATCTCCATCCCTTACCTCCACTGGGAGGGCAGACTGAAGGACCTCACTAGCACACCGTCCCTCAAACACTGGCGTGCCGCCCCCAGGCTTCTCTCTAGCGAGCCGGGGTTTATCCCTTTCCCCCTTCCAATCTAGTTTAAAGCTCTTTCAATGAGCCCTGCTAACTCCTGGGCAAAGATCCTTTTCCCGCTTTGAGACAGGGGTACCCCGTCTGTCACCAGCAGGCCTGGTGTTGTGTAAACCGACTCACGATGAAAAAACCCCAAATCCTGTGGGTGACACCAGGCTCAGAGCCAGGTATTGATCTGCTGGCTCTTCCTGCGTCTTCCCTCGTCATTCCCTGCAACTGGAAGGACAGAGGAGAACGCTACTTGTGCTCCTGATCCCTTAACCAGTCATCCCAAGGCCCTGAAGTCTCTCTTGATTGCCCGTGGAGTTCCAGTTGCAACTTCATCGCTGCCTGCCTGAAAAATCAATACGGGACAGTAATCTGAGGGCCGTACCAGGGTAGGGAGCTTTCTCTTCACGTCTTTAACCTGGGCCCCAGGGAGGCAGCAGACTTCCCTAAGAAGTGGGTCCGGTCTGCATATTGGGCCTTCTGTTCCTCTGAGAAGAGAGCCTCCTGTGACAATGAACCGTCTTTTTTTTTTTTTTTTTATGTAAGTGGTTTTGACACGGGGCATAGGCCAACTTAACCTTGGCAACACCTCCAAGCTAGATGAACCATCATCCTCATCACTGTTCGGTTCCACTTGCAGACCCTCACACCTATTAGGCAAGGGCACCTGGGAAGGTGGGGCAGTCACAGAAGAGACGCGCCTGCTGCGCCGGGCAGGAACTTGTCGCCATTGCCCCCTATCCCTTAAGTCACTGTGTTCAGCCAGGCGGAGAGAGGACAGGGAATCCTCCGTATCATGGGTCCTATCTGCCTGTTGGGCCTGTCCCAGGGAAGGTAGGGTGCGATTTCAGTAGTCTCTCTCACTCTCCCTGATAATCCTCAACCTAGTCACCGCCTCCTGGAGCTCTGTCACTAAGTGGAGGAGTTCCTCCACCTGGGCACACCTCCCACAGGAGTGCTCACTACTGCTGTTGGGTCTGGCTCGAGAGCAGGGCACACCCTGCAGCCTGACACCTGTTCCCACCGGAGCTCCTTCTGGGAAGCTGCGTCAGTCGTGGTGGGTGCAGAGCTTAGAGAGGCCATGGCTTTCTGCCCGGTGGATACCATTGCTCCCCGATTGAGCTGAGAAAGCTTCAGCGCCCTTCCTGCACGCCCTTCCGTGCAAGCTACCGTGTGAACTGCTGCGCCGCGCCCCTGCTGACGCACCACGCCCTGTTTGCCCACCCTGTTGGCGTCACTCCTGGTCCCAGCGCTCCCCAAGGGCTTCTTTTGTAGGTGTGGGGGGCTTGTCTGCCATTGCTCCTGGCCCAGCCCAGGTCTTGTCAGCTGCTGTCACGCAAGCTGCTGGCTCCTGGTGGCTCTCTCAGCTCCCCCTGAGGCTCCCCACGCCCAGGACACCCCCCTGTGCACCCTGCTAGAGCTGCCGATCGTGCTGGCCCCAGAGCTTCTCGCCTCGGTGACTGAGTAAGCATTGGAACAAACAGACCTTAGCACAATGAACTGGCTGAGGCACTATACGGGTTGTTTACTAAAAGCATCCTTTTAGACATTACTGTTATGAAGACATTATACAAGAAAGTAAAATGCCAGCCACATTTACTCTGAAGAGTTTTGCCTTTCATACACAGCAGTGTGGGGAAAAAAAAAAAAAAAAAAAAAAAAGACTAAGCTACGTCTGGAAGATTTTGCAAAATTATGCAGCCGTTGCCTCAGAAGATAAATGCTTATCTGTTTTGCTAAATCTTGCATGTTCTCAAGCAAAGAATTCTTTTTTTCAGTCCCCTGAGAAAAGTAAATGCTCAAAATACATGATCAAATAGAAGCTGTGAACTTAAAAAAATAAACAGACTATCACTCTCATATCTTGACATTAAAGAGTAACATGTAATTACCCAGATTTCTCAGTATCTAGTGACTCAGAGGCATCCATCTAGAGAAGGCCACTTGTCATGGCAGCTAGCAAAGCCCCCAGCAGAGCCACCATGCCCTCATTCCATGGCTATTCATTTTGTTTCATGTTTTCCTTGTTCTTCAGCTAACAATTTTCACCCAGTTGCACCTAATAATTATGGATTTATATCGAGCATATCTCAGTGTAACTTTCAAATATCCACGAAGCCGTGCCCCAGTGACTCTCTGGAAATTCCTATCATCATCACAGCACACATATACAAGTAGGTAAGTGTACACACACATGCACACGCAGGCTAGATACTACTAGCTTGCAATGCTTACAAGGATTTGTGAACATTTTGTCTATTTGAACAACTGAAAAACGAAGATGAACCTCACCACTTCCCAGCATCCTGTATAAATCACCTTACATGCCAGCCAGCTCTTTGCTGATATCCCAAAAAGACCACTTAATTTCTTGACTGCCAGCTCAGGACGAACCATTCCCCAGCTGAGACACCAAAGCCTGAGAATATAGATGTCATCCAGAGAAGCCCAAAAGGGAACTACTGAATAAGAAGATTTTCAAGTGACTGTCTTCCCTCCATCTCTAAGTGCAAGCAGGAGAGAGTTTGTAAGCCAAACAGCTCAAAAACATCCGTGTTATGAAAGAAAAAAATGCTATCATTACATTTGTACCATTCTGATACAATGGGGGGGGGGGAGGGAAGGTGAAGGAAGCATAGAGGAAAAGAGAAGTATCTAAGGTATAAAATAAAAGAATTTATACTCTTTCCTTTCCTCATTTGTGTTCACTATTCAGCATAACTCACTGATTCAGCCTCTGGCCAAGCTAGCCTCATAAAAAATTAACTCATATTGGAACAAAAGAGGTGTCTTGCTCCAATATTTAATGTATTCAAACACAGATCTATCACTCAAGCAAACAGGATGCAAGTTTATATGCAAGCTATCAAGGTAATCATGATGCATAGTATGAACTGGCTATTTGATCAGCTGTTGCCGTGTGCAGGCAACCGAACAGATTGCATTCAATGTTTTATATATGAATTATACCATCAAGATAAAGACCAGCTGGCTGGGAGGCAGGAGGCTATAAAGGCATCTTTCCTCCCCACCCACCTCACTCCCAGCTGAGTTATATGGTGGAAACTGAAAATCGTGAGGAAGTTGAATAGTACAAAGTAGTATTTGTAAGATGAGGAGGTTTCAGATTAATTAAAACTGCATGGAACTCTTTAACCACCTGAAACATGAAATGCCACACAGTGGTCACCACCATAACCTAATCCTTGTAACTGCACGATGCCAGAGACTCTAATGAACCACAGCCAGACTCTCCAGTGTTAAGCCAGTGTTAAAAATTAGCCCATCTATGATGCATTTTGCCATGTACACCAGTTACCAGAAGTCTCATGAGGTCTCAAACTTTCTAGACTGGACTACCCTTTCTTCCGGGGACAGTCTGCAATTTGTGTTTCCCCCATCCTGTCCCCTGCCCTCCCTTCTTCTACACAAACACACAGACCCCCTACAAAAATCCTGATGCCTATCATTTCCTTAAGCAGTTCCCTGCTCTCCACCCATAGCTGCTAATGCTCCTGATGCCATCAAGAGCTCTTCCCTCCTAACACTAAGTCCATGTAGCTGAGTCCCCTGGGGCTGAGGGTGGGGTGGGGACAGCAGCCCCACATATTTGCTAGGTACGTGGGAACATCTTTCTGGCACTGGGGGCAGCACAAAGAAGGACAGGGGAGAGAAGAGGCAATGCAGGAGAAGAAAAAGATGGGTTGAATTTCCATAGGCAGCTTTGCCCCTGAAAATATTTCACTCTCTTTCTCCTTGGAAGCCTGCTCTTCCCATAAATAATAATATCACTGTTTCTTAATTAAGTCAATGCAACTCCTCTGTGGCTTGACAGGCACTTTCCTGCATCTCCTTTTCTGCTAACTTATCCCGAACTTGGGATCTCCACAACTGAGATATTGATGCCTATTCTTCTTTCCATTCCCTTGCAGTACTCCATCCTCAAATACTGGTCGTAATAACTGTTTGTGGAGCAAATACAGTTTTTAAGGGACTTCACACTGACATTATTTTTAAGTAAGCTGTTTGAACAGAAAACTGACAGGACAGAAAAGGTGCAAAATACAAATGCATTGATGAGTTACTTAAAAGAATACAGACATTCATGGTTTAAATACCAAGGTACTGCAGTGCACTGTCATTGACCACTGAAATCAGCAAAAAATATCTTTAAACAAGGATCATACAACATTACAAAATTATAAACCTTAGACACAAATCAGTCCATAAGGCAATAAAGGTAGTCAATTAGATGAACAATCACATTTTCACAAACCATCTCACAAGGCAGCAAAAACCGTAATATCTGACATAAGTTTACAAGGATGAAATAGGTTATCAGCTCAGAAGGAAAATCATGTTAAGTTCAAAAATGGCTATAAAAAAAATTAAACAATTGAAACTGTAATGAGATGAATGCAATTTCCTCAAGAAATTGAAGCCCAGCTGAAAGACGACTGATCTCAGAAACGTAACTGAGAGCTTTGTAAGTGAATCAGGACGCATTCTCTGTAAAGGAAAACCAAAGGAAGGTGTTCAATCCACCATGGCATTGCTCAGCAAACTTTTATAACCGTAGTAAACTTTACCATTTTATCAGTGCACTCTCTGAAGTAGCTGCTACAGAACTGAGACAAAACATGAAGGCAAGCTACTCCCATTCTGGGAAGGGGCAGTGAGACAATATGGCTTTTTATCTTTAAGTAACAGACCTACGTAACTACAGCTGTCAGTTGTGCTACAGAGAAGGAAACTGTGCCAGTGGGAAGTGTGCCAAAATCACCCAGATTGTTTACATACAGAATAGTAACTTCTGAAGAAGAAAAACCTTCTCAATTGACTAAATGATGTATAAGACCTAATTCATTGTCATTAGCTGCTGTGTAAGCTATGTAAATATAGAGCAAATTCTCTGCTGATTTAAGATACTACAAGCAGCGCTAGAAGTTCACCTCTGGGACTATCAGGGCTGTGTAAGCCTGCATTGCTCAGGCTGCCTCCTTAGGCAGTACAAACATGCCTACTTAGCTTTTGCCACAGTTCTCCACCTTTTGATAAGACCACCTCCAACTCACTCACTAGCTGTCCTCCAGTCCTTGCTTACTCCTGAGATCACGTTAGACAGCCTGAACACACCCAGGATGGAGCCCTAGCAGTGGGCTGCTCCTCACAGCCTCTGGGACTGCGGGCAACAGCGTTTGACCCGGACTCATATCGCTGTGGTGATGAACATCTCGCTATTTGCTGGGCACTGACGCTATGGTCACTTGCTACAGGGGAAGAAGCGCGCTGAATTATGTGTCTTTAAAATTACTCCTGTCCTTGATGGTGCCAAGGAATAAAATGAGCAAATCAAAACTCACAAGTACACAGAATGTGATCTTTTGGCAATCTCTTGATGCTACAAGAAAATTAAAGAAAGAAAAAAAAGCAGGCAAGGAGAATACATAGAGGATGGAGACAGAGGATGCAGGTGCACATCTGCAGTCAAGATGACCAAGTAAATTATTTTTAACTGTGTCTTCATGGAAGAAGAGCACAGAATTGAAATGCTTACTCTCTCCATGTTACTACCTTTGATCTGCAAAACTAAAAGTATCCCAAGACAGCAAGTTTGCAGTGTCTGTGTCAGCAAATACTTCAGAACCGCAGATCTGCAGAGTAAAACAGTTGTATCCTGAATACCCAGTATCCATACTATATGCATGAAAGGGGCTTTATTTCAGACTAGCTCTTGTATGGTCTTATAGGCTGAACATCCCATTAGGGGTTGGAGCTCAAAAGGTGAGCTCCTAGACCGTGTCTTCCCATTTGGTCAGTGTGGTCTGTGGCGCACACTGTAGAGCAGTAAGTAGGGTCAATCAGGAGATTTGCTCAAGGTACACGCTTCATCTGAACCAAAACAGTAACGCAGATTAATACCTGCCACCACCTGTAGTGTGATTAGGTTCTAGTCAAGTGCTAGACTAGACTCTGACAAACCTAACGAACTAAAAGCACCACTGCAGGTGGTTGCCCAAGTAAACCATAGACTGAACTTTCTTACAAAGAAGAACTTTAAGCTTCTCCTTTGTCTAATCTTGTTTGTCAAAAAATATGCAGTTCAGCAGTACAGATAAGAAAATCCTGGGGACTTCGCAGTTTGTAACCCTATCAACTGCTACATAGAAACTTATGTTCTCCACCAGGTATTTCCATCACAGCTACCCAGGAATCCCTTGCACAAAGTTTTGCCATCCTAACTTACCTTTTTTGCCCCTGCCAGGGTGGTTATCACATTTTTTCTGAACAGACAGAATGAACTCTCCCTAATACCACCCTTTCATAATGGTTAAATAAGCTAATGGAAAAGCTTTCTTTAATGATGCATCACTCTGAGCCTTGGGAGATTAGATGACTCCTGCAGGTAGAATGGAAAGCTTCTTATCAAATCAACTTTCAGACCAATTAGGATGTATCAGTCAGTGACTTACAACACTGTCCCTGCTGCCTAGGCTACCAAACTATCTCACAACATAATGCAGCTGCTTTCTGTCCTGTTTACTGTGTATTGCCAAGGTTGCTGTGAAAAATCTAGAAACAGAATGGCAGGCTCCACCTCATTGCCTCATATTCCTTTGCAGTAGCTCTGAGAGTAGTTGAATACAGAAGGAAGAAGCCCGTGATGGCAGATGCAGAGACGGACGATTGAAAATGTGAATGAAGAGCTTCATCACGTCAACTGACAGGGAAATGTCCCGGATTCCCTTTGCCTGAGCGCACCCCGGAGAGGGCGGTATCCTTCAGAGAGGGTCACAATCCTCCACGGATGGGTCCAATCTGCCTCATCATGCACAGCTGTTTCATCCACGCCCACATTTTGTTTTGGTTTGGGGCTTTTTTCCTCTCCAAATGGGCATCTAGTATAGGTCTGCTAGATTGGTAATGTTCTCCAAAAAATAGCGTTTCATTTGGCAAACCATCTTTTCAAAGGAGTATTATGACACTGTAAATTACTACCAGGGAGCAAAACCAAAACATTGGTAAGTAAGTGGTGGAGGCTATGCATCTCTTGTATACTTTTCTTATAACATGTCCACGATTTGTTTTGAAAAACAATTTTGCCTTCTGCTGTTAAAATCTGTCTATTCTAAAACAGATTGAACATCTTCAGATAATAGCACCCAAAATACCTGACCTGTTTTCTGGTTTTGTTTTTGTTTGTTTGTTTGTTTTTTTAAGTAATTTAAAACTGACTCACAGATGCAGTGAGAGTTACTGTAATTATACAGCGTATTAGATCTTCATACAAATACAAAGCAAGGCTTAAGAAGAGTATAGAGCACAGTGGTATCTCAATAACACAAGAACAGGTATGTAAATATTTTAAAACCCTAACATTTCAATAGAAATATTTTATCTTACTGTAGGTTTTGGTTCTAAACTTACAGGAACATGACAAGTTGCTTGTGAACAGCACTAAGCATACTTCAAATAACATTCACCATAATTAAGAAAATGCTTCACCTTTCAGGGGAAGAAAAATAAAAATCAATTAACCTCACTTTAATTGTAAATCTGTGCACCAGTAATTTAAGGGAAGCATTTTCTTTAATAGGACTGGCATAACATTAGGTTAAAGTCCGATAACTTATTTTAAAACAAAAAAAGAAAGAGATCCCCATGGCAAAAGCAGGGACAGGAAGGCAGTTTTGAAAACATGTGGAGGAAGTTTTTAAATGAAACCTCTGAACAGATTCCAAGTTTTGATTTTAAGAAAATTCCTGTCATCGGTGTCTCAATTAATTAAGAAGATAAGCAAATTTGATGACACAACCTCATAGTTTTCTCATAGTTGTTTCCATCCTCGTGCTTAAGGAGTCCTTCCAGGAAAAAGAGATAGCTCTGAGTGAACAGAAGAACCTGTCACAATGCAAGTTCCAGCTCTACGAGGAACTTTTATGTTTCTGATTTAAATATTCTTTAGTACCACGCATACTACATACAGTGTGCGGCAAAGCGTTTTCATATATCCATTTTTAAGTTGGGAAATTTTCTTCTAAAATATTTCTTTTTAATCCTCACCATTCCCTAAAATTTCAAGGGCTTCAGCAGAAGTTTTACTTATAAAACAGAATCTACTCTGTAGTAAATTCTCCTGTTCCTCAAATGTCTTAGTTGTCATAACTGTATTGAGATGACCTGAAATCTTCAGAGAAGCCACAGACCATGTTTTTTTTACACTTGAAAGAAATAATAAAGACTAATTTTGAACAGATTTTCATTACATAACACTTAGATTAGCCAATTCTTTAGTTTTGTTCTTTGCTTTTCAACAAACCTTCAATAAAGGACACTGAAAATTATTCAGCAAAGGAAGTGGTACCTTCAGATAAAACATCAGCCCCTTCAGAGGAGAACAGTGACTATCAGGGTTGTGAAGGCCTCTGCCCTGCTATTCCATTATCAGGTTTTTTACTCTTTAAATTTTAAACCCTGCTAATTAAATCTGGATAAAAGATGGGCAGAACTGCTGCCAAAGAGGGTCAGAGCACTGCAAATGGACAGCTTTTATTAACCCAAATAAACAAATAGAAAAGAGAGAGCTGAATGGCACCGCTGCAACATGTTTGTTTGCATCCTCACATCAGCACAGCAACTCTTTGTTTCTTCTGTAACTACCTGCTTTGCCTATGGCTGTAGCGGCTAACTCAAGCACACCTACTCTGAAGGTTACGAGAGCTTTCCGCTGTTTTACAGCCATGCACCAACTGATGCCTTCCTCACCTAAAGGCAGTAACAGTAAAGTCTCAGACAGCTGTGCTTCGGGCAGCTCAAAAACAGTGACTTTCTGAAGGAATGCATATCAAATCTGGAGCAAAACCAAACCTGGTCTCCAAGGAGTGACCCATTTTAAAAATTATATATTTCATTCTCCACTGGACAGGAGAAGAGACCTCTTCAGCAGTTTGGCACATCAGCAGGATTTTTCAAGCAGAGCAAGGAGATATAGAAGCACAGTTCCATCACCTGGCTGCATGGTCAATGATTTACAGAGAAGCGTGTGGGCAGAAGACAAAGGTGAATCAGGAACGGTACACAGTAGCTAAAGGAAAGTGACTGAAGAGAGGTGCTTAGTCATTAGTAATTTTTGTACATGTATATTTTGCCAGCCTCTGTGTGAGGACAGGAGAAAAGTTGCTACTGCATTAAACCAGAGTGCTTTGGTGAAGATTTGGCGTAAAAAGAAGTAAACAGAAAACTGGTTCCTTACACTCCCCCTGCCACTTGCTGCTGTCTGCAGGTAGCTAAGAGCGAAGCACACAATTTAATAGGGCATAGCACTGCTTCTCTGCTCCAAGTGCTCTTTCAGAAAAACATCTGTGGGCTGTGCAGGCCTGCCATGAAAATATTTCCATGGCAACCATGAAAAACAAGGGTATATTGAAAGCTGTTACACTAACTCTTTCACTCCAACTCGTTGAACAGAGGGAACCTGTAGCGCTACTCCTGTACCAGAACACGCCACAGGAAATGTTTTCATTTAGAAGCTGTGAAGAGATAGTTACCACTGGTTAATTTTCTGCAATCGACTTCCGCTGTGCAACACAGTGTAAGTTAAAAATTAGCCATAACACTGTGTTCAGAATCAACTGTGCTTTACAGAAAAGCGCTGGTTAATTTCTGCTAATCGCATAAACATACTTGGAACATTCAATAAGTATTCAGCAATTCATTATCAGAGAATCATCCTTAGGAGATAAGGCCAACAATTTTGTTCACTGCATTTTGTGTATCATTCAAATTGCACGCTGCATACCTTAATTTAACGGTTAAATAGACATCTAGAAATACATATAAATAAATAGTGGAAGTTAAAAGCCATGTAAAAAAAGGATGAATACAACCATGCTTTGTAACACATCTTGAGTAATTTGTCTGCAGTTTGGCAAGAGATACTACTTGGATCTCTGGACGTATGCATACTCATTACGCACTGAGGAGATGAACATACAGCACAGGAGCTATCACACTGCATACCTCCCAACACTTACAGGCCAAAAAGCAACTGTTTAATATGTCAAAGGCACAGAAAAAAAAAATCTACTGCACATACACAATTTATTTGGGCACGTGCATCTCAGAACAAAACACACGAGAGAGAAAGATTCGTTCTGGGCAGGCACAGTGGTCTGTTAGCCAGGATTAGGTTAAAACTAGCAGATTGCTACCCAGAGGAACGAGGCTTCTAGGCCTGCTGCCCATTTCTGCCAGACTGCTCACGCTCTCAAATGCATACCCGTGCTGAATGAGGAACTAGAAACTTAACTACACGACCCATCTGATTTCAGGCATTTTTCCTTTATGCTTCTACCTGCTGTAAACAGAAGGTACCCCAAGATTTAAATTCGTCATGTGTGACCGAGAGCCTCTGCATAACACACCTGCACTCAGCGCAGAGGATGCAGAGCGCGTATAGCCTCACCTGCCCAAAACTTCCAGGGGCTCCAGGAAGAATTACATAGGTTCAGGGGATGCTGGGGCTGGACAGTGGAAGATCCAAAGAAATAAAATTAAGAAATACTAAAATAAACCAAAAAATAATAAAACAAAAAATAATAAAACACTGCCTGCACCATGAAGCATTCAGCCTGAATTACGGGGGCTGTACTCAGCCAGCTTTCCCGAGCTGGCCGGGATGCACTCGCACCTCGGGCTTCCCGGAGGAGACCCGCTCAGGCCGAGGAGGAGGCGACCACCCGCGCAGCTTCGCCGCCGCCGCCGCCGCGATGCTCCGCCACGCCGGTACCGCCGCCTCTCCCCGGCCGGGCGGGCCAGCGGCTGGGTGGGCGACGGCGCCCAAGCCGGCTGCGCCCCGGCTGCCGCCTCTACCCGGCCCGGCGACCGACCGACCGACCGACCGGCCGGCCGCCCAGGCTCGGCGCCCCAGGCGCTGACAGGACCCCCCGCCCCGGCCCGCCGCACCCACCTGAGATGCCGCCCCCGACCACGACCACGTCGCATCTCTCGGCCATGGCGCTGTCCCCGCACCAGCCGCTGGCTCCCTCCCTGCCGCGGCGGCTCCGGCCCGGCTCTGGCGTCCCCCGGGCGGACCCAGCTTCGCCTCGCCTCACCCCGCCCCGCCGATGGGCGCCACCTCCCACCGCGCCGTGCGAAGCCGAGGGCTGGCGGCACCGCGCCCCGCCGCTCTTCCGGGCTTGTGAGGGGGCCTGCCCGGCGGGGAGGCCCGCCCTGCCCGGCGGGAGGCCCGTCCGGGGAGCGGGGAGAGCGCGGCTGCTGCTGGGGGGCCGCTGACCCTCCAGGTGATGCCTGACCCCTTGCATCCGCCCCACTCACCCACGGCGACAGCCACGCCGTTAAGAAGAAATCACCTTGTTCTCTCCTACCTCTCAGAGGGTTCAGGGAGAGAGCGTGCCCCTGGTTGAGGAGCGCAGTCCCCAAGGTGTAGCAGCCACGGGCTCGCTGCCCCCCGCTCCCTGAGGGCCACTGAAGTGTTGGAGTCTGCTTCTGCACCGTCTGGCTGCCGGAGGGGAGCTGTGGCTGCCAAGGCTGGCAGCGTGGACTCTGGGAGACCAGTGAGGGCTTTCCTTGAGAGGGCCTCAAAATGAGCAGCACCTTATGCCCACCATAGTTTGTGCTGTGTGACAGAGAGCAGCATGCGTTGCTGCTCCCCCAGATCAGCCTCCACAGTGAGAGTGGTTTGCCGAGACCCCCAGGAGACTCTCCCACAGAGAAAAGGACTGGATTATCCAAAAACAAGTGTCATCAAATTCACCTGGAGCATCTAGGCTGGTCCCCTGCAGACCCAACAGGTTTCTCCATCACTCAGGTTTCTACTTTACCAGGAGAACCGGGTTTGGGGATGGTCCAAGCATGCAAACATGTTTCGTCAGGCATATCTGTACAGATTACATCCAGCAGTCGTGTCAGTCATACCTGACCTTCCACGCTCAGCGGGCTCATGGCAGAAGGTAGGATCTAGAGCACAAGTCCTATGAGGAGCGGCTGAGGGAACTGGGATTGTTTAGCCTGGAGAGAAGGGAGACCTTATCGCTCTCTACAACTGCCTGAAAGGAGGTTGTAGCGAGGTGGGGGTTGGTCTCTTCTCCCTAGTAACAAGCAATAGGACAAGAGGAAACAGCCTCAAGTTGTGCCAGGGGAGGTTTAGGTTGGATATTAGGAAAAATTTCTTCACCGAAAAGGTAATTAGGCACTGGAACAGGTTGCCCAGGGAAGTGGTTGAGTCTCCATCCCTGGAGGTATTTAGAAGACGTGTAGATGTGGTGCTTAGGGACATGGTTTAGTGGTGGAGTTGGCAGTGCTAGGTTAAGGGTTGGACTTGATGATCTTAAAGGTCTTTTCCAACCTAAACAATTCTATGATTCTATGATTCTGTGAAGAAAATGTAGGGGTCAGGAAGCAGAATAAAGATAGGTCTACATCAGCTGTCTGCAAAGCTAATAATCATTCATGGACTCATCTTCTCTTTCGCTGCTGAGAACAGTTCCTCCTCCATGCCTGTGTCCTGCCCAGGCATTGTGTGGCACTGTGCTAGTTGGCATGGGCTGTACAGCACCAGGAGGTGTGCTAACTTTTAGACAGTATGATGATCACAGGGCACTGACTGAGCATATGTCCTGGACATGCTTAGTTTGCTAGGAGACCCATATCCTATATCTCCTGCACTGTGGATGACACTGTTTATGGGCAGTTTAATGTCCAGTGTCAAGGCTCTAGCATCTTCATGACACCCCAGGATGAACTACCCTTCATCTTGCAAGTATACTATCTAACAAGCATTCTCTGCTCCCTTATATTTTTCCTAGAACTGCAGAATCACAGAATGGTTTGGGTTGGAAGTGACCTTTGAAGATCATCTGGTCCAACTTCTCCTGCTGTGAGCAGGGACATGTTTCTCTAGATCAGGTTGCTTAAAGCCCGACCTTGAACACTTCCAGTGATGGGGCATCCACAACTTCTCTGGGCAACCTGTTCCAGTGTCTCACCATTCTCATGGTAAAAAATTTTTTCCATATGCTTCCACCTCACTTTGCTCCTCATCTCTGCTTCATCTCTTATTCCCTAAAGATGTGCTCTCCAAACTTGTCCTGCCCTTTTTTAAATCCCTTTTCCAGCCCTCTTCACATGGATACCTCCTCTCCTTGTATCTTATCCACTCTTTCTCCAAGCTGTGTGCCAATTGGCAGATGAAGTCTAACCTTTAGGATGAAAGCTCCCCAAAACCTGAAGAACTAGTGAACTAAACCGTGTGATTTCAGCATAAGGGGAAGTTTGGGTTAAAGGAAAGACTAAATTTAAAATAAAACAAACACAAAACCTAGACAAAGAGCAATATCTAGCTGAAACTAGTTTATCACAGTTCTCAATATCTGAAGTATGAAATTTTCATTTGATTTACCCGATATGTTTATTATTTTGTGACTATTAGATAAATAATCGCAGTGGTGATACACAGAAAACACGTGCAGCGCTTATCTTTCATGGGAATGAGATTCCTCCATGATCATGAGTGGTTTCGGTTTGGGCTGGGAAGAAGGCATGTCTCATGGTTTAACCCCAGCCGGAAACTAAGCACCACACAACCGCTCGCTCACCCTTCCTCCCCCAGTGGCACGGGGGGGGAGAATCGGAAGGGCAAAAGTGAGAAAACTAGTGGGTTGAGATAAGAACAGTTTAATAATTGAAGTAAAATTAATAATAATAATAATAATAATAATAATAATAATAATAATAATAATAATAATAATAATAATAATAATAAATGTAGTGAGAAAGAAAACAACAAAAAAAAGAGGAACAAAACCCAGGAAAAACAAGTGATGCAACCGTTCACTACCCGCCAACCGACGCGCAGTCCATCCCTGCGAAGCCATCGCCACCCCCCCAGCCAGCTCCCCCAGTTTATATACTGAGCATGACGCCATACGGTATGGAATAGCCCTTTGGCCAGTCTGGGTCAGCTGTCCTGGCTGTGCCCCCTCCCAGCTTCTTGTGCACCCGGCAGAGCATGGGAGGCTGAAAAGTCCTTGACTGGTGTAAGCACTGCTCAGCAACAACTACAACAATGTGTTGTTCAATGTGTTGATCAATGTGTTATCACCATTATTCTCATCCTCAATCCAAACCACAGCACTATACCAGCTACTAGGAAGAAAATTAACTCTATCACAGCCAAAACCAGGACAGCATGCCAGAGGATCAAGGGATGTCAGAGTGCTAGGGACTGAGCCATCATCTGGAGGGCCAGGTCACCTCTTGGAATATACAAGGAAATTCATTTTAAGGCAAGGGACGTGGTACTGTTTCTTTTTATATGCTTAGCAGAATGCTACATTTATATTTCTGAATTTCAGGCTGGTTGCTGGTAAGAGGAGAAATCAGGGTAGATAAGGGGAGAAGAAAAAGGAGTAAAAGAGTAATAGGGGAGGGCAGTGGCCCTAATTTATTTGCCTCTTGTCTGTGCACATTTTTTTCATTCACTTTTAATTTTCTGAAGATGAGAAATCAACCAATATACTTCAGAACTTGAACTGGGCTTCTTTCTGAGGTTGCTAGTCCTAAGAAGCAGTTAGCTAGTACATATATTCCTTTTGATGGGGTCAGCAGTAAGCTGCATTGCCATACCTAATAAGTTTAATGTCTAGGATATTTTATTGTATATGAGATTTGGGTCTCATTTTATCACTGTAGTTATGAATATCATAACTGCAGTTAGGTGCTGTATCTGGAACTGCAGTTCCAGATAATTTTAGACATTCAATTCTATTTTGCACTGCTTTGGTCAAACTGATCTTTTGCTTTAAAAAAATTATGAAAATTTGTGAAGAAAATTTACAGCTCCTCACCCCATTATTTGTCTATTGCTCTCATTTCATATCCTAGGTCTGTTCTCTAGATCTTTGCCTAGCTGCTTGCTTACCCTTTCTGTGTACTTTTAGATGTGATCTCTTTCTTGTTAAGGCCATATATGTATCAACTTCTTACAAAAGAAAGTAGTCTAATGAGACATCTACAATTTTACTTTTATTATTGCATTTCTGCCTAGAAGGTATGTGAAGACAAGAACCTTTGCCTCATTAAAAGTATCATAAATATCTCCCTCTGCAAACAGTTTCTCTGAGTGATACTTGCCATGCCTGAAGTGGTGCTACATGATTAATCACTTACAGGGAGAAATTCCTTATTTTTGAGAGAAGTGGTTAATGGAGAAGAGAGAAAGAGGTCTCCGCAAACAGCCTGAATAAAAAGTTACTGGGAGACTGATGAGGCTGAATTAATAGAAGATGAATTAATAGAAGATTTTTAGTTTCTGCTCAGAAATGCATGTCCTTACTCTGATTAAAAGAATCTGTCTGATTTGAGGACGGTTAAATCAAACTGCAAGACCTCTTCATACTGAGACACACAATTATGAAATGGTGGTCAGAAATAATAGTTGTAGAGATTATTTTAAACCCCATATGAAACATTGAAAGGTAGGGAAGGCTATTCCAAAAGCAGAAGTGGGTTGTTTTATTTGGGCTATTGGTGATGGTGGCTATAGTTACATCTATGCACTTAATACCAAGTGCCACAGATTCACAATGTCCACGATATGTAACACTTAGTCCTGGGATTCCTCTGGACCTTATCTTCCTCCTGTGGCTCTAAGGAATAATATTTTTATCTTTTTTTAGTATGAGTGTTTGAAACAGAGAGGGCTGTATTGCCTGCAGTTGGGAGTATGTGGTGCACACCCTAAAGTCACCTGAATGTCCATGTGGGTGTTTGAGGGCACAAAGCCCTCAAAGGGCTGTTGAGATACAACAGAGCAAACATCTGCATCATTAAGTCTGGTTCTCTGTCATCATGGACACATTATATAATACTTCTAATTAATAAATCTAGCTCTGTCTACAGCAGGCCAAATCTCTCCCAAAGCCAGATTAGTAGTTTTTCCCTCCTCTCTCCCACAATAAGTCCATTTCAAAGATTCATTTTTTCATCTCAGTTGCTTCTGCTTCCAAAACGTTTACACCACGATGCATTTAAACAGATATCATATTCCCCTTTCTGCTTTTCTGTTTGCAAGGTTGATGCTTGTCAAGCACTTTAGTAGCCTTACATATTGGGATATACATTTGCTGATCCTAATAGCTCTCTTCTACCTCTGTCTTAGTCCATAAATATCTATCTTCAACAGGTATGACCAGAACAGTATGTGTAATCCTAATAAAGCCTCTTTGACAGCATAAAGATTTTTTTTTTTAATGTCTGCAAACATCTCTTCTAATCATATTAGGATTCTGTTTCTATTTTTTATGGCCCCATTACTTCTCTCATCCCATGTGGTTGTAACTAATTAAACAGATTTAGAGAGTCTTCTGCCTGGATTTTGGTGCTTTATCCTTTGAATGCATAATGTTGAGAGCAAAGCAAACTTTTTGAGAAAAAAGAGCAACTGAGAGCCTCCACATTTTCTCAGCTTGGAAGAGAACTCATCTGAGACAAAGTATATTGTTTTCATAAATTTTATTAGGCACTTCTACACTGTGGCAATGAGATGGCATAAATAGCTATACTGTCTGGTAGAAAATGTACTGACAGCCCTGGACTAAATTTTGAGAAATGAGTGGAAAGTTGATGGAATAGGGGTCAAAGCCAAATACCTCCAAATTCACAAAGACTAAGAGGTAGAATTTAGGCACATATTTCATGACTGTCTGGTCAGTGGCTGGTAAAAACACAGTGCAGCATTTTAAATTATACATCCTCTCAGCTTCTGCTCCTTAAATAGCAGTGCATTTAATAAGCCAGCTTTTCATTGTTTGTTTTGTGTTACAGTCTTTCTTCATCATATTCAGTGGGAAAGTCTCTGCTTCAGGACAAGCCAGTTTTCACTGCTGAAATTTCCCACTCGCAGGTAATACATGCTGACATTGCCTGTAATCAAGGTGGCAGAACAGACTCCTCCGTTACCTGCAAGCTGTATTAGCACCTGCATCGCTAGGGTGCTTCAGCGACAGCGTTATGGTCAGAGACAGGAATTCTTCTAAATTCCTGGGTCTGGATGCAAACTCCCACTGCACTAGGTGCATGTCAGCAAGCCCTGGGTGTTCATCTTGCCTTCCTCCCTTCCCCACCACTGCCACTGTCCCCTACTGCACAGGGAGGAAGCCCAGACACACAGGCTAGATGGACACCATGGCACACCACAGTGGGTCCTTCATAACTGGGGTCAGGGCACAAGGACACGACAGGTTTTAGGCTGTTTGATGGTCAGAGGCTCAGGCTCAGGAGCACAGGTAAGTCTCGATGCAGCCTTAGGGCATTGCAGTCACATGCAGAGAAACTGTGAAGAGAAAGACAACAAAGAGCTTGGTTGTGAAAAGCAATATTGCATCTTCCATCAGCCACAAGCATACACTGAGACTTGGTGCTTTCAGGCACCTAGTGGATTTGGTGCTTGTGCTTCATTACTGGTTTGCGGTAGAGGATCCCTTGAAGGTAGGGTGAACGTGGTTTGCTGCCTCTCTATTCTGCAACCAGGTCATGCCATTCTTCTGGTTAGCACCTTTGTGTCTGCTGAATTCTGATGTTACAGAAGACAGGCAGGTTTAAACTCATTTTTAAGCATACATTTTAAATAATTTCAAATTTCTCTCAAGCAATCAGTGCAGAAATTGTGAAAGCACATGTCAGTGCTTTTGAAATACCATGCAATTAAATGAATGTAAGCTCCATGCCAGGCTTTCCAATAAAGGAAAACTGCTGCAAGGAGTCTCAGGAGGTTGTCTAGTCTGTCCCTTTGCCCTACAGCAGCATCAGCCATGACCAAAATGTATCTTGATTAGCAGCAAATGTTAACCGGAGAAGCTAAATGTTAATAGCCAAGATTTTTAATCCAACATACAACAGTCTGACATTAATCTAGAGCTAATAAGCAAAAACTGAGTATTTTATCAGTCAGATTCCATTCAAGGTAAGACTGATCATTAAATATAAAACCTACAAGATTAAGCCCATTAGTAAAAGCGATGAGTGAATGTAAACACGTTATTTGTGAGTACACAGAGCCATAGCGCAAGAACAGAACAAGGGTCCCAGTGCCATGGCGCAGCCAGGCTGGCAACTCCCCGAGGCCAGGGGCCGGGACCGCGAGGGCTCCCCGTGGGAGGGCGGCAGGGCAGGCCCTGGCAGCCCGGGCCCATCCCACCCAGAGCCAGGGACAGCCAGGGGCACCGGGGCAGCCCCAGCCCCAGGCATCAGGCACATCCCTGAGGACGGGGGTGGGCTGAGGATGGGCTGGGCCGTGGGCCCATGGATGGGCCCGGCTCAGTGGGGCCCATGGCCAGGGAGGGCAGAGCTGTGGGGAGCTGGAGACCGGCCCTGCTGTGGTGTTGCTGGGGCAGGGGCTGATGGCCCCGGGGGGTCTGATGTGAGGTCTGGGGCCATGGGCAGGTGGGGGGAGCCCCAAGGGGCTGCCAAGGGGCATTCGGGGCTGGTGATGCCCTCAGAGCCCTGAAGCTGAGTGAAAACTGCTTTGCATATTTTCAAAGACCAGCAAAATTAGGTCCCTACTGATACCATCATCATTAAATACAAGTGCACAAGTTTCTAGACCACAACATTATAACATCAAATAATTTTGACTTTCTTATTATTAACTCATTGTCTATTTAGACTTAAGGATCCTCCTGGCCAAAGCATCTGTAACTGGGTATGGAGGCAACCTCCCATTCAGTGGCGGGAGGCCATGTAGGCTCTAACACAATGAGGAGTCAAACACACCCCCCCTCGTTAGATCTCATGGGGAACCCATTCATCACGACTGCTTGTGTAATGAAACCCCAAGAAGGAGTGGAGGAAGGTAGATGTGATGTCTCAAACCACTCCAGCTAGTCCTACTTCATAGTCTCTAGTTTCCTTTCCCATTCTTTGTCCTAATGAGCCTGCTTTTACAAACCTATGACTGATGTAACCACCGTTCTGATTCAAGGATTAATAACAATTACAGTAATTATAAAAGTATATGCATATTTACTAATATATGTCCAACAAAGAAAAAGCAGGGAAAAATCCTTAAACTAGAATAAATTATTTTCCCGACATCAAGCTCATCCCTGCACTATGCTAATCTCTTCCTGACCATTAGCTACAGTTCAGGCTGGTGCAATTTACTATTACGTTTCTCTTTTGCAAAATTTTCCCCAAAAGAAATCCACCGTCAGGTTTGCAGTGACATTCGCTATTGATATTAGCATGCGTATCTGGCAGAGATGCCTGGTACTGACATGGCATCTGTGACATGGACTTCTACCAATTTCAAAAGACACTTTCCATTCATTCACAGGCAATGCCAGTTCCCACCATGCAGAAGTCCTAACAGTCAGGTCCACAGGTGACCCATACAGACAAGGATAATGACAGAATGGAAAGCAGCATTTTAAGTAGATGTAAAGGAGTTAGAAAAATTAATGTCTCTTAGAAGGTAACAAAAATGGAAAAGAAAAGATAAATCTCAACAGCAGCAGCTAAACTGAACTCCACGTGTGCATCATGGGAAGGTGGAGCACTGGTTTCCCCGTTGTCCAGGTTGGAGAACTAGTCTGAATGAGGTGCTCCCAAGCCCTCCAGTTCACCTATAGCCTAAATGCCACAAACGAGACCACCAGGCGGGGCATGACCTGGAATGGCAGAGAGCAGTCCAAATGAGCATCTTCCTGCTTCAGACAGAGCCAGACTTAATTTTGCAATCGAAGGATATCGTTCCAAAATAATCAGTGTTTTGTAAGCAGTGACCAGAAGACATATGTTCTGAACTGAAAATCAACAATCTTTGCTATGTAATGCCTCTGTCTTTTTTTCTGACCCTTGTTAAGAGTCTGTTTGAGCTCAAATTTTTTTTCTTGAACTAGATGAGCAGAGGCTAAAGATGCAAAACAGATGATAGCAGTGAAATTCCTTCTCATACCTCTAAACAGACAGTGCCCTGTGTAATATGCATTGGCATAACTCAGAACACATGAGGAAATAAAACACTTTCTTCCTTTTAACAAAAATGACTCCCATGTCCTTCACCAATAACCTAATCTGAAAAGTTCCTAAAGAGACAGGTTATGTCTCTCACTCATATCAAATGTTTTTTTAGTGAATCATGACAGGTGACCTTTTATTTTTTCTTAATCAGGCTAGTCCTGCTGCTTCGCATCTATCGAAGTCACAGCACACCGTTTCCATCCGTCACTTGAAAGATGGCCACTGCCAGCTTTCATTATTTCACTGGTACTCTATTTCATGTGGACTGGTGTCAAAAGGAGTACCTAGGTTTGTATTCCTCTGGTTCCTCATTTTCTAATTATGTCTTTTCCCCTATGTTTCTTCTAATGCCTCATTTCCTGACTGTTAGCGATGGTGGAATAGTCCAGCATCAGTAGCAAAACTCATGTTCTTCTGCAGAAAAAAGCGCGCAGGAAGATACTCTGGAAGCTCCTACAGTGCAAACTTAGGAAAGGGTTGAAGTAATGAACAATAGGCCGTCATGTATCAATATGGAGGTTATTATTACTGAGGAGGCTATTATGTTTGTATTGTGTATCACTATGTGTGTGTATAGTAATGCTGCTGTGACTACTCAGGGAATGTTGTTTACACTTCTGTGCACACTTCCACAGTCCAAGATGGCCCTGTGTACATTGAAGTGGCTTCAGTGAAGAGCCTTGAAAACAATAAATGGATTGGGAAATATGCTTGCTAGTGAAAAAATCTAAATCTGAAGAGGAGAAGGTTAAGAGGTTATAGTTTTTACAGGTGGGATTAATTTCATCTTATGTTGACCATCTGCACTGGCCAACAAGCCCCCTTCTCTGGGCAACGGAAGAGATAGGTAGGTCTAGAGACTGATTTATGCTATACTAGGATAGTTAATCAAGAGAGATGGGACAAATTTCCTCCTGAGATGTCTGTCTCTCTCCAAGGACACCTAACTAATTGACTTAGACTAGATAAACTTTCAGATGATTAGAACTAGTGAAGTAAGTCCCACTCCAAGTATGTACTTACGGAGCAAAGAGCTACTCATAGAGCTCTTAAGCGAAGGTGATGGAAGTGCTAACTAATACTTCTAACCTAGAAGAAAATGAGAAATCAATACAAATCTTCCTTGGAAACTTACCACTTGTGTTATTGTGTACAGACCGTAGGATCCTGTCTTTGTTCCTGAGAAGCAGCAGGAGGTTGTGCAAGCAGCAAGCAAGATGAATTGGCTCCTTGCTCTTGCATGGAGGCTAAGACTACCTCTGCAAAGGCCTCTGCTGTCCTGCTCATTCCCCATGCCTTTCATTGGTGCCCCTCAGTGCCCTGAAGCAAAGCTGATACAGCTCCCTGAATGAGCATGGAGAACCCATTTACATAGGAAGACTGGGGCATTGCTAATTATTAACGTCATTTTAAGCACACATAGACACAAACCGCATTAGCTCTCTGCTGGACCAGAATCAAGTTTTTACCTTATAATTGCCCTTTGTACTCTGTGTTTTCCAAACATTCAAAATCCTGGCATTGCAAAGTGCTGAGTTTAATCCAAATCTTTCCATGCTAAATCCTCTCGGGTCAGGACTTGATCCTGTTTTTTGAGACTTTGGGTAGATTTTCCATACTCATGTTATTTTTCTTTCTATTGTATACACAGTTTTCATTCTCTTCAGGCCTAAACTTTCTCCAAAATCTTTAATTACCCTATAAATTCCCAAGTCCAGCTCCTCATCAACTTTTCCTTGTATGCTTCCTTTAACTCATTTCCATAAAAGACAAACCTCCTCCAGAGAATTAAGAAAATACATATGTATCCACTTACTAGATGTACAATAGTTTAAAATCCGTAGAATCTGGTGTCGTGGTTTAACCCCAGTCAGAAATTAAGCACCACGCAGCCGCTCACTCCCCCTCCCCCTCCCGGTGGGATGGGGGAGAGAAATGGAAAAAAAATGTAAAACCCATGGGTTGAGATAAAGACAGTTTAAAAGGACAGCAGAGGAAGAAAAAAAATTATAATGATAAAAGAATACACAAAATAAGTGATGCATAATGCAATTGCTCACCACCCACTGATTGATGCCCAGCCTGTCCCCAGGCAGCAATCGCTGCCCCCCGGCCAGCTCCCCCAGTTTATATACTGAGCATGACGCCATATGGTATGGAATAGCCCCTTGGCCAGTCTGGGTCAGCTGTCCTGGCTGTGCCCCCTCCCAGCTTCTTGTGCACCTAGCAAGGCATGGGAAGCTGGAAAGTCCTTGACTGGTGTAAGCACTGCTCAGCAACAACTACAACATCAGTGTGTTATCACCATTATTCTCATCCTCAATCCAAACCACAGCACTATACCAGCTACTAGGAAGAAAAGTAACTCTATCCCAGCTGAAACCAGGACATCTGGATCTAAAAAAGCAGGGCTTTTCATGTTGTCTTCATGTTATTTTTTGTCTTTCTAAGTATTTAGGTCTGTCTTTGCTTATTGTCTTCCATTTTATAGCCTGCTTCTTTTGAAACACTTGGTTATTTTAATAAGCCTAACTTGCAAAGGTGTTTTGTTTATATTAGCACTTCTCTACAGTGCAGCCAGGACCAATCATAAGTCTCTTTGTTTTCTGCAAAATGAGCCTGCTGCATTCAGCTTATGTTTACAGATCTCTTACAGAAGCCAGTATTCTCTTCTAGTTTCAATGAAATAAAAATATTTTGAATTTAGGTGCATCAGAATTCTAACTACTGTCACATACAGACACTGAACAATAGTTTTCAGGTAAAAATATTATTTGGTCTCATCTCACATTTCTCACGATCACTATTTTGTTTTCGTGAGGTAGCCAGCATGTAGTTAGTGTTATTGTGGGTTGTATTTCACAAAAGGTAGATTTTGGAGGATGTTGGTGCTAGATAAGATATTTTAAAATGCCATTACTTTACAAAGAGCAACTAGCTGGACAGCTCCAAGGTACCTTGTCTCTGTCCCGTTCCTCAGCTCAAGGAGATCTAGTTTCTTGTTGCTGGTGACTGCATTGAATGGAGTTGTCAGGTCCGAGAGCAACTTTAACTGTTTTACCTAAAGACCTCAGCTGGTCCCAGCTTCATGAACTAGATTCGTGAATCAGAATATCATCTAGAATCTAGAATATCATCGACCATCTAGGTTGCAGTGTGAAAACAGAGGTTTGTCATGTTCAAATGCCTGACCCTACTGTCTGATCCTTCATCTTCTGGCAATTATAATTTCACAGCAGAAGGCAGAAAAAATCAAGGTGAGCCTTCTGTGTTTTCTCTGTTGGGATTAACATCTTGGTCCTGAGCCATTGCATGCATTTGACTGATTGCCTCCTTTCTGTATGCAGTGGTCATTGCTTTCTTTCATGCCCTTCTGGGGAATGGTTGATACCTGATGGTGATGTGTCAGGCATTTGTAATTCATTGTATGCAGGCACTTGCAATAGGGTAGGGTACTCAGCAAGGCTATTTCCATCTGCTTTGCTTGTTCAGACAATCATCCTTTTGTTTTAAATATTCTATTAGAACTCCAAATGGTGCCCTGGGATCAGACCACTCACTGATTTGAGTCTGTACTCTTTTTGAAGTCTTGCCTGCTTCCCTAACATCCTTTTGGTATGTCTTGTTTTGCATTATTTTCTCCTGGTTCCCCATAGTTGGCATTCTGTACCATTGCCGAGTGAGACTGAACTTTCTCAGTCTTTATTCCCGTTACCTGCGTGAACCCGCAATGTAAGCATAACGGTCAGGGAAACTGCTAAGACGTCTTTCTGAATGCAGTAGCACTGCTTACTGCTCTTGTTTATATTGTGCATGTGGCTGGTTCAGCTGTGGGCTGGTTCATCTGCTATGTCTCTCCATCAGTTTGGAGATAGGTCACAAAATAAGTTGCATTCTTTGGATTTTTTTAGTATTGCAGACTGTGGTGTGAGGGAGTAGTTTATAGCCATCTGCAACTTCTGCCACACTTTTTTGCTTGGTGTATTGCTGATAACCAATGTATTTTGTGGTGTTCCAGGGACTGTCAGAGTCGGTGGAGAGATTCATACTGGTGTCAAGGACTGTTTTCTGAGAGCCTGTGTTTTGGTTTTTATTGCTATTCTAAAATTCCTGTGTTCGAAAAAACTGGTTTGTTTTTCATGCATGATTATAGATGAAAAGAATATTAATGTGTGCAGGCAGTTCACTGAAGTTAGACAGACTTTTGTCTAAGCCACACTGGTTTCTGGAACTGGTACCTACCCAGCAATACCTGGGCAGAGGTACAAGAAATATCTCATCTGATAATTCTTCTGGCAAACAAATGTGACTTTTAAGTTATGTCAGTCAAGTCAAGCAATTGAAGCAGTTGTGTCAATCAAGTCTTATGAATTCACAGTCATAAATGCCTTAGCACCAATGTAAGATTTTAATAAACCAAGTATATTTGCATACTTTCATACTTGGAGAATATGTATAGACAATACCAGAAAGAAATGGCCTTTTGAATATTGGCTAGTGATTTCAAATACCCTGAGTTCATTAGAATCTCGTCTGGGATTGACTGACCAATAAAAATAGTAGAGATAAGCAAAGTAAACACACTATGATTAATAAGCAAATATATGTGGTATTTCTGGGGAAAAAAAAAACAAAACACCCTGACATTTTCATAGGAGACTCTGGGATTGCAAAGATTATATAACCATAAGGCTTGCTTAATGAGGGAATGTATTCTGAAGTGAGATTCTTTGATGTACTTGTATCTTTTAAACTGGCACTCAGTAGCCATATCCCCATGACCAGTGGCTTTTACTGCCTTACAAAATATCATTCGCTTGAGAAACAGGTATAGGTTTTCCTCTGAAGAAGGTGTTGCACAGCATGGACTAGCACTCTGTTGTGCAGCTGCTAGGGTCTGTGCTGTGTAGACTTGGTCCCATGGTGAGCTGCCCTTGAGCTGTCTCCCATGGAAAGCCAGCACCATTTTCACGCTCCTAGGAGGTCATGATGCATAAAAGTGTTTTCTAGGTTGCAGTGCTAGTGCGAACTGTGTGTTGTAGAGCTGGGCTGGCCGGTAGTGTCTGTATTTACTCAGGTTGATCAAAAGGTCAGAGATAAACTTGCAGGTTTCAAAGCTATGTGTTGTAGCTACATGTTGACGGAGAGCCAAAGAGGCCTTCTGAAGGCAGGTTGGCAGCTGCATTCACACTACTTCAGGCAGTGCTGATACTGAACCCGTTGCTAATCCATGTGAGGAAACAGTGAGACTTTGGCCTAAGAAGGTGTAGAGGAACCCAGCAAAATAAGCAGTGCTGCTGTTCTCTTTCTGGCCACTCTGAATGGGAAGGGAGATGGCAGTCATGCTTTAAACCGCAACAGACTCCTTCCAGGGAACTCTATCTAAAAGTTTATCTCTCCCAAATTCATGCCTGGAATTTCCCATGTCATGTTTTCCTTTGCATAAGCCTTTGTATAGTAAACAGTCTTCACACCTTGTAAACTGTGTTGTGAAATTTTGTGTCTAGTTCTCATCTTGTGACATGGCAGTGTTGCTATACCTACTTTCACAGTGGTTTTCTATGCTTGAAAAAGAGGTTGCAGATGTACAAGACTTTGGCAATGAACAGTACACAGTGACGTGTGGGTAAAGCTCAGATGAAGGACTTCATGGTGACAGCAGGTTAAGATAGCACAGGTATTGGCACGGGTGCTGTAGAGGAGTGAATGTAGTGACATTTAATTGATCCAGACATGGAATATTGTCATGACAGCTGTTTGATGTTGATTGATTTCTTCATTAGGAATAGCTGTAATTTATTTCCACTCCCCTCTCAAAAGTGATCATGGTAACAGCCTATGCAAGGTGTCCTGAGCTCCAGATGAATGCTGACCAATGACTGCAGAAACAGGTACAGCACCTGTGGATAGGACACGCTCTAATAAAGGTAAGCACAGGGATTCTGCAGACCCAGAGCACAGTTCCTCTGTGGATAATCTTGCAGCTGTACAATAGGTCTTACGTGGCCAGGGCACTCACTACTGGATTTGAGGACGTTTTTAAACTTGGGGACATTGGAACCTGGCTCTGGGGTTTATGTCTTAAGATGGCACTGTGCATTCAGAATAATCTTTCCCCAAATGACCTAGGTTAGATAGTATGATGTCATGAGCAGTAACTCTGCAATTTATTTTAAAAAGTTTCCAACATTCATAGCCTGCTGGTCTTCATCATTCCAGCAACTGTAAAATGCATCCTGAACAAGAACCTGTTCCAGAGATAATGGTGTTGCTTATTAACCACCAAATAATGTCATTCTGAATTTTAAAGGAAATTACTCTTTGTACCCTGTAAATGAATCCTGAGGAACTGTTTGTCTTCAAAGCTTGGCGTTCTGAGAGACTGTGGCAAGTGATCTGCAGATGATCATGGAGCTAACATCACCTTCACAGTATTTCCGATTAAAATTGTGCTGAAGATGCATGGTTGCCTACAGAAATTCTGAGAGGTGACCTGGGCCTGAGGGATAAAAAATCTGGAAATCACCAAGTGAAGAACGCCAGACTCCATAACCTCTGGGGTTTATGGAGGAGTGAAGATAAAATACAAATGAATATTAATGTCTGGGGACAGCATAATGATACAGCATAAAATTTAAATGATGTCATTAATTCCTAAGTATGGAACAACATTCTTTCTGAGAGGAATTGTTTTGATTATGATTAGAGATGTTTAAAGAAAGAAGGCTTTTCTGTTCATAAATGACTGTCTGTCTTTGGCTGATGTGAAGTGCATATCTCAGTTCTATCCACGAGAAATAGTGTAAGACTTGAATGTCTTACTGTGAAGAAATATTTCCAGCACTTTCAGATGCAAGCTATAGCTTAAAATTCTTACATGCCATACACAGCATCAAATAGTTTATTTCAAAGGAGAGCTGTCACTGCATATATTCTGCAGTTAGCATTAGTCCTGTCCTATCCTGCACTAATATTAGTCATAGACTGTAGCAATTTTAGTTGTATTTCAACATTATTAGTGTTCTACAAGAGGAATTCTTTGTAAATCTTTGTAATAGAAATAAATACTGAAGAGTATCATAAGATGAACAATTTGTATCACAGGCCTCATTATTTGATAGCTATTTCATCTTGCTAGCATTTTGATCTGTGTTCAATGTAAGACAAACTGTATTGTCACTATTTGCTTTTGAATAGGCAAGCAAAAAGGTGATGTGTTTCAGCTATGTTATGAAGTAACTGTTTGTTCTCTTTCATGTGAACAGTGTGGTCTTTTATTACATTCTCTTGACATTGGTTCTATTCTAGCAAGATTCCTCTTCTTTTTCCAATATCTAATCATGCTCCCATCAAAGAATCAGTCCCTGAGGGAGAGGGAATGAGGGGAGAAGCACATATGTTGCCTTCCAGGAAAGAATGAAGCTGTTATTATTTATAATGAAGGTGATGATAGGACAACATGGTTTAAATGGTGTCGTGGTTTAACCCCAGTCGGCAACTAAGCACCACACAGCCGCTCACTCACCCTCCCCATACTGGTGGGAAGGGGGAGAGAATCAGAAGGGCAAAAGTAAGAAAACTCATGGGTTGAAATAAGAACAGTTTAATAATTGAAGTAAAATAATAATAATAATAATAATAATAATAATAATAATAATAATAATAATAATAATAATAATAATAATAATAACAATAATAATAATAATAATAAATCATTTTAAAAAATTGTAGTGAAAAGGAAAACAACAAAAAAAAGAGGAACAAAACACAGGAAAAACAAATGATGCAACCGCTCACCACCCACCAACTGATGTCCAGACTGTCCCTGAGCATCACCACCCCCTGGCCAACTCCCCCCAGTTTATATACTGAGCATGACGCCATACAGTATGGAATAGCCCTTTGGCCAGTCTGGGTCAGCTGTCCTGGCTGTGCCCCCTCCCAGCTTCTTGTGCACCGGGCAGAGCATGGGAAGCTGAAAAGTCCTTGACTGGTGTAAGCACTGCTCAGCAACAACTACAACATCAGTGTGTTATCACCATTATTCTCATCCTCAATCCAAACCACAGCACTATACCAGCTACTAGGAAGAAAAGTAACTCTATCCCAGCCAAAACCAGGACAAATGGATGAAGCAGCAAAATGGAGAATCTTGAGTTTTATCAACAACAAGGTTATTTTTTCCTCTACGTGTCTAGCTTTGGTAGATTTGTCTGATACTCAATGATGATTGATAATCCAGCAAAATCAGAATGACACCTCAGAATAGAATTAAAAATTATGTTCTGGTTATTACTCTAGTCCTATGAAGCCTCAGAGACTGAACATGTTTCCTGTACAGAAAAATTTTCAGTGCTGGCATTTTAAAAGGCCATGACAATTAAATGAAATAAATAGAGGCAAAGCATTCTACTGGCTGGTGTATACTTCTCCAGAAGGTTCATAACCTTAGTGATTTCAAGACAGATTACAGATGAAGTAATCTTCAAATAGAGTATGATAATATCACCCTGTTTCCTTGTTGACATTGGTCATGTTCCAGACCATAGTTATTGTCCAAAATGGTCCATAGGTCATACATGTTCATGAGCTGTAAGGGGCATTTGTGTTCCCCAGCAGACTATGTAACTGCAGTCTCTTTGTGACTGCAGGAGTTACACTTGGTACAAAAAGGAGAAGAGCTCCTCACCATCATCCTGTTTCCATGCTGCCTCTCACACTCCAACCAGCCTATAAGATACAGCTGGATGGTGCTAAACACCAGGCAACACGGAGCTGCACGGTGCCTTGAAAGGTAGCAGGGGAGCCAATGTCCAGCAGGCTCTCGCTGCTGTCTGTCAGTGCAAACAGGAAAGAAATGTCACAAACCTTAAAACCAGAAAAAGCATGGTGTGGCACATCATTATGTTGTATGATGAGGTATTCTGCTGAATCCAGAGGATGAGGAATTGGGCCTCAGTCCTTCCTGGTGCAACTGAAGTTCTACTTTTGGTTTGTTTTTTTTTTTCCCCTGCTAGCTTGTCTTTGAATTCAGGAGAAGGCATTTTAATATTGCTTCAGTTGAAAGTCAGCTGTTCCAGGAGCACAGATAAGTAGGTAGGAAAGCAGGGAATACACAAACCTAATTCCCTCTTCAGCTGGGGTTGCGGGGGGTGGAGGGCTGGAGAACAGGAGTACTTCCACTTTTCAAAAATGGAAGTACTTGCTTTCATCAGTTCTAGTGAAAAACGGGGTTAGTAAAAGACGAGACTGCATTACAAGAAGTCAGTGAAGCTGCCCAGGAGCCTCCTGACTTGGGATCTCAGAGCTATAGTGCTTTAGCAGAGGCGTACACACAGCAAAGCTCACTCAGGGAAAGGCTGAGGTTCCTCACGCATCTTCACTTAACCTTTGCTCTTTGCCGTTAGCAGAGACTCCCGGGAGATGCCTGCTCTGATAGTCAGTGCAGCTTTGTGTTCCTATTCTCTATGGAACCAGCATTTACATCTTTTTTTTGCATTGTAGTTACAAGTCATATCCCTATGCCTCACCACTACCTTCTCCCCTCAAAATATTTTGTCTTGGGCTATTTTTTGAGGTTTCAAAACACCTTTTCCCCTGCCTTTTGGCCATCCCCTTTCCTATGTACCTTCATGATTACAAAGCCTTTATTCAAAACCAAGATATCTTATTTCTTACTGTCTTGACACTGTACTTTAGACCAGTAGCATATCTGTTTATTGCTGGAGCATTATAGTAAGGAAGGATTAGTGTTCATACTGGCTGTGTCAAGGACCTGACCTCAATCCTCAAGAGATTTCTAAGCCTCCTGGCTACATGGAAAGCGCTTTAAGGTCTTTGGAAAGTGCAGAGTATAAACAAGACCAGCAGTACAAAATGTAAACCAGGAGAAACAGAATCAAGTCACTCTTGGAGAGAAAAAGTGGGGGGAAAAAAGGGTAAAAGCAGAAGCAGAGAGGTATGTTCAAGACTTTGGGTTAAATCTGCCTCAGCTCTACAGGCATCTGCAGCAGGCACTGAGAGCTCATGCTCACAGCTGCAAGCGAAAGCTAGATTTCCTCTTGCCAAACAACAGTCAGAACAAATAGGCTACCATAGCCGACACTTTAACAAGCCAAATGTTGCCAGGCCTCTGCAGGCTACCCAGTTACGTGAAACAAATTTGCAGAACGTTTGCTTTTTCTAAATGTTGCAGCTCTGCTGTCCTTTTAGCTCAGTTTCGACAGCAACTCACAAGTGACTCTGCTTTTCTGCTTCCCGATCAGAGAATCACTTTGACATAATTTTTCTGCAGCAGCCCCTGCGATGAGGACGCATGCCTTGACCTCCGCTGCTTATTTTAGTGGCACAATTTTTTTAACCCTCTCCTCAGGGGTCATGCATCATGAACTTACCCATGAGAAAGGTATTGTGCCAAAGTGGTCATGACACACTGTTACATGCAGGGGCATGGAAAGAGACCTGAGGAGATCATCTAATGCACTGCACCATCCGGAGGTAGGATTGACTATACCTGAACATTTATCTAAACTGTTCTTAAAGGCATCTAAGGATATGTCTTATCAGCCACCTACTACAATCTTTTCCAGTCCCTCCTTGTCTTCTGTTTAAGAATGTTCTTTCATTATGGGTATTAGGAATCTAATCCCTGCAGCTGCTTTTTGCATATTTTAATATTTTCAGCAGATTTTCCCTCAGCCTTCTCTTCTCTAGGTTATACAACCCACTTCCTTCAATTCTTTCCTATAAGTTATGTTTTCATGCCCCCTGATAATTTTAATTTCTCTCCTCCATACTTTCTCCAGTTAGTGAACATCTTTCTTGAGTGCTAAACTAATCACACTATTCCAGCCGAAGCTTCACTAATGCTGAATAACATGGAAGGATTGTGACCCCCCATAACCCCCATATCTCCTTCTGGTGAAGGTTTGTATTTGTACAGCTGATTATTCTTTCCTGTCTGCTGCATCTTTCAGGTCTCCCTTCTGTTTACTTTAGGCAGTACCTTCAATTTGTCGGGACTGCTTTGAATACTAATTTGTATTTGCAGTGCCTCCTGCTTAATGTCACGTGCAAATACGGTAAGCATCCTCTCTATTCGATCATCTCGGTCATCAGTGAAAATATGAAGGGCCCCAACTGATGTAATTGCCCATTTTGACAGTGTTTACTAGTAGCTAGTCTCTGAGAGTAGTTGCTTACTCACCTCTCAGAAGTTCCATCTAGAACATGTTTCCTCATTTTATTTGTGAGGATATCACTAGAGAGACTATGTTAAGAGCGTCACTATGACTCCTGCTGATCTCCACAGCTGCTGTGCAGTTATACCTGGATCTGGGTTCTTTGAGTTAAAATTGTCCTTCTTTTTTTTTGTGTGTACAGTATATTGATCTGGACCTGTGAGTCTTTCTGCAATAAGAATGATAGCAACAGTAATAAATTATAGTAGTGGAAATACTCTTTTTTTTTGAGGAAAGAAATAGCACATGGATTCAGCTTGCAGATTAAGACTGGAGAAGACATCTAGCTATGCAATAGGTGTCTAACCTCCTGTTATAATCCATGGCCATCTAGTCAGGACAGTCAGTTCAGTCTAGAGGGCTACTGAGCTCGTCCAGAGGTAGACACCAATGTCTAGTCGGGTGAGTTGACTCTAGACTCATTTGTCTCGACTGGATCTCCACCGACTGCAGTGGGAAGTTAGACACAGGCCTGATTCTGGGTGCTTTGATCTGTGAGCCAAATCCTGCCTGCTAAGTTCCATATAACACACAGGATAATATGCTGTATTCTAGCCATGTTTTTGCACACATTTTTAGAGTGCAGGAGAAAACCAGTGAGAAGGGTAATATTTACAGTGCAAATAGGGGTAATGTTGCAACACTGGAATTTGTGATTGCTGATCTCAGTGACTACTCACAGTAATGGGTAGTCATCTATTATGTGAAAGGGATAGTGAGTCTTCCTAATCCTGACCTATGAGATCATCTTAAATTACTAATGTTGCTTACATTTATAGTAATTGGGCTTTATCCTGTGAAAAAAATGGGGAGCCGGGGAGGAAAATAAAGTGCTAAGAACTGAATGAGAAGCATACACTAGCAACAGTGTAAAATTTATTCCCCTTATAACTCGATTTCCTTCTAAAACTTCTTATCACATACATGAGAGGGAGGTTTGGGTACTGATATGAGAGAAAACAAAATGGGGAGGGATTTGTGGTGCAGGTGTAGTTTCAGCTGATGAAGTTCTGTATGGAAAAGAGCTCACTGCAAGATTTGCTGTTTTACAGATCTTCACAACTATTGAGGTTTTTTCTTGCACAGGTAGAGAAAAAGACCAGGAATTTGTGAGAATCCAGCTGAAATGAGCAAGCACTAAAGAAAGAAGAGTACCTCTGCAGGCAGTGGAATTACAAAGCCTATTTGGTTTGGATTTAGGCTTTGTTTTTTTTTTCAAAATGCCTCTTGCCCTTCTGGACTGTCCTTTGTCTATACCATGGTTGCAGACAATTCTTCCTTGGAGGCATCACTTTACATCTCCTCTTTTACCTGTCACTGATTCTGAGCTGTAAAGACTTAAATGTCATTTAAGTACAAAGCTGCAGCTGGATCACAAAATCTGCTCTTCAAAGGCCTTGGCTGCTAACTGAATATCTGAACTTTGCCTCCCCTTTAGTTACCCCAGCTGCATAAACTCAGATGCTTTAAGACAGACTCTCCAGGCTGAAGTTATTGTAGACTGGCAATATCAACCTTCTTTGTCCCTGACCAAACCTCATGTCAACTCATGTTAAGCGCAAGAAGGAGCGAGAGCTCATAGTCATGGTATTTCATGAAATGTCATGAAATGACAAGAGTGTTAGAGTAACTCTGTTGTTAACAAATGTCACCATCCAAGCTGCAGCGTCGGAAGAGGCCGTCTGCACTCTGACCCCACAGTCCAGGCTGACTCTAACCACCAAACTTCTAGTTCAGCCTTGGGGCAGCAAGCTAGGGGCAGTCATAAATCTAACCTTTCCATTCACTGCCAGGGCTTCAACAGGGCATTTAGCACCTCCTGATCCCTCTTTGATATCCATGCCAGATCCTCACCATCCCACAGCTGGCAGCTTGACAACTTCAGTGTAAAGTTGCTTTTTCAAAAATTTGCTGTCCCAAAGTGTAAAAACAGTGGGCAAGATTTGGGGTTATGTCAGGCTCTTCTGTGAGCATGGTGTGATATTACCAGCAGCTTCAGGTGTAATAAGAAAAGTGGAGTGCTGTGATTTTGCCTTTTTGTGTTTTGCAGGTTTAAGGACCATTCCTGTCCCCTTCTGCTGTCTAGAGCTATCCCCTGGTGCTCTCCAGAACACCCAGGTTCTTCATCCTCCTGAGCTGACACAGACCCTATTTGTCATGCCTGGTGTCACCTTTACAGTGTGAAATGAACACAGCTTTTACAAGACTGACTATGTTAGGCAAAATTGCAAGCCCTCACATGTGACTTAATTGCAGTCCACTGATTTGGGGTTTGCTGCTAGCATAAAGCTTTCTTTCACTTATTTCTACCCATTCTCCAGCCTGCCAGATCTCATAGAAGGGATGGGAAGAACTGGGAACAACACATTTTGCAGTAGATGCAAGCCTGCCAAATTTCCCTTCCTGAGCACAAAACTTGCACAGAAGCCTGCTTCTTCATGCTTTCCACTGCTCTTCACTTGTGCAGTGGCCCTCCTCCCAGTCACACAGCCTCCGCACTGCTCCCCCCATCCCATCACCCAGCACAGCCTTCTGCAGCAAAATGTGCCAGATGCATCCACTGTCCCGTGCTCCTGGGCCATACTATGTTGCATTCAGGAGCTGAAAGTCCATAGGATCCTTTTAGACTGGGATGCGAGGTAGACCTGAAAGGAGTTTCCCTGGTTGTGTGGACCCAAACAAAGAGTCTCTGATACCATGCTCATCCTGCAATGGTAGTCAGGTGCATACAACACCTCCAGCCCCAGTAACGTAGCCTAGCCAAGGTGGATCTGCTAGCAGCTTTATGTCCTGTATGCACTAGTCAGCACCATGTACGCAGGAGAAAAGTCATCTTCAAACAGCTTTCGAAAGAAACCATTTTTCAGCTTGTGAGGAACCTGGCTATTAACCCAAGCTGTGAAAATCGGGAGAGTAGCTCTGCTGTCCTGGCTCTCTCCTTGCAGGGCTGGGCCAGGTCAGCTGTGTCCAGCAGGAGCTGCAGCGCTGCTCTTCCCAGGAGCGACGGTCCGTGAGCTCCACCTAAAGGCTCAGCCCCAGCCCCAGCTCTCTCCCAGGAAGGGAGGAGGGATCCGCAGGGATTTCATCATGCCTGATCCTCACGCTCTGCTCCACGTCCAGGGAAAAGCGTAGATTACTCAGCAAAATGTCGGAGCAGTCAATAAGGCCCTTTGCCTCCATTGCAGCCAGGTGTGCTGCTGACCTAGCATCAGTTCGTCTTTATCACCTTTTATTTTATTGCATTCAAGGACATTCATGCAGTTATTTTGTCTGACAGCAATGGCACTATTGAGATTTAAATGCATAAAAATATATTTATTTTTAATATATATGTGAATATGTAAAAGTAGGTTTGAGTGTGTCTCTGTATGTTTCTCTTTTATATCTCGTTGAAAGACTAATATAAATCATGTCCCACAAAGCTGTGGTTATCAAGGCTAGAAACTATAGCTTTTCCCATCCTAGAGTAAAGAGTCTCACCCTCCCTGTCTCTGTGTGTGTGTGCACATACACATACACCTGTATCTATTATTATTATTACAGTTCAAGGGAAATAAATAACCACAAAGTAGTCATTAGTGAGTTTCCAGCACCAGGGCACAAAATAGATAGCCCCAGTCTCCTGGACTCTACGGTGCCTGCAGATGAAAAGCCAGAATTAGCACATCATTCAAAACAAGATGCCAAAGAGGAAAGAAGTCTTCAATATAGATGCATATGTTTGCCCCCTGAGGCTGTTTCCAAATTGGAGAGTACAGAGGAAGAGAGGTGGACTACCAGCTCTAGGTCTTAAAGGCAGCAGCAAATATAAACAAAGAAACAACATGGGAGAAATTAGGAAGCACAGGGATGGGTTCTCCCAGTATAGGGACTCTCTTGCACTTCAAAGGGAATGAAGTATGTGAGGCAGTAGTAACTCTAGTCCCTGGAGTGGTAATATTTGAACATAGGTAGCTCATATAAAATTAGAACCGGTTTTAAGTCTGCACAGTCTTGCTGCAGGAAGTCACAGGTTTCTTCTTCCAGCATCCCATTCCCAGTTACTGGGAGTGTTTGGACAAGCTCTGTATGTGACAACGGGGAGATGTGTCTGACATTAGCAGTGGGATCCCAGCAGCACGGTTGTTTCCATGTGTCAGAGGTACAGGGTGGGTGAGGAGGAGCAGGACAGGTGAAAGGGATGAAGAAAACTTAAATGAGCATAACTCTGAATTTTCCTCAGTTAAGGGCAGCTGACTGGTGACCATCTGATACTGAGGGCTGCCAATATCCTGCGCAGGTGCTTTGCAGAACTGGATCCTTCCGCCTCTCCTCCCTCCTTGCCTCCCCCATCACCCTCAGGCGGGAGGCTTTGCGGTGCTGGCCAGGGTTTATTCTCACTGAAGTTACTGATTGCTCTCCTTCGGTGTGAATGAAAGTGCAGTTAAATCGATACTGAACACCTTCGAAAAATGCCACTCAGAATTAATTTAGTGTTTATTCAATTAAGTATTAATTATGGGATCTCTTTAGCTAAAGAAAATCCCTTACTGCCATTTCATCCAAGTGTAGAATATGGTGTCTTAGTTCTCCCAAGCATCCTCTGCTGCATTTCGTCTTCTGATGTATTTTTCCCACAGTTAGTCTGTAGAAAAGAACTACATTTTTAAATATAATTCCAGAGATGAGGAATGGCACCATTTCTAAACACCATACAACAATTTTGTTAAAGTGCCAATAATCTCTTTGTCAATACTCTAAAGGGATCAAAACAAGAGTTGGGAAGATATGTAATTTGAAAAATAAGAGACCCATAAAAAAAGCACAGATGAAAAGAGTAAATGTAGACACAGAGGTTCATATGGGATCACCCTGATCTCTTTTATACAAGGAGCAACAGAGCTTTGTGTCTGGAATATTTATTTGGCTCCAACAAGTGACCCCTGAGGTGACCACAGAGAGCTGTATTTGAGCAGTCAGCCGAGGGACTTAGGTGGATTCGGATGCCTACTGTGATGTCTTACTTCAGGAGAATGATGAGTGATTCAGGCCACCTGCTTGCTAAATTTTGTCCATCTTGCAAACGGTGATGGAACATAGCTGCTTTCTAAGGGCAGTGGAAAGGGTCTAGGAGAGGTCTTTCCTCCTCTCCAGCTACCAGGCTCTCAGGGAGTGGTAGAAGGCTGTGAGGCTGAAGAGATACATCTGTGAAATGGAGCCTTGTTTTGTGCATATATGTACCTATACACAGGAATATAACAAAAAGATCAAGAGTTATTATTTCTAATAGTACCCAACCACTCCTTAATAAAGTTATGGGGCTGATTGCCCTTGTGAATGTTTGATTTCTGGAAAAGCATATTTATCTAATTTTTAAAGAGCAAAGCTAGTGCTAACCTCCATTAGTTTTTGTGTCTGGAAAGCCTCAAAAGAATGGAAAATTATGAAGTCTTGAGATCCATGTAGAGCTTGGAAGAGCAATTGTGCATCCGAATGAAAACAGCTGTAACTCAGGATTTGCTCTTTAATTCTTCTTAGAAAAAAGATCAGATTAATGTATGTGGATTACTTGGGAATGTGATTAACTGTTTTTAATATTTCATTTTCATGGGATGTACTGTTGGTTAGCATCTAAAGGAAGTATTAATTCTGACTGAGACAAATGATAGATGTCCTTTTGTCTTTTCACACGTTTTTGATTCCTAGACCACTCCCAAATGGTATGTTAAAAATAAAAAAGCGAAACAAAACATTTTGAAATATACATTCTTTGTGCAGGCCAAACGAGATTACTTATTTTCATTAGTGAACTCTGATCCTTTGTATCGTGATGTACATAAAGCATCTTCTTCATGTCATAATACCACCAAGAACCATTTCCAGTGCATTAGCCTGCTTACTAACATAGTTTTCAGACTAGTGATTACCTGTACCTCTTTTGAACCATAAATAAAGATTGTGACTCCTTGCTTGCAAAATAAAAGGGATAGACTTACTCTCTGGATTTCCAACCAGCTTGTTTGTACATGTGCAACACAGCAAACTTACTGGGCTGCTACTTGCCAACACAGCCTGCTGCACTTTTGTAAGATTATCTGTCTCAATACCTGTTAGCCGTAACGCAATCTACCTTAGAAGGCTGTCAGTCTTCACTTTTACCCTCGATATCATCTTTTTCTCTTTTTCCACAGCCCTTGTATTTTAAATAACTACAGAGTCAAAGAAAGTAAGACACACCCTCCTACCCACCCCCTCCTACACTGACCTTTTTATGGCATTTGGATTTTTCAAAAATACTTATGGTCCAAGGCAGAAGAAAAATTTCTTGCTAAGCAGAACTCTCTTTCCTAGAGGGTTTAATCCTGTTTCAGACAAATTAAGTAAAAGAAACCACTATCTTTAAATATGTAGGAATAGGCACTGAAAAACCACTCACCCGCAGGAGGGAGATCAGGGGCATCTCTTTTCTCATATCAGGTCCTTAGAACTGGCGTTAGACACACAGCGCAGCAGGGCATCGGACTATTCCTATGAGACAGTAACCTCTCAACTTTTATTTTTCTCTTCTTTCACAAAAATATTCTGGCTGCAATCCATATAGTCCTGCCTGAGTTTCAGGGCTTCATGGTAGATCTGCAAGGACCTGGGGAATAGGTCTCAACTAAGGCTCACGTGAAGGGCCAGCACAGGCTGTGGTGTACCATGGATGTCAGCAAACTTCACCTCTCCATTATTGCCATGACCACTGTGCCAGTAGTTTACAAAAGCCCTGATAAAGGCTACCGGGAGACAGCCACACTCAGGATCGCTTGTCTGGTAGAAGTTCTCCGAGCTCAGAGGGCAAGGTGAGGTGTAAGGAAAGTCAGTGGCAACACCTCCAAGAAAGCAGTGAGTTCTTCAGTTGTATGATTCATATGAGGCTTGAACCAGCAAACCATTTTTGTATCTATGCAGCTTTAAGTGCTTAACAGGCCCACTGAAGCTGGGAGCAGAATAATTAACATTTTCTAGGTCATGGGCTCTTTTACGCTGGCAAATCACAGATTATTTCCGATAGGCACAAAATGCATTGGCATTATAAGGCTTTTCTTACAAGCAAAAGGTACCTGCAAAGGTCTAGTGTTTCCCTCTGGTCTCCGTGAGTGCAATCCCTCCAGCTGAAATGTACCACCACCACTGCTGGGACGAGTGGCTTTCAAAAGTAAGTCAGACTGGACTCAGAAACTTAATTAAAAGAAAAGAGGGTGTGGGGTGGTGACGGTCGAAAGTCTGTATCACATCTCATCTTGAGCAAACCACAGGATGGTCACAGCTGAATCAACCTTTCTGTGAGGGAAGATGGTGCTTGAAGGGTGAGGTGCAGTGAGGGGAAAAAAGGAGAAAGCCATCACAGTCAATTCCCAGTGAGAGGATGCTTTAGCAAAGAAAAAGACCCACAACATTATCTGGACAACTAGACATTGCCCTCCCTGTTGTTCAATTTAAGAAACACTTACACAGTAGCCTGACTTGAAAAACAGAGCCTAAGTATCCAGAGTGGTGTCAGGCTAAGTAATCAGGAAGCCATTTCATCTCCAAGTGACATTTAGACTCTTTCTCACCCTGAGCCATATCCTCTAGTTTTTACCTGAAGCCTCAGTTTCTTTTGCTTCAATACGCCTCCTGAATTTTAACACGGGTAGCACTTGTGTGCTTGATTCAGCACTTAGTTGCCCAAAGTACTGATAAAAAGTATCAAAATATGGATTTATAACTGACTTTGGACCATTTGGTTTTGAAGAATAGCTCCTCCTTTTTCTTAAATGTTAATATGAAGATTGCCTGACAAAGCCAAAAGGAGAATTTGAAAGTTTGATTCATTGTTTAATATCCAGTTCTAGCTATTTACAAGTATGTTTCGTCTTGTCACTCATGATTTCATGCATTTATTCGACTCAACAGTTAAATTAGATAACGTTGAATTCACCTCAACATTTATGCCTGGCAACAGCCTTTGCGGTCACAAGGCGATGATTTCATTAGAGGAACTGAGCAAAAGTGGAAGGAATGTGGGGTGTGAGAGGGGAAAAAAAAGCTTTTGTTGAAACAAGAATATCTTCTGTGAGACCGATTTGAGCAATTATAGCTCTGGCACTGTGATAGTGAGGGGATGTGGGAATAAATACCAGCCAAGCTCTTCTCTCACTATAAATATTCTCTTTTTTTTTAAATCAGGTCAGGTGTGGTCTCTGCTCATACCCCTCCTCTCTCCTTACCAGAGGACCATGATCGGGGCCACGCTGCTCTGCCACGTCCCATCCAGCCAGCAGATCCACTTCCAGCCGTGCAGGACCGCCGAAAATCATCACCCCAATTTCGTGTCACAGCCCTCCGGCATCCCCTTTTGCACTGGCAAAGGAGGTCAGTGGCAGCATGACCCGGGGGGAGGTGATGCTGGATATAGCAGTTACCCTTCAAACATTCCCCATTTCTTAGATAACTGCATAGCATTGCTTGTGTGCAGCAGTCTCTATACCCACGCTTAGAGGTCATGCATATTTTGCAGTGTAGTTATTTGGTTATCAAAGGTATTGCTGATGTTTTGGATAAGGACTGGAATTTTTCTATATATAATTAACAGTAGGGGGTGGTGCTTTTTTGGATAATGGGATTTTTAGATGCTGGAGGTTGAAAAAGAGTGGAAAAGGGACGCACATATGTAAAGTAGTCTGGTGTTAATGCCCGGCTCATGCTCCCTTCGCTCGCCCTTTGATGTTCAAACCATGCATCAGATGTGAAAAGAATGACTGACAGTGCTGAAACAACACATGGTGTCTAATGAGCTTACTGGAGCTCATCAGTCCTAGTTTTGACATTTTAATCTGAGCCCCTCAGCTTCTAACAGTTCGATTCACCCTTTTGTTTGCCCACAGCTCTGTGTTGTTGAAAACTGGCCGTCTTCAAGTCATCTCTGGAAGAGACAGACAGTACTTCCCATGTATCAGAAACCTCTCTAACTGGTGTTGGCGGGTGTACCTGTCCCCCATCGCTTTCCACTACTGACTGCCATCCTGCTCCAGGATTTGGCTTGCAAGGCCAGTGTCCGTCACCTGCCTACCTTCACATCGCATACGTATTTGCCATGAGGAGGCAGTGGCAAAGCAATTTGGCTTTGCCCGAGCAGCCACAGTAACTCCTGTGTAGACCACAGGATGACTGGCCTCCCTGGCAGACCTTGGGGATCCCCTGCAACGTCAGTGTGCATCCTCGAGCTGCTGCGTATGGCATTTGCTGCAGACAGACTGGATGGCACTGAATAGATGGACCAAATGCTGGGCTTGGATAGGACTTCCCCTCCTTACCATGGGGCCTGCCAGACATTGCTGTGCAGGGCAGCCGCTCCAGCCTGTCCCAGAGAATAACCATGGGACTACGCACGTGGATGCTACTGAGGGGTAGACAGTGCACTGACTCTGAATCCTTACACAGCAAAGATGCTCTCAACATCTTCATGACTTCTATAAAAAAAATGGCTTATCTGGGTTTATGTGGACATCACAGACATATTGCTGACTGACTGGATATACTGCTATTTAAGGAGATGAGAACTGTGATACGTTGTGTTGATTCCTTGCAGTCACAAGAGACTATGACTGAACCTTCCTAAAACTTCATGTTAATGGATGAGGGACAGAGTTTCTCTGCAAATACCGTTCCAAAACTTGGGATCCTTTGTTATTTTGAGATTCTTTCACCCTATCAATCACTGCAATTCATTCAGCTCCTCAAGGCATTTCTTTCTGCAGTGGTCCTACAGGCGAAAGCAGCTCATGACCTCACTTGCTTCTTACTGAGAAGTGCTGGCTACCCCTGCTCTGCAGGACCCTGCAGCTCTGATGTCCTCGCTGTGGGACAGCTTCACCTACGGATAAGGTTTGGGCTCGTGCTAACCCCACCACAGCTGCCTACATCCTTGTGTGTGCAGAAAGGATGCATAGGCTTATGGACCAGCCAAGAGCTGTGCCATTCCCCAAGCAGCTGCCAAGATGGTGAGTTGACCAAGACTCCAGGTAGCAGATCATGAGGTAAATCAAAACACAACCTTTGTGCTCCAGTGGATAATGCTGGGACTCAAACTCTGTCTTGAACTTCCCATGGGCACATCAGTGTGATTCCCCTGTGTCTGGGATTGCCTGCCTTTAAAAGGCAAAATGATGCCTCATGGCCTAAGAGCTATAGATGAAAATAAGTCCTAGGTTTGGTCATATTGTGGTGGCTCTGGCTCTGTACATCAACAGGTCTACCCAAGTTAAGAAAAGACTCCATTTAGTACATGTCATTTTAATCTTTGATATTAGTTTTCAGTGTTTGAGTAATGACTTTTGTGACAGATGTGGTGTGTCACATTTCCAGGCTTTTAGAGGGGAATAATGAGTCTCATGACCTTTCACTTCTCAGGAGTCGCTCAGTCACTGAGCTCTGATGCTGCACGCTGCAAATAATCATTTCAGCTGGATAGGGCTGAGTAATCCTAGCGTGACATTTCATATCCAGTTCACTTTTCAATGATTTATTTGTAATTTCTGCTAAACCACAGTTAATGTTATCCAGCACTTGGCTGCTAGATCAGTAACAGATAACCCTTGCCAACAACACAGTTTGTTTTGAAGGCCAGTATAATTAGGAGACTGAGAATAAATTGATAGGTTAAGAGGTTGTATGTGGGAACTGATGTCCATCCTCTGTCCAAATGCCAACTTCCAGAGTGCAGTGCCGTCATCCAGCTGACCTTCCTCTCTTTTCCCCTGCTGCCCCTGGCCTAAAGTAAAAGCACCTCTCTGTAGTCAGAGCTGAGCCTGAAAAAGAAGGAACTCACAAAAATATCCTTTCCAAAAAAAAGAAAGGTTTCTTAAAAACAAGTCCTTGTGCTTTCACCTTTGTCACAGCCCACGCTTCGGTACCGGCATCATCCAAGGCCCCAGGATATTTTATGCTTTAGCTCTCAGATCCAATCCAGCCTGGTTAGTCCCATCCTCGCTGCAATTGTATGCTGGGAGCGTCGGCCTCACCTCGGGTTACCTCTTGGGAGCCTTCCCCAACAGCAGCATCCCAGTCCCCCACTCTGCTGTGGCAGGTACGTCCCTAAGAGTTGCATTCCTCACAGTGGCAGGAGAGGATGTAGCGGTAGGTGGCAGTGAGCCGCATGCCCCCCGAGCATCGCAGCCGCATGGCCTTCAGTTTGGAGGTCTGGGGCCGGCAGCAATGGCAGGTGGAGCGGAAAGGCTGCTTCAGGACAGTGCTGAAAGAAACCATCGGCTCCGAGCGTGACGTCTGGCTGCAGCGCCCTTCGCAGCGAGCCAGCAGTACCATCTGTAAAGGAAGAGAGATGGGTTAGGAAAGATGCCCCAAGGCTGCCAGCACACAGCTAACACTGGCAGATGGGTACCTCCTTCCAGTCTGGCTGGTCTTTCTTCACTTACTGTGTCTCCACACCTCGGCGAGGGCACCCAGCCCCACACAGTGCATTGCTCCTGAGCTGTGTCTGAGAGAGCAGAGGAGGTAACATGGGCAGGAGGAAAAGCGAGTCTCCTCCCGGAGTCCCAGGTTCCAACACCGATAAGGACTACAGGGCCTAGTTTTCTGAAAGCCGACCTCAGGGCTCCAAACGATCACAGCCAGCTCTGCTTTCCAGGCACAGTGACTGCAACTGTGACTTGCTGACCCCAGATTTGTGGCAGCCAAGCCCTTAAATCATCAGCCAGACTTATACTTCATTTGGATACTTTCCAACACTTTGAGTGTATACTAGTGATCAGCAGAACTGATCCTCGGGGCCAGTGAATGTCTCAAATGCTTAGATATATAAACATATAAAGGTGAAATGTAAAGAAGATGCTCAGTCTGTTGCTTCTAAAGAAGTAAGTTTCTAGCTTCTTTTACAAAGATCACCTTGAATATGTATTTGCAATTATATGTGTGTGTATATATATATAATTGCATCAGTTATATCTGTATAAAAAGCACTGTACAGTGTAAGGCAGTGAAAATGTAAACAAGATTATCTGCTTGCCAAACATGAGGGCTCACTAATGACATTTTCCACAAGCAGTGCAGGCTCCATGGTTCCTCTCCTGAGTTCACCGACTGAGCTGTGACCCAAGCAAGGTAACTTGCACAATGGGAGGCACTAAGGAAGGAAAGCTCATGGGGCGTCACCTACTCCCCTTCCCAACGACCCCTTGTTGAGCAGAGGTGATGGATAGAGTCTCCTAAGCTCTATAGAAAATATGGAAATGATCTTCTAAAGCTCAGGAAATCATGTGGTTAGAAGCAGCTGTTATCACCTTGGTAACAGCTAAGTGTTGGACAAGTTTAAACAAACTCTTATGCCTTCATGGGGAATGAAATATTATTTAAGTGCAGATCAGCTATTTCTCATTAACCAACACAAACTTCAAAATCAACTTATTGTGTCATCCCAACAAGGTCAAAATGTGACAGAGGAGAGAAAGTAGGCAGTAAAACAGTAGTAAGTCTATCCTATAATCAAGGAATAAAATTACATTTTAACCATGCTGCCCATATCTTATGGTTTTTCCAGACAATCTAAAAGGATAACTACAAATGAGACAGCAAATATTTTACAGCATTAAACACTTCTGAGCTTCTTTCACTACACATGATCTATTGGCTGTAAATCACCAAGTCTTCCAAGCAGGTGTGTCAAATGTTTAATTTTCTCTTTAGTCAGAGTCATGAGGAAAGATGAGAGAGAAAGACAGATAGAATATTCCTGGTATAAATTAGGAAATACCAACACTGCCTGTGTCCATGGGAAAGGCACTGATCATCCATAAACAACATACTTTGTACAGTGCTTAAAAACGGCTTTTCCGAGAGTACTTGCATGCTAAATGGTTTGCTTGGAAATGTACTAATATATTAACAAGTACACTTCAGTCAAGATCACAAGGAAGATGTCTTCATGAGCTGATGATCAGGGGTTGGTACTATCTTGTTCCTTGGTTTAATTAAGAGATGGGTTCTTGTGGCTCTCCAATAAATTTACCATCCTTCATGATTTGTAGCATAAATTTAGGGTCCCCTTCCTGTGATGCTGCCTATTCATAAGCAATTTCACTTTAGCTGTTAGTAGTAATATGTTGGGAAGAAAATTTCAATGTACTTTTGAGCCACACCCCGGCTTTAAACATTATCAGCTATGTCAAGCTCCTTAATACCAGCGTCTTTAGTGTATACAAGAAAAGGGAAAGGGACAATTATTACAGTGCTATCAACCTGTTACTGACAGATAAAGATCCACTTTTCTCCCCTGCTAAACAAATCTCACTTCCCATAGTGACAGGCAGGCAGCTGGTGAAGAGCTACACCGGTATCTAATCCGCCTGTATTGCAAAGGAAGGGCAGCAGATTGGGACATTTTAAAAAGTTAGTTTCCTTCCCGGCATCTTGACAGCTCTTGTTAGGTCCCCCACTTTGACCAGTTCACCACACTGTGAGCACGCTCCATCACAGGCTATTCCCATGTGTTCGGCTGAAGAGGAGGGTGAGGAGCAATCCAATGGCAGCTGGCAACTGCTCAAAGGGGAGTTGCAAAGACAACAGAGCCAAACACTCCTCAGGAGTGGCAACAGGGGACATGCAATGGCCACAATTTGCTTTTTGAGAGGTTCAGAGGACCTCCAGAGTCCCTTCCAACCAACATTTCTATGATTCTGTGATTTCAGCCCAAATGTGACAGCACACATGGCTGTATGATGGAGATAACTTCTATGGTTGATGCTTCTGGAGCTGGAACCGTTAGTCACTTCTGTTACTGTTACCCTAAGGACTTTTTATGGCACACATCTGCTCCTATATCTGCAGGTACTTTCAGAAATGCCAGCAAAAAAACCCAATCCAACCCCCAAGGAACAGGATTAAGGACTACAGTGCAACAGTGTAATTATAAGGCAGAATTTTCTGACGTGCCAATATCTGTGTCTGAATACAATTCTTATGAACAGCAAGCTTTCTAATGAAAAAAACAGTTAATATTTCTTCAATGTGCAACTGCATTTATAATTGCTCAGCAAGCCTTGTCTTTAAAACCTGTTTTATTTTGTGGAGGCTCTAATTTTAATCTCAAGTTTTGCTGGCTACTTAATTTTTCATAAAAGTACGGTCAGTATTCATATAATGTAAAATTACACAGTGTTGGTTTTATGCCCTGTTTTTGGATGAGAGTGTGAATTTTTACAAATGGCACAGCACCATGGGAATCAAGTCAAACTTGCAGGATAAAAAATTTTCAGATTTCCCATTGTGATAACTTTCTAAACTTCTGGGCTAACCTGAAGTCCTCAGCAAAATTTAACCTCCTCATAAATCCAGAACAGCACCAGTGGATTTTGGTAGGTGTGCAAATGAGCTGAAATAGCATGTACTTTAAAATCTTTTCTTTGCCATTTAGTCAATCGCACCAGCTGCTTATTGCATTGTATACTATAGCGCAATAGAGATTATCGCCTAAATAATTAGTAATGCTATGACGGCATAGCACAGTAATACAGTGGGTATATATATAGTAAAAATGTGTGGGTGTTTTATAACCTGATATGTGTGCCTCTTGACTCCCCTCGTCCCCCACACATGTGAGCCTGTGCATGTCACCTTGCGATGCTGGATCCGGAAGCACGGCGTGCTACAATGTGGGACCTGTGGGGGGGTTTCACGTGTATGAGCAGCTAGGGAAAAATACATTTCCTTACTTAAAGTCAACAGTCTCATAGGTATCTGAACGGCCGCAAAAGAGAGCAACCTGAATCTGAGGTAATATTTGACTCTGATCATTTGAGTTGTTTTCTGGAAATTCAGAAGTTGTGAACTGGTTTGATATTAACCGTGTTTGTAGTCCTCTTCAGGAACAAGCTGAGGCCCAAAAGCAGATGGGCTGAGATGCATGAGAACAGATTTTCACACAGTATCCATGGCCTGGCTGCGAGCAGGCATTACTGAAAATCTCCTGAGCTACCTCATGAGCAAATCAGACATTTGCTAAATCTTTCTTCATCTGGTCCGTGTCTCTCTGGGCTGGATTCTTTAGTGCGAGGCTGTCAGTGGTAGCACTCTTCTGGCACATCTGGAGGAAGCACTTGTGACAGCCGATATTGTAATTTAGGAGGCCCTGGTTTCAGCAGCAAGGTGATCCAGCACATGGAAGACCAGTGGGTCTCTGTGACAGAGGTCATGCAGAATCCAGTACGGTCAGGAAAGGCAGTACCTCATAAGCTGCCACAAACATTTCCTTGAAGTCAAAGGAAAACACTGTTTTTCAGGAACAGATGACCTTCTGTCCCTCCTTTGTGTCTGTTACTATAATGGACTATGTTTCCGAAGGCTTTGGAAACCTGTTTTCAACATCTGCCTGAAGTCACAAGCAAGAGGGATTTAAATGATTAAATTATATTGGGTGGATGTTTCCAAATGTAACAAAACTACTTCCCATGTGGGTACAATTGGCAGCCTTCACAGAGAAGCACGGTGAACATAATCCTTTTTTAACCAAGACGGACAGCAAATGTAATACATCTTGCAATTTCTGAAGCCATTTTTAACTTCTGTCATTTTATGCTGCACTAAAAGGGAAAACATACGGAGTGAAAAAGGATGCCTCGATGGAACCAATATATCATGCCAAAAAAGGGCAAAGTCTCTGCTTGACATCAATTGTCAGTGCTAGCTTCACAATGGAAACTCGGTGGAAACAAGAGGTACCACAATTCCCACAGCTACTCGCACAGAACCTTCCTTTTTTTGACTTGTGTATATTTTATCACAATATGCATAGGAACAGACATTGTGTCTAATTTTCATTAGCAAGTCTAATATTGGTCTGTGTTTATATGCTAGATCCAGAACAGAAGCCATATGTCTAGCAGGATGATTCAGATCCCTGAGACCTTAAAAAAAAGAGCTTGATTTAACAAACAGAAATTTTCTAGGAAATGTTAAAATTATTTCACTTTGTGTGGAAACCGTTTTCATTTTCCACTTCACGAGAAAGTCCATACAACTTGCAGTATTGCTAAAAAACTGTTCTTGAAAAAGTTGTGGAATTTGGGAAGCCAAGAGATGTGATAATATTTTCAAACATGATTTCCATTAAAGGCTTGATTTAAAAAAAGTCACTGACATTTTTGCAGTCAGAGTTACAAATGTTTATGTCAACAGCTTTCTTCTCAAAGCTCAGCTTTGAAATAATATGGTTTTAATTACAATGCCTTCCCTGTTCTCATTTCCATCAGTCTCACTCCTAAAGGCCTGATTGCTTTTCTCTGTCGTTAGGGATATTAAGAAGTTGAGTTGTTGTTGGGTTTCCTTCCTTCCTTCTTTCCTTCCTTTCTTCCCTCCTTGGGCTGTGTGGGAAGCAATGTCCTGAGCAGGAAAGAAAAGCACGGCCGGAGGTGAGGCACGGGCTGACTGCAGGGCAGGCAGGAGCATGTGGAGCCACGGGTCTGGGAGCGCAGGGGCAGCAGCCTCACAGCAAGTGCCTGGCTGGCCTGAGGACAGGAGGGGCTGGCTGTGGTGGTGGCCGCTGGAGAGCTGGCAGTGATGTGGGGCCAAGAGGAGGCCAAACCGTGCTGTGGGAACCTGCTGCAACTGGGGAATGGAGGTGGGTGGGTGATCGCCCACAGGAGAGGAGAGACCAGGACAAGAGAAGCCCCGTCCTTCATCCTCCAGGACTGAACTGCCTCAGGGGCTGGGCTGGGACCTGTTGTGTTTATCCTCTTTTGTCTGAGGCAGTGTGCCTACGTCAGTTATACTCTGCGTTTCTCACCGCCCTAGTGAAGTCACCACTTGTTACTTGTTTGCTCTTCTGCGTGTAGAGGGGCAAAGGGGGATCCTACCCAAGCCTGGAGACAAAAGGGCCTCTGGGGACCACCTACCATCTTGCCTATGTTACGTACCGCAGCTACTCCTGCTCTCTGGCAGCGCGGGGAGCCGAGAGTGGGGGCCAGCTGGGTGGAGTATCGCCCTCCTGGACCAAACCGTCATGGTAGCTATGGCTTCTCAGGTGTAACAGGTGATCTGAATTGCCATGGGAGGGGAGGGCTGCTAGCAACCCCTGCCAGGACATAAAAACCACCCACCCCGCCCACACTTTTCACCTTTGCCTCACGCTGGAGTCAACTGCAATAAAATCAATATTGCACAAACAGATGCATCTCTGCAGGTCTGTATGTTAATGCTGGATGTTTCCCAGATGGTAAGAAGGTCTAGTCTAGGCTAAGAGCAAAACAAAAGATCTCTCCTGGATCACAAGAAACGCATGATTTTACTGTTTGAACCCAAGAGCAGCAGGGCAAAAGCCTCTGATCTCCCACCCACCTCCCGTCGCTCTCTTACCCAACACAGGGCTGGCAAAAGTGTTGGCACTGCCTGTTGGTCCCTTTTGTTAACCCAGGGATGTGGGTGCATAAGGCAAAGCCACTTTCTGCAGGACAGAGGGATGGTCCAAGCGGAGACCGTACATCTGAATATGCACTGGGTGAACTCAGCCGGAACAAGTTAAGAAGACGAAAGGGACCAGCAAGGATTTTCCCATTGTTTCTCCCCATTCTTTTTCTCCACACAATGAAATAAATAACTGTAGGCTACATACACAGGCTGCTAAACCATTTTGACACAACAAATTTTTCAGGCTTGAAATCTCAAATGAAAGGCAATCTTGTATTTCCTTGTGCTCCTAAGCCCTACAGTAAACATCCAATTGACATTCTGCGTGAAAACAAAGGCCTTGAAATTAAATAGGGACAAAAAAATGAACAATGTTTTTCACATTCTTTTTTCATTACCATTTTACAGCTTGATTCTTAATCTCAGTACTTGACCTCAAAAGTTATAAGTTTACATACTCTGGATTAAAGACTCCCTTGAAGGAAGGGGTGACTGGGATGATCTAAACTTCCAAACCAGCCCATCTCCTTGGTGCTGGTGGCTGAGACCCCAATGTGCTCCTTTGAATCTTATCATTCACTGCATGTTAGCTTTACCATCGTGGTGTGTTTTTCCCTTTGAACTACTGAAGAGAGACTCAAGAGCCTTTCTCTCCAGCCCCAGTTCTGATGTACACACGCAGATGTCTCAACATCTGTATGTCTCTGCAGCTGGATTTTGGTAGCAAGGAATTTGTGCAGATAAAAATCACCCCAAATGGCTCATTTTAACAACTCTGACAATGCAGCACCCTGCTGTGAAGGGGTGAGGGAAGTCCTTACCTTCGAGCTACACTTGTACAGGGGGTGGCTGATGGAGTCGACGTAGTGATGCCTCATACAGCGGCTGGGGTCAGAGTCGATCATGAAGGAACTGTCTGTTTTACTGTCCGCATCTCCCATCATCGCCAGGAGTGAGAGCATGGAAATCGAAGCCGCGAGTACATGATTTCCCATTGTCGAGGAACTTCTCGCTGATAACAGCAGAGGGAGGTAGAGTATTAAAAAAACTCCAAATACTGGCAGCCAGTTCCTTTCCAGGATGGTGAAAAGTCTGGTTTAAGTCTCTTAGCTGTCATTCTTCTTCTCGAGTTGGAGTTTACTGAGATCATAATCCGTCAAAGAATCTCCTGCATAGCTGGAGTAAAAACAACATAAATCACAATCCTGACCAAAAAGACCTCTGGAGAAAAACAGACATAAATAATATTAAAGCACACAGGATTTTTGCTAGCCAAAATATATGCTCTGAGTGAGCATTGTTCCTGCAGTAGGTAGAGTATATGGCATTAGGAAGGAGATGTCAAGGCTTTGTTACTTTAAGAATTGCTTTATCATTTTACTGGGGAGAACCTTTTGACTTTCAACATCACAAGTGGTGCAATGCCAATCTTTTTCACTTGGTGATGTCCCTAATGGGTTTCCCTCAAAACTGGTGATTTGTAACATATCGGAGATTTCTGCAAATTGAAAAGACTGTGTATCCACTCAAAGTGTCAAAGCGGGGCAAAGTTAAGCTGCCTCCTGTATTACACATGGGAATTTCTGGCCTAGGTAACACATGGAAAGGCTGGAGGCAGGTTGACCCCTAGCTCTAGGGGCTGCATGTTGGTCTCCTGCAGCTGCTGTGCTGCAGGGACAAGGGGCACCCCCAGGATGGAGGGATGCTGAGGGTCTGAGCCCAGGCGTGAGCAAAGCGGTCCCCCGGGAAGCTTGCTGAGCACCAACCCGCACTGCATGGAGGACTGCCTAGGTCTCTGGCTGCCCTGCCCTCCTGAGTACCAAACTCACACGCACACAGGTGGGCATGCTTTACTTGCTGACTCATCAGGCTGCACTTGCTCAGTGTCGGTCTCTTCCCTGTTAATTAAGAGCAGCATCTGAAAAATATATTATATTCCATAATAACCAAGTACATCCCAGCTATCAGTATATTTTTTGGGAAAAAAAATATATGCAGGTGGAGTCATGTGGATATTCACCCAGGCACCTGGATTTCTGATGCATGTTGGAGATCAGGAGATTCCCCAGAAGACAGGCGCAGGACAGCCCCTGAAACGCTGCCTGGGGCTCTGTGCCAGCAGGGAAAGGAGGGCATCTCCCTGAGGTGCTTCATCACAGCCCCTTGATCCTTCTCACAAAGACCGAAGTCCTACAGGGATGATTTAATTTCACTTTTACTACAAACAGCTATAGCTTGAAAGAGCTGTGAATTATCCATCTAAATATAGCCTGATGAAGCAAAGGATAGTCATAAGTAAAGTTAAAAGCCTGAGGACTTTCTGAAGAAACTTATGATAAAACAGTTCCATGGTCATGCAGAAATGCTCCCCCAGAGCCTCTTGCCTATTTAAAGAGCTGATGTGTGCCTTTATTGCCTTATACAAGCCTCTTTCAAAACTGTTTTCTGGTTTGCTGGTAATACCCTAAATTGACTGATACTCATCTCCCAAACAGCCTGAAATTACGAGGCCTCCCCACCAGAGTGCTTGGTGATTTGTGTATTGTTTTATAGCTTGCTCAAACACTTTTGTGAGAGGGGTGCATAGCAGCGAGAAACACTTCCAGAGTTCATCCAACTTGGGAGTCGGGTCTTGTCGGGCTGAAGTGGCATACAAAGTCTCATGCTGGGAAGAAATGTAATTAGGGATGCTCTGTGTATTAGACATTTTTTAAAGCCTTTTTTGGATTTCAAACTATTGTTCATGTGCCTAAGTAGAAAAGGAAAAATGATATGACTCTGGATTTAATAGACAATATATTTTTTTTCCCGTAGTCTGACCTATGACCTGGTATCTTTTCCTCAGGCAAGTGTTTTTCAGTGGATATGGCATTAAAACATACTATGTCTTTGCAGTATAAGGAGCTTAAACAACCCTAAACACTTAGGATCTCAGATACATTTATGCACAGTCTCATTCATGTCAATAAATATCCCTCCAAACATTTTAACAGAGTAAGAGAGAAATCTCTTGGTCATGGGAGCTGGGACCGACTGCTTCCCAGAAGTGAACAACTGTACTACTCTGGTTCATGCAGATGATGCCCAAGGATTAGCTAACAAGAGGAATGATGCACTTTTTTTTAAATATATTTAACCTTTTACCTACATTCCTATTCTTCTTTACAAAGAGGCTGACCAAAACATGCTGCTTGGCAAGGTCTCTCTCCAACATAGTTAATCAGTATTACACACCCAGTAATTCCCTCCCCATCCAAATAAATTTACTTGATATTGGACGGTCTCATCTCATGTAATATTACGTCCAGGAATCCCCATTTCCCACTCTCTCTGTCCCTCTGTTAATTTTGTGCTTCTATATCTTTCTATGTTTTTGATCAGTATGATTTAATACAGTGAGAGAAATCTGGCGTCCTGGCTCGGTTTTCAAAGGCTTATCTCTCTCGTTTTCTTCAGGAAATAATTGGATGACATAGAGTCTGCCTCATGAAAACACCCTGAGAAAGCTGGAAAGACGCAGGGAAAAATGTGAGAAACGGAAGACATCTGTACCTTCTTCAGGATAAGCACAGCACAATACAAAAAGTATTAACACTTTCACAGTCTTTTAAAATCACCCTGATACTTCCCCGGCAAAGAAATGTAGTGGGCTTTGGTAACAAAACTTTGAAAGAAAAAAAAAAAGTACTGTTATCACATATTTGTTAGTAAAAAGAGAGACCATGGATGTAAATGTGACCCATTTTTTGTGAAAACACTGTGTACAGTTGTTGATGGACATACTGGCAAAATGAGTGTGTAGGTATTGGAAGCAGGACTGCAAACAATACCAGGCCATTTGCACATGCCAGTATGTCCTAACACACCTATGTGAAGTATACCCATACATTTTTCAAGTGCATATGCCATATATAATTGAGATATACGGAAAAAAAGTCTCACAGGGACGTTTAAACATATAGAAGTTAGTGTGCAGATTTTTGATTGTGTAAAAAAAGTCTAAATATTTTCACTCAGGTACATCACCGTGGTGAAGTATGTTGACATGACATTTTCCTTTTCCAGCTGATACTGTGCAATGGCATTTCACTTTAAATTAGCATTCTTTTTTTTTAAAAAAAAAAAAAAAGAAAAAAAAGGTTGTATTCCTTTTGAAATATTTTCTGAAATTATAAAATCCTAGACAGTACATGATGTCGGGAGTGGCATATGTAGCTTCCCATCTATACTTCTGTCCAAAAAACAGAAACAAGTACACCTGTAATCATTAATCATTATAGCTGTACTTACGATGACATTTTGTTTCATTTGGAAAATACACTTTTTTATCAAAATCAACAATTTCACATAGATTTTTTTTCTTCTGTTTAAGCTGTTTTTTCCTCAGTTTCTTTTCATGTGAAAAAATGTGGTAAACAGCTCATCTGCCAAGCTAACAAAAAGGAAGCTAACATTCTTTCTCTTTACAACATCCTGTAAAGAAAAAGATGCAAGGGTGACTTCATATTCTCAGGCTGAAAATCAGCTACAAAAATATTTGGCCTGACAGTGGACAAAAATCACTACTTCCCACTTTTTCAGAATTCACTGATATGGGCATTGCATGTTTTTAGTAATAGGCTTATAGTGCCCTTTCCATATAACTAGTTTTCAAGAATTCATAGAGCCATAACATGCTAAAAGCTGTTACAGCTGTTACCTAAAACTGCTACAGCTGTTACCTAAAAACTGCAGGGAAAAACAGAAGACATCTGAAAGAAAGACCATATGAACATACAGTCCAAGACTGTATTGCACATGGACACAGGGTCAGAGTTAGGGTTATTTTCCAACTTTATGTTGTTATTAACTACTTTTTGAATGCTGAAATAAAAATTTCTTATCATAGTCTTAATATCATTTAGAGAGTGGTGAAGGTTAAGATTTTGTTTTGCTTTAAGGACAGAAGAAAATTCCATCATCTGGAATTATTTAGCTAGTCACTTTGTGAGAACGTAAACAGAAATTCCCTTTTTGCTATGTATCTTGGAAAAAATAAAGAGCTGAGCAATTCTCCAAAGGTCTATTGGATCCGCACAGCTTTTGCCCTGGAAGGTAGGAAGGCAGCAATGGAAAAGCTCATTTATGGTGTACTTCTACTTAGCTGTTCCCCGCTCCTGAGCCCCCTGAATTAGGCATGCACGTATGTTCAGCTTGGCCTTCGTTTGCTGTGCGTTTTCCATGTTTGAGACTCCCGCTTGATGATGGGGGTACAATTCAAGTCACTCAATGCCTTGTATGTTTCGGAGGCTGCCAAAATCCTGTTGGAGCAGCAGTGTGTATATATAACTAAGCCTGGCCTTGCATGCTGTGCATATTTAGTAAACACAATTACTTGGATCCTACCATGTGGTTCCCTCATTCTGAATTTGTTATGCAAACAGAAGAGTTACAAGACTACTCAGTTTCTCCAAACTACAGCCCTGAAAAAGTGTCACTAACCATATATATATGTGTGTGTGTGTAATTTGCTGCTGCTGTTCTGACAAAAATGCCACCAACATCTTCATGAGACCAAAATGGATTTCTCGAGAACTTTATCTAACCTGGAAAAGTTTAGGCCAGAAAGATAAAGATTTGGGGATTTTACACTCCAAGATCTGGACTGGAGTGGAAATGACTGTGTTGGTCAAACTACACTGTTGGGGTACACCAGGGTTTCTTCTGCAGGGCTGAACTCCCCATTGACATGAGAAGGTCCACGAAAGGGGCACAGGTTAGGGAGCGGGGAAGAGATGACCCCCAGTCCCCCAGCACCAGGCATGGGGTACCACTGCGGTGTCCCTGCTGCTGCTGCCTGGCCACGGTGCTAGCATGGCCCACGGCGGCCCATCACCAGGATTTCAGAGTAATGGATTTGTGCTTTGAGGGAACTTGGGGAACCATCATTTTGGCTCGTGTAATGAGTTGCCAAGTTGCTGGGCGGTTGGCTGGGGAGCCCCTGTGTACAGAGCTGCCCCACGCTCTACCATGGCTCCCAGTTGACGGCGGCAGCACGTCTGCCCTTATGCCAGGGCTACCCTTGTGAAGGGGTTACACCTTTCCTAAAGCCATGTGTTGTTCTGCCTGTCCGCAGCTCAAGTCTTGCTCTAAGGCCACATCTCTGCTGCAACATTAAAGCCCTCTGGAGGGGCTCTCCAGTGCTGTGGCCGTGTGGCATGGCATGGTCTGCTCCCAGGCTTCCTCCAGCCTCCACGGCACTCAGAGGGCTTCCAGCCCACGCAACTGCCCGCACTGTGCCCAGGAACCACTTGGGAAACACTGTGTGCTGTGAGACAAAACCGTACAAGTGACCGTTTGAGCAATTTAAGAGAACAGTTTATCTAGTAGGAGAGACGACCTAAGATGCTGTGCCTGATCCTGCTTTCTGTTGAATCAACTCAGAGGTTTTATCAGCTCCAATGTATGTTTTATCTCTGTAAATAAATGCAATCATCTTCTCATCTAGTTATTTTACTGTAGCCATTTCTGTTCCAGCAGTGAAGTAGCTGGCCTCCTACATATGCTTTCAAAATCCTTGCTCCGCTCTGCAGCCACCTTTCAAAACACCTGACAAAGTCACCAAGCGGCCATGTGGCAGCCAGGAAGCAGCGGGTGAACACAGGGAACTCCAGTTGTTTGTGAAATGCCTCCATGCAACATGTGAACAGGTTTGTTCCCCTCCCAAGACAGGGCAAATACCGAACTAAATATTTTGAGTGAGGTCCTTACGGGTCTAAATAAGTGAAATGCTTCCCCGAAGCCTCGTGCTAAATGAGCGTTTGCCCTGCTGACATCCAGCTGTGCTGAAGCTTGTCCCATTTGACACCAAGGGGAATGTTCTCACCCATTTTCTGGGAGCTCCATCCACCCATTACACAGCAGGTTGCAGGGCAGCATGCGTGTGCGAGGAGGGTACGCGAATAACACACACTCCTAGCCAGACCAGCCAGTAGCTGGTGGGAAACAGGAGAGGGAAAAAGGCAGTAGAAAGGAAAACAGGCTCAAAAGAAGGGACTTAAGCCTCTTCATCTGGGTGTCCACAGGAGGGAAGCACATCTTCTGGTCCTATTGAGGCTGCGCTGTCGTACCACCTGCCAGCCAGCAACTGCAGAGCACTGTCCCATAAAACCAAGAAGAGAAAACAGACACTACCTCTGAGCAGTCAGAAATGTCAAACACGCTGATGATAGTTGAGAGAATCTCCTGCACATCATTTTCTGCTGTGAAGCTTTGCTAAGTCTTTTAAAATTTCAGGAGACGAATACCTATGACTGTAAGCAGACTGAAAAAATAGGAAGACCATGGTATATGAAGCATAAGAAACAACATAGTAATCGCAGCAAATACAATGAAAGAACGCACTGCTGCAAGCACACCTGGGAGCATCAACACACATGGGATAAGCACGGATGGGAATTGTTCCCCGGGCTTCAGCGGGGCAGCTTGCGTATGGCCCCCATAAGTGTTCGCGCAGCGGGGACTCAGTGCATTAGGTGGAACAAATTAAGCTGAACAGCACTTGAGCTGACTGAGCTTCCCTCTCCTTTTGAAGTTTTCCAGAATATTTCCAGTCCTTCAGGTAGCTGGGAGAGGGGGAGCTAACAGCACCTTCCTGCTAGGCGGTTGAAATAACAAACTCTAGTGGGTACTGCAAGCTGGCGCCCAGCCAGCAGACAGGCACAGGCCAACATGCAGAAAAGGTTTTTAATACACTCGCAAAGAATAACTACTGGTGGACAAAAGAGTACTTGTATTTTTATTCTTTCCTTTTCCTGCTTCCAGGAAACTTTAAATAGATTGATTAGGGGCACGTATGGGATCTCTCTCTAATGAGCTAGTAGAGCTATTTAATGGCGAGATGATGCCAGCCTTGGATTTTTTCTTTATTCTTGTGTCTCGCTGAATATCAGAGTAGTCATGGTCTTGAGTCTGGGACAGGAATTGAGAGGAATACAGTTTTTCACTTGCTCATCCAGAGGGTGCTGGAAGGGATCACCCCTCGGTGAAGCACCAGGCGCAGAGCTGAGCTGTCTAAGTAAAGCTGTCCATCCCTCTCAGGAGGCAAACCAGCAAGGGTGGCTGCTGGCTGAAGTGCAAATATTCTCAGCCAAGCATTAGCTATAGGATTTGCTTCAGTAATTACCTCTACTTTAGTCTTGTGACCCAACATGAGGAAAAATGACTCTTGGCCAAATGACAAGTTGCTGAGAGGTCTAGGGCATTGGGGCATGTGTCCTCTACCTGTTGGAGTGTGTTACAAGCAGGTGGGCATTTTTTGTTCTCTGTCTTTTACTGTATTGCATGCCTGATGATTAGAGGTTGATTTAACGTGTTTCCCAGAAAACTCGAAGGACTGTAGTTATCAATAGATGCAGGAGTAGGAATGGGTTTCTTATTCTTTAATACTAAGGAAAGACATCCCTGCCACCAAGATCATCAGAGTGTGCTATGCATGCTGGAGATAGCACACAATTGAAGGGGATGTTCCCTCTTTTCTGACCCTAGAGGCAAAATCCTCTCTTCTTTTATACACAGGCAAAATTCAGACCACCATCCATATACCTTGGCCTCTGATAATTAGGGAACCTAAATATTTGGCTCATGGTAACAATTTTATGTCTTCTAACAAGCGGAACAGCCTTCCCCTAGGTCCCACTCTCTTTGAGCCGTGCTGCTATGACAGTAATGCGATTGTCACTGCCATGGTATGCTTAACCTTTGCCAAACCAGAGCTGAGGCATTAACTCAGATCCTCAACTCACATGTCTTAAAGGGCAACATAACCTGTGCTGCCTCCACACTGCCGGACCGACACAGTGTGCGGCTCAGTAATAATAAGCACGTAAATGTGACAAGCGTAAGCTGTAACAATGATTGATGCAAACAGAAAAATAACAAAGAGAAGCTGAAAAATAGCGATGTGGTGGAATTCCTAGGACCAGTGTCTCCATGGCACCAGCAGCCTGATACCCTGACACCAGAAGAAAGGCTACACTCCTCTGTGGTAGAAACGATCTCCATGCCATGCAACGAAATTCCAGCAAACAGGACAAGGACTGATGGTGTCTGGAAGTGGTAGTGCCACTGCTACCCGGATAATAGTCTGAATTAGATTATGTGAAAAAAGAAGGAATATATAGACGGCCAGCTGCTCAAAGGCTTACTACAACCTTGCTTTTATTGTTCTGCTAAGTTAGAGGTGGGGCATCAGAGGGATTCCTAACATACCACTACTGAGAAATTTTAATATGTTCCACACTGACACATATAAAAAGGAAATAACAGCTGATCATAGTCAGAGGAGACGGCAGCATCTCTTCGTATGCATGCACAGAAGCGTGGGCAAAGTGGGGTGCTCTTGGCCAGGAAGACTTAGGCACCCGAGCTAACCTGACGCCAGCTGAACCTTTCTCCTGCCATTGGGCTGAGTTTCAGCGAAAGGGCTGTCCAGCGGGAAGCAAGACAGCAGAAAAAAAGGGGATCTGGGCATGGCTACTCACCCCATGCCAAGATACCAGAACATGGAGAAGGGCAGGGGAGCTGAGAGGCTGCACATTTAACACTGATGAAAAGAAACACATGTTTACACAACCGACAATGATCCAGTGGAACAAGATATCACAGAGGGCAAAAGTTTAGCTGGGCTCAGCAAAAGGACTTGTTATGTATGGGAGGGTTACAGTTGTAAGGGTTTTATTTTTAAAGAGTTTTTGGAAGGGTTATAAACTCTCAGGACTCTGAGAGTTCAGTTGATGGGGTTAGGGAAAAACCCTTCGCCACAGCAAGTTACCCTGTAACTGCCTGCCATGGGGTCTCTATGTCTGTCTTTGATGTGGCCGCTTCCAGCCACGCTCAAGAGGTGGATTACTCAAATAACATGGGACTGTGGCATGGTCTCATGTAGCAAAACTTTTCTAAAACTCATAGAGACAAGTCTCTCCTCATACTCAGCAAGACATTAGAGGCAGAGGAATTTGTAGTATTTGTAATACAACTCTCTAATATTTATAATTGTAATTACAATGGTAGCATTTGGGTGAAAAAAAAAGAAGGGTTTTTTTTCTTCTTTCAGTTAAACAAATAATCCACCAGACTTTTTGCAAAAACAAATGTCTCAGTGGCTTCATGCATGCTTTGCACCATAGATAGTCAACTCCCTTCAAGGTCCAAGAACAACCTTGAGCACTCCCTAGTGCACCCGAGAGCAGACAGGCCAGGAAGGGGACACAGTCTGCCACGGGGGAAATGGGGAATGAAGCCAACTCCAGGAGGATTCCTGTCAAATGAGTCACTGCAGGCATCGATACCAGCCCCCAAGGAGGTGGCTCGCTTCCCTCCCACCTGGGCAAAAGAGATTGCAATCCTGGCAACTCAAGCAAGCAAGAACATACAGGTGCTTTCACAAGCCTCAATGGCACGTGAGGGATTGTTCCGGTGGGGAAGATGGCTTTGCGGAGATCCTCCTCTCCTGGGAGACCTGGGATATTGCTACTGCAAACTGTACACAAGACTGTCCATAACAATTATCCTGCTCTACAAGGGGGAATCATCAGCATACGTGCATCTGATTAAAACCAGGCACTGCACGAACCCTGGAAACCTACATGGGACACCTTCAGGTGGTGATCTGAGCTTGTAAATAGAGTAATCGGCAGTAGCCCCTAATTATATTCATTCACTAATCAAATTACATTTTATTTTGTAAGCTTGAAATATCTGTTCCTTCCACATTTGCTTTTAACCGGAAAACCTAAAAGCATTTTCTTATAACACTGGTATTGCAAATAAGATTTCATTGTTCCAGCAAGAGCATGTCAATTTATGTAGAAGTCACATTGGGAACCGCTGATTCAAGCTGGTAAGTAATTACTCACCAAATAGTTCTCTTTAAGTCAAGGAGACTTGACACATTATTCATGTGTATAACTGCTCACAGATATGACTAAGGTCCGAGCAAAAGTGAGCATTGTTAGTAATTCAAAAGAAAAAAAAACAGAGGTCCTAAAATGTAGATGTTCTTTTGAGGAAGGACAAATAACAGCACTGTGATTATTACAGCCGCATTTATTGGCCCCGTGAGGCAGCTGGATTGCTTCTATTAGAAAATAACTTTGCAATGAGAAGCTGATTTGAAGTTAATTTGTCTGTTGGTTTTAAATAATCATTTGCCTGTCCTTTTCCAATATGCAGAGTTCTCACCTCTCAGCCTCTGGGACAGTTACAAAGCTTTCGGAAATGGTAGTAGCATTTAGTATATAGGAAACATTTTTTCATCTTCAAAGAGTTGCAGAAACCTTAGCAAGTTACTTGTCATGCCATCTGTCCCAGGCAGAAACAAATAAGATGTGTTATAAGGAGGCTATGGGAGAAATTTAAATGAACTTGAGGGCTAGGATAAAAGAAATCTGCCTGACAGTCCCACAAGAGTCAGTCCACACACACCATCTTGCAAATTCAGATTTGCCACAAGAAAATTACCCCCCCACACACAGACTCTGTGTGAGCCTGCTGTACTAACACTACAGCAGTTAGCTGACATAATACTGAGATTGCTCTTCACATGATTCAGCTTTGTTACTCTGTTTTTTGCTACTGGACCCATTAATTTGAACTTTTATAGGATGAATTCACTCACCTGAATCTTAGCAGGGAGACGGGGCTCTCTTCCTCAGCCAAGCTCTCTCGAGGCAGTGTCCGTTCCCACACCTCACAATTACACTACACTGACACTGTATCACTGGGCTCATAACAGTGAAACTCTTCTTTTGTCCCAAAGACACAGAGAACAGTTATGCTCATGCCTCTGACGCTGATACGCAGCAAAATGATCTGCCAGCAAACGAGGAGAGCCTCCCTCTCTCCTTCAGCAGGCGGTCTGGGGTCCTGCAGCATCCTCCCGTGTCAGCTACCGACTGTACAGCCACGCTGCATTACGTGTCACGCTGACGGGGTCGGCTACCTACTAAATATACCCCTTGGTGTTACAGCAAAGGCAAACACCGTGGCTTTCCTCACAGGTTTCAGCCAATCAAGAGTGTGTATTAAATCTGTCCTAATCCATAACCAGTGCTGTCCAGTCCGTAGTAAAGCTTCCCAGAAGTTTGGATAAATAATAATGTGCCAATTAAGAGTGCTCCTGAGAAGCATGACACACAAAGCTAGAAATAAATATTGCCTGTTGTTTCAAATTATTCTAAGCACTCCGGCAGATGACTGGCAAGAGAACAGCATGCATAAGTAGTGATAAAAGTAAACAGTCCAGCTTTAAACTAGCAGGCTTGCCTGTGTTCATAGAGCCCTATTGTAATGGGACAAAGAGGGTGCTGGCGATACTGATGCTCTCTCGATGAATTTGGGGCAGAGTCCAGCACATCCATTCACTCCAAAGCCATACAGCTAGGACCAGCGCAGCGCTGCAGACTTGAGCCCGGCACGCTCACAAGAATGGATGTTTAACCAAGTTGCTCGGAAGCACACTGGGCTACCTATTTGACTGTGTACAGGCATCCTTCAGACAGGAGGTATAGTTAAATATACAAGGATAAGAAGGAGACACAAGGTACTAGAGCTGTGTCGGTTCCACATCAACACATTTTAATTTAAAAAATGGTACAAGGAGAACACGTGTTTGTCAGATAAAGAGATTAAGCACTCAGTTTAAGTCCACGTAATACTCAAAATCTGGAGGAATCTCTTATTTGTGTGCTTACCTTTGGAAAATGCACCGCTCCTTCCTCCCCTCAAACTCTTCGGAGAGCTAAAAAGAGGTCCTGTTACTTCCAAATGCTTTTGTTCTTCTGTCCCTCTGTCACATGGCTTGCCTTTTATATTTGCAACACACAAAAGTTAGGGCTGTTGTTTAAGAGAGAGAGGGAGAGGGAGAGGGCGAGGGAGAGGGAGAGAGAGGGAATGTCAAATGGAAAAGTGCCATTGCAGTCATATATCAATCAGGGCAGCGGCAGCAGCAGCTCACTGGCAAATGGGAATTCCACAGAAATGTGAAGCTCTTGTTATCTGAGAAATCACAAAACACCACCAGCCAAGCTCCCCTCTGCAGGGACTTCTTATTATTGGCAAGCCAGGAAATAGAAGGAAATGTAGGCGCTTTTTTGTTGTTGTTATTGTTTCGGATCTGGAGATATGTACGCTGTGGCATATGTAAGCCAGTGGAATATAAATCCTGAATCAAATTCCTTCCTAAACAAATGCACTGTGTGCAAGATAAAGCAAACCACTGAGAAGCAAGGTAATAGAGCTAAGTGAAGAATCTGAAAGTAATGATTTAAAAATTTTTATATCTCTTTGTACTTGGAAAATATCCATAGAGAACCTGCCTTTTCCCCAGATTACTCATTGATCTCCTTTTTTTCTGACAGGTTTTTCTTAGAATTTTTTTAACTGTGGTTGATCTCAGATATCCTTACTTCAAGCTGTGCTGCTTTGCTACAATTGGTCACCTAAATCATCTGACATTCCCTGGCTCCCCAGTTGGGTAAGCAGACAAGCATTTTGCTGTATAAATACTTATCTGCAATTCCAATGCTTCAGATAACCTGCCCTGAAATTCTGAAGTTTCTCTCAAATAAACTGAGAAGTTTGCTCACAGAAGCAGAGCTATTTAAAATTTCAAACAAACATTATCTGCCTGTTTTACCCACCTTCCTCTGAAGAATGCCAAGTTTGAAAATGGTTATCCTTCAAACCTTTTATATAAATATTGCGTCTCATGCGAAAATTAATTCCCTGAGGGGCTGAAGGCAGACTCCATCCACTGGAAAACCCCGCTTATAACAAGCACATCACAGCTCTGGATGCACCAAACCCTCTTCTCCACTCCCACAGAGGAGCGCATTTCACTTCCCTTTGGAGTGTTCCCTGGTCGTCCTGCTGCGTTACGGGAAGCACAGACCTTAGCCAGTTAATTAAAAAATAGGCGACATAGCTGGCCATTCACAAGCTGGATCTGTTCAGAGGCACTGGCCGGCAGATGGACGGGGTCCTGTGTCGATTGTGTTTGAACTCTAAAGGAAAGTTGGTATTTGATGGATGATGTTATTAGCTAAATGTCTTATGTGGTATAAGATCAAAGAACAGATGGAAATTATGCCTTAAAAATAGAATAATCTAAAAGGGGAATGGCTTGTAGATGAGTAAGCATCATGGAAACAATAAAGGAGACATTCTTTGGCTTGCTTTGCTGCAGAGCCAGGTTTGGCTAGTGAGATAAACAAATGATCCACTTAGGACTGAGATTCTCAGGATGTGAGTTTTGCCACACATTTTTTCCCTCATATTCAGTGTTTACATTGTTTTGCTTCTTAACTCAATCCCAGGTTTCTCTCACCGACCATATGTGTACCAGCTCTCTGCCTCCCTCGCAGATGCCACCGCAGTTGCCCAGGGTGAATGATAGCAGAGCTCACCAGCATCTTTGCCACGCTGTAACTGCAGGCTGAAATGCCACCGATGCTCTGGCACTACAATTACCTTAAACAGATAGACTACACATAGCAAACTTTTTTAATTTAGCCAACACCCTCTTTTAAAACTAAGAGTATTGGCCCTTTGGTCATTATGCTGCCAGGTTGTCTGTTTTTTTCCATGGGAAAGAAAGTGGCTCACATACTCGTTGTTTGAACTAAGGACTTGCCATGTGCAAGACAAAAGCCTGGCTAAGTAGTAGCTCCTGGATTAAATCCTCCAGGAGATAGTGGATATTCTACTCATGGTCCTTACAGAAAATGATGCTTCAGTTTTTTACTGGTGCAGCTTAGGTTTGTTATCTTTGTGTCATCTACAGGAGACAATATCTGCATTACTTACTTGTTGGGTGCTAAGCATACTTTAAATATTCAACAATTATCAGCAATACCTCAAACAGTGGTATTTTTGAGAAGTAGTGCTCAGTGGTTTGCTACCACAGCTACCAATTCCTAATACAGGAGAATCTGAAGATATTGGACTAAAAATTTTTCAAAAAATTAAAAGTGTCTTTCAATTTTTTATCTTCAGCTTCAAGACTGTCTTTGGCAGTAAGTGGGAGTTAATTGGCAGTGAATTGACCTCACAGGCTGAGGTCAATTATAAACTGACCCTCTCATTTGTGTCCTTCTGAATGAACTTACACATGATCACAAGCACAAAAGTAGAAGCATCAAATGTAGCCTCCCTCCACCTCAAGAACACTATGGCCCATAACTTTTTCATAGCTGTTCATAAATCTTCATCTTCTCTCTACTACTGTGACTTAATCCCACCCATAAAACCAGTCATTTTAAAGAAACAAATACAAGCGGAAAGCACAGGAGCTCAGAGCTCGGTTTTCAAAGATGATTAAACATCTGAGATGGCCCCAGATACTAGATAAGATTTCCAGAAGATCTAAGGTATCCTGCTCCCATCCGTTTTGATCAGAGTTCCCTTCAAAGGGAGTTTATGTCACTTAGCAATAGTTGCCTGAAAACTAAGTTTAGGCTCTCCCAGCAGCAAATGGAGAGTTTCTATCCCAAATTACTTTCAGTTCAGGCTAGTTTAAGGTCAGCATCAATAACAGTTTTTCTCTCTGTGAACAACCAAAGATATTCTGCTGACTCAGTTGGACTAAATATCTTTTTTTAAATAGGTAAAACTACGCAAGATAAATTCCTCCCTCAGGGACTCAGGCTGTAATTTTTAAGAGATGGAGATCCACCTCTGCATGGAGTTCTACCAACCTCCCTGGTTCCATCCCCATGAAATGCATTGCAGACCTGCAACCCTAATTCGCAGGTCTCCTTTTTCCACCACTGTATGACCTACAAGACTCACGTTTGTCCTTGGAAAAGCGGTGTACTACCATTACCTGCAGTTCAGTGGGACTGAATTTTTTGCTCTGTTGGTATCATCAAGTATCATGTTGCTTCCTCAAAGGAGCAGGATTTCACCTCACCATCGTGCGTGTGTTGTGAAATGCATTCAGAATTCTGCAGCAAAACCGATCTTTCATTTTCAGCTGAAGGATTTTCCAGTGCCGCTGTTTTGTAGTATTCCCCAGGCAATTTTTGCATTCTGAGACAGTCGATAACAGATGTCCAGATCATCACATGTACTGTCAGAACAGGCACTACTTGGTATCTGTGCTGGTTGTGTCTGCAAAGACCATGAATGGAGTACACATGCAAGGACAATTTTTACATGTAGATATATACTCATACACAGACATAAACACATACACTACTGCTGCAATCAGTTAGAGAGAGTAGGATGTATAGGAATGCAGTTCAGGGAAGGACGATGCTTTGTTCCATTATTGAATTGATAAAGGGTTGTTTATATTTGGGGCTTGGCTAGCAGTATTCTTTTCGTAGTTGGGAATGTAGGAAGAACGGGAAGTATTGTAATGATAGTCTACAGTAGCAAGGAACATAATACTTGTATAATGAATATATACTTTATGCAGACAAGAGGTACCCAGAATTCTTAGAGGAAGTATTTTCTATCATTTTAATAATCAAAATAAGTATTAGGTAAATAATATTCCAAATAAATAAAATTACATAGCCACATACAGGACCAGGTGGCACAAAAGCCTGTTTAGGCACTCTTTTCATCTCTTCTGTCACGCCATTGTACGTTCCCTCAGATTCATTTTGCAAGGATATTTAAATACCTAAACACATATATTCTTCTGTAACCTAAATGGGCCTCTTCTTTCAATGTTTATATGTATCCATGGATGTGTGTTGTTAAGACGCAGTATCTGGAAATGTTTATTCAGTGCCTTACACATACGCCACTATTAAAGCAAGGCTCCCTTCATCTAGGGAATAAGGCTGCTATGGAGAAGACTGTGAAAATGGGGTCTGAACTATTTGCTTATTCATTTTACCACAGAAGTCACTGTATAGTCCACAGTCTATTGCCTTTGGACTATACTCAGACTTTAGCTTGACTTGAAAATGTGGTTGCAGCAGGGCCAGAAGTTGGTGTCCCCCTGATTCCTTCAGCAAGAAGTAGGAGCTGGTCACTTAGGGCTCCCCTGTGGAGTTCTGCCTACAAGGCACAAATGGTGTTGGAGTATCGGTGCTTAAAAAAGACAAGCTCAAGAGCCTGACAAGGAAAACAGTATACCAAGGAGAGAGCTTGGATGAACAGTGGCTTGAACAGGCCTGTGGGAGACTGTGGCGGTCAGGCAGGGGAAGGTTAGCATGAGTGATTCGAGTGCATGAAGTCGCTGCTCTGCCCTCCTAATGAAAGTTGCTACCTGCTGTTAGTCACACTTGGGCTCCCCTGCACTCACCACAGAGGCAGGATGAACAGGTTGTATAGGATGATGAAGAAGCCTGGATTCCTACACATTTTTAAGCCTATGATGTCCCTCATGGTTACCCACTCAGATTTTACCTCTATGTTACCTTCAGCTCCCTGACCCCTGCATCTCTTGATGATGTGTAATGCTCCACCTTGCCTTTGCTCTCTCCCACAAAATTTTTAACTGCTTTTAAAGCCCCTACAAGACTGCTGGCTGAGCAAGGGCAGCATGCCCTCCATGGCTAGCAACCATGTGCTCATCATCCAGCACACTGTGGCTCCTTGCCTCCTCAGACTGCCAAACTGTGGGTGCTTCAGATTCCTTCTGCAGGACAGCAACAGGATGCAACACTCCTGCCAAAGCACCACAGCTCCTTACATATCCAAGAACTTGCCTAGAAACTTTGTTTTCTCGGAGACCTTTGCTTTGCTGTTAAAATTGGTTGAAATTGGACAGCTGGTTGAAACGCCAATGGGAGAGACTAACATCAGGGCAGACAGACAAAAAGGCAACTCAATCCTATGAGAATATCGTAAATAAGAGAGTAAAGATGTCTTTTGTCTACCTTCAGGCTGATGGAAGGCACAGACTCTTTCTTCTAGAAGAGACCATAATCCCTGTCCCCACCACCTTTGGAGTGACTGGCTGCACCTCTCTGGTCTCCTTTGCCACTTCTTTATATCTAATGGAGAAAGAGGAAAGCTACCGTGTTTCTGCGAATTTCAGCAATATGGATCAACAGTTCTGCAGACACTTGTGGGATTTATCTGCCCTTCCTGAAGTCAGATACCTCAGTCCCAGCTTGGCTTCTCTTATTGTCAGTGGAAACCGCAAGTAGGTACTGCCCGAATGGCCGTTCACTTGCTGATAATAGAACCAGGTGGAATGGCCTTTTGGCAGTATCCATTTATCTCTATTAATAACAAAAGGAGACAAGAATGACTGGTTCAGATTTAGTCATCCAGCTGTTGGATGCCTTGGTTAGGGCAGATGAATTCCACCTTTAAGGTTGTTTCAAATTATCTTGTAAGCATATGCAGTAGATAGATACATAACATACATACCAGATATCTATAGTTGTACATAGGTAAATGCTAAATATCTTGCTTTTTTGCCAAGGCTGCAGGGAAAGTTTTGTGTCAAACAGTGTGGGATAATGACACTTGATGCGCAGCGTGCAATTTGCAGTGTATTTCTCCCATCCGATAGAGGCAGAGTCTCTCTGTGAAGACTTGTAGTCTGTCAAATGCTTATCTGAGTATCAAAGAACAGTTACCATCTGTCCCACAGGATCCCCAAACCACATCTAAAAGCAGGCTGTATTAACCTCAGTAGGGGGTTCTCTTGTAGGAAGGAGTTGCAATCATGCCCCCCAGGTTTCCAGTGTGGAGTTTGGGACCTTGGGATACAGCTTACATGTGGTGTCTCTGGCAATTTCCCCCATGTTTCTCCAGCATTTGCATCTTCACCGCCCCATGTGGGTGATATATGGTGCACTTTGAGCACCAAAGTTGATCTCTCTACCCCACCATCCCAAACCACAAACAATAACATTTCTGCTGTTTCCTGTCCCCCATGTTCCTCAAGAGGTCAGAGTTTGTCAGAAACTCCTGAACAGCATCCAGTGGCACAACTGGCGGTTTTGCCTGAGTACAAACTGGGGGTTCTTGTTTTTAAATGTGGTTTAAAGTAGCTTCCCTCAACAAGGGTCAGATCCTGAGGGCTTCCTTGTAGCTTGCATATCGCTGAGGGTCAAACTAGCTTAATTTGTAGGATGATTTGCACGCAAGAGAGATAACACTAACTAAGGTGGCAGGAGTATCTCCACTTAATTGAGAAGGGCATTGTTGCCTTCCTCAGTTAATATCAGGTTAGTACTGTGATTTGAACAACATTTCCATAATGGCAAAAACCTTCCCATAAATTCACTTAGAGCAGCAAAAATGACCTGGCAAGATACAGCCAGATACTAATAATGGCAACCTTACTTTGTTGCAGTCTCCTGCCAATACCCACATGATGTGACTTTCTTGCAGGAAAAATGCAATAAGCCAAGTGGAGGAGACATTTTTCTATGCTATTTACTATGAAAAATTAAAGGCAATTAATTTTTCTACGACCCAGGTTTGTGTGGCCACTCCCTGTGCAAAACCTCATGTTTAAAAAGGAAACATTAAATGAAAGTCAGTCTCAGCTAAACAATTTGGGTTAAAACTGCAGGGCAGCTTGCCGTATGTGAAGTTGCTGAGAAGAAATGCTATTTAGAGCAGGAAATTGGTGATTCATAATTGACATTAACTCCAGTTACCCTCCAATGTGCATGCTGTACTTCATGTGAAATTATTATAAGCAAAGAAAGGCCATTCCCTTGGGCAAGTTCAAGTTAATGTTTAGGAAACCATTTAAGTTATTATTAGGACAAAAGTCATTACGGTGGAATGGTCGGATGCTCAGACTGTGCCCTCAGCTGCAAAACCTGTGCATTTTAATACCTCTTTGCAGGTAGCTCTTCAGACATATCGTCGTTTTGGCCAATTCACTGAAAGCCCAGCTTCATGAATGTCCCCAGTCAAAACTCCCACCTACTAAACAGGGCCAGAAACAAGTCCTTTTTTGGCACTCCCTGTGGGCAGCTTTCTAATTACACCGAAATCCATGCTAGTCTCTAGTTTTACACACACACAAGTCCCTTTGAACTCAGATGAACTCCTGGAGCCCCAGCAGTTGGTGGGAGCAGAGCCACAAGGACATGTCGATACACAGCTGCATGCGGACCCCGGCTTCAAAGCAATATAAGCCTATGCTGGCAGATGCCAAAATTGCAGAAGGCAGCTTACTGCAATTCAGACCATAGAAGGAGACAGCCCAGGGACTCGATCCTCACCTAATGAGAGCTGGCAATGCTCTGTGGCTTTTGGTGCAACCTGTGACTTGCACTAGGTGCAAATTTGGTGCCACTACTGCTTGGTCCTTGACAGCTGGATGCCCTGCCTTCTGGTCTCCACAGCAGAGGTGAAGCTCACTGAACTTCCCTAGAGTACTGCAGTTTATTCAGTCCAAATGAACACATGAACTTAATTATTCCACCATACTATAAGCCTAGAATAAGGAATTAAATAGATCTTGCTATGGATTTTGATGTGAGTAAAGTTTTGGCCTCTTATGCAATTTTTAATGATTTTTTTTTTTTTCAAATAAAAGCAAGAACATCTTTCTGATATAGAATATGCCTCAAACTGCAAGTGTAAATCAGAGGCAGACGTCAGGTACAAAAAGAGAGTAAAGACTCATATGGTTATAAATTTAAGCACCTTTGAACTTGAGAAAAGCACTTTAAACCACTGCCTCATTGCTACCTTTAGAAAGGAGTGATTTAGATGCCTCTCTACAAGAAGAGATGCTCTGCAGACCTGATGCTGTGCATGACCAAGGACCCCATAAGAAAAGCCAGTCACTCTCCACGTCTGGTCAAGCTCCTGGGGCCCTGCTGGCTGCAGGGGGATGCTCAGGGCACAGAGGGGTGACAGACCAAGGAAAGCCAAGGGGTTCACTGTCCTCCTCCGCCCCAGGTTGGGCTGTGACGAGCAAGACCACAGAGGGGCTTTTTGGGTAGCAAGGACAGCAGCACACAGCCTCGGCGGCAAAACAAACTAAGAAAATGTTCTTTGTGTAAGACCAGAGGTGGCAAAAGACCTGGCAGAGCTGAAACATGCTGGAACTGGAGAGGACACCAGAAGAGGGTATAGACTGTGGTGTACTGAGAGTGAGCACAGTAAAGGTAAGAGAGGTTGCCAACAAAAGGCAGGAGAGGCAGGAGAAAGAGCCATTCCTTGGTGTTTCCAAATAATTTTGAATTCTGCCAGGCAAAGAAACCACTGCAGAAGTGTGAGTCCTGTACTTCATCTAAAAGCTAAAAGGATAAATAAGAGGTTTTCAAATAGAGGGTACAAAAAGGGAAGTTTGCCCTCACGTGGCAGAGCCAGAGCTACGGCTTTAGGAATGTCAGGAGCGGACCCTGGCAAAAGCCTCCCTTGGAATTGCTGCCTGGGGCAGAGCCTAGAGGCTACTGCAAGAAGCAGAATTAACTCTGGAGAAAGGAATTAGGATTTGCCAAGCGAAGAAAGTCAACCTGAACAGAGTGAGGCTGATGAAAGGACAGGCAGAGACTCTGAAACACCTCAGAAAAGAGCCCTGAAATGGAAGGGCAAGCTGAGTCTGCTGTGCTGGGAGACGCTGAAAGACCACATACGATGCATGTGCCTTGGCAAGCTGCAGCTACACCCGGCATTTGGGAAAAGGTGCAAAAATCACAACAGATTACATTGTTTGAGAAAGAATAAACATAAACCTATGGCGCACAGCATGGGCGAGGAGGATGGTGACAGTACCGTTAGAGGGAAGGAGCTTATTCACAGGAGCCATGAAAAATGCTGTGGCGGAAGATAAAAGGACAACCAGACCGTAGGCAAATGGCAATAATCAATTTTCGGCTGGACAGAGCTGCACAGGCTGATAAGGTGTCTGACAGGGTTACGAGCACTGAAAGAAAAGCTACAGGCAGCATAAGGTAAGAAAAGAAAGGGCTCAGAAGGGCTATTCCCCCCTGTAGGAGATAAAGGCATGTGCAAATGAAAGAGAGAGTTCATGATAGTGTCAGGGATTTTTAAAATGTCGCATCCTTGATCTCATCCCCAGGGCAAATGCATTGGAATCAAAACAATACTGGAAAAGGCTGAGGGACTCCAGGGAGTAGAGATGGTCTCTGCAAACTATAGAACAGAGCACAAAAGCACCTCACCCTCCCCATCCCTACTCCAGGGGGGTGGCTGGAGCCTCTCGCCCCCAGCCCAGGGTGAGGGCTGCAAGTGCACTGCCCTGGGAATCAGCGGTCCAGGGGGAAACTGAGCCTTGGAGGGACTCCGCATCCATCCACAGGAGAAAAAGCTGCTTCCTTAACAAAAAAGCAAAATGAAGTCAGTACGTGAACTGAGCACGTTTTCCTCTCCTCCCAGAGGGGAATGGCTTTTAGGAGATGGTTGATATCACACACTACACCTGACACACCAGGCAGTGCTCTTAGGCAGGAGCAGGTATTGAAGCAGAGTGTGCATTCAGCATCCTCATTTCAGAGATGTCCTTGCCTTACTGCCATCGGGGCAGTGATCAAGACTGGAGGTGTTTCTCGGGAAAAGAAACCTCTCAAGAAAAGCCACCTTTTGACTGCACAAAGCTTCCTGGTCTCCATACACAATCTTGTTGTCTAAAGGGAAGAAAATCTACAGATCTGAGCTTGGAAAATGGCTCAGCCTCCCAGGGCTGCAGCAAAGCTAACAATGACTGCCAACTCCATGCAACAGAAATCGCAAGCCTGGCAGAGGGAATAGCACAGCGAGGGTGCAGGCAGATCCTGGTAGAGCTGAAATCATTACTGATACATCTATCCCAACAGACAAGGAAAGGATGCAAAGTATCCTTGGGATGGTGACCTATATGGGGAACCTACCTGCAGCACCAGCAAGCTGACAAGGCTCATGGGCAGCTCTAGCCAGCGCTCATGGTGTGTAAATTTTAATAAAGACTTAGTGAAAGAGGAAGAACCCTTTAAAGAATCCTTGACCCTGCACTGCTGTGTGAGTAAGCTTAAAATTAAATTTCTCACAGCCACCTCCAAGCAAAGGATGAATGAATCCCATGCCTGGAGATCAGCATGTTATGTATCATGCACAAGGTGCCTGTCCACGGCCCCAAGAGTGAAGGAGAAAGCAGATCTGGATGCCATTGCTTAGAATGCAGACTGTGATTGCCAAAGGTGCTGCCCAGGCTGTTGCCCCACAAACAGTGGTTCAAGCTGTTGGCCAGGATGAAGGGACCGGGTTTTTCCACTATCTAGTAAACATTAAAGGGAAAATTTTCAGTCCTAAAAGAAATCTTTGAAGGTTGAAGGACACAGGAAGGACAGTAAGGATCTGGGCATGTGGCTAACTAGAAGAGGCTGATGCAGCAAGCACAGGTGTGGTTTTCTGCTGGTCCATGCTGCGTAAGTGTTAGCCCAATCCTTGGCTCTCTTCTGGGCCACCCCAGCTGGCTGCCTCCAAGAAAAACCTCACAGAGGAGGAAATAGAATTTACAGATGTTGCTGTGAGCCCATGGCCTTGAGGCTCGGCTCAGATACATTAATCAATTAACAGGTGGAAAGGTTTGGGGTTTGCCACAGACATTGTACCTGATGTAAGAATAACAAGGGCACGGCCTCTTGGGGAAAAGTCAGACCCTGGGGTGTAAGTTTGGAAACACAACCAGCCATCCTTGTAAGCCCCTACTCAGTTTGTCCCATTGCAGCAGGCAATCTAAGCTCCAGAGCTCAGGACAGCCAGTGGGTTTGCTGCTTCCTGACAGCACCAGTGCAGGCATCTCAGGCAAAGCCAGCACCTTTACTCAATGACGAAAGGCTCTTCAGAGGCTCAGCAAGCACCACTAATTAGTACATTGGCTATATGGCATTAACTTCTGTGTTGTTGATTCCTCCTTGTTACGTTTATTGTTTAACCAGGTAGGAAAGAAACAGGAAACTTGTTTGGGATGCTCTTGTAAGAGCTAGCTGGAATTATGGTTGTGAGTTGCAGACTTCCTTGCTGGGCTATGCTGATCACTCACAACTCAGCCACTGCATGAATGAATAAATGAATGAATGAACAAATTAATTATACCAGTCTTTGCCAGGTTCCCTGGTTTCTAAGCTGCACAGATTTGGCTGTGACTGCCCACAGCTTTGCACTGTGGACTGGCTTAGTCAGAACTGGTCCAAAGCTTGTAAAAGCTATGGTTATTTACCCCCTCCTCAGCTGTGCTTTCACAGTTCCCTTGGCTGCACTGAGACCCTGGGTAGCAAAAACCTATGCAAGATGTAGGGGTTGCAATCTTCTACCAGCCCGTAGCATCCATTTGCAATGACTGTAAGAGATGCTGTGGAACCGGAGTGCCTCAAACTGCTAAACTCACACCTTCTATTTCAAAAGACTACTCTGGAAAGTAAAGTGGCAAGGCTGTAGCCCTAGTTTGCAAAATATGACGGCTTGCATTAATTCCATCACTGAGATTCCTAAATTTACACCAGCTCTAAATTTACCCTACCAGTTATACAGTGATAGTATCTAATTTGGTATTTTCAGTACTTATTGATCTAATAAATGCAGTGAATGGGATGGAGCAGTTGTATTGTTTCAGCGCTTAAAACATAGCACTGTAGTATGCTGATTTCTCATGGTAAGTTTGGGAAGGAATCATGGCTGTGCTCTAGGCTTTCTAAAAAACCTCCAGAGTCTGGGGACATGGTAGTTGCAGTTTATTGTACTGTTGTTCAACACAGAAAAAAACAGATGGTCAGTACATAGGAATTGCTGCCATTTTGTTCTTTTGCAGTTGCTGTTCTGGCTTAAAACAGGCGGCCTTCAAAGTTAGTTATCATCAAAAGAGAAATACACTCATAACCAGTAAGACTGATTGTTTTAGTGATGCTGAACTGTGTACAACACAATATGATATAGACGCAGCAGCCACAGAGCAGACTGTTAGTGCAATGAAGGCACTGTGAACTGTGCGTGCAATTCCTGCACCTCAGCCTCTGTTATCATCGTGCGTGCCTCAGCTGCCCGTCCCCAGATTTGTCATCTGCAAACAGTCATGTAAACTCATGCATGGAGGGAAGTACGTCAAGCCCATTCAGTTATCTGGAGGACCAGGGGCTGTAGTGTAGACAAGACCGGCATTTTTGGTACTACGTCTTCTAAAGCTGCTTACAGCAGGGTTAGATAACACAGCAGTAGAAATACCCACCCAATACATCCAAATCTCTCCCCTCTTGACACTGGGGGTGAATTGCAGCTTCCGGATCTCCCGCAGGAGTGAAAAGTTCTAGTGACAATCCACTCAGAAAGTGCTGTGGTGCCAGAGCCCTTGGGCAGAAGTGCTTCACCACCACAGCAGGGCAGCATGGCCACCAGCCCCGGCTACGGAGGGTTTCGAACTGCGAGGTTGCTCCCAGGAACAGTCTGCACCGCAGGCTTGGCTGCTCCTCACCACCAGCGTCTGCTGCTGGCCACTGTTGGAGATGAGGTGCTGGCTGGGTGGACCGCTGCCTGGGCAGTGCAGCCATGCTTAGGGTTTTATGATCGATGTCGTAAGACACGTTATGGCATGGCACAATAGTTTACTGAATTAAGTAGATCAAATGTTGAAGTCCAAATGAAATGTTTTTGCTTCTTCAGAACAGAACTTCTCAAAATTATTAAAATCAGGCCTTCTGATACAGAAAAGCAATACCATGGTTTGTTGATTTTGTTTGTCTGGGGATTGGGGCTGTGTTTTTTTTCTGAGATTGTTACATTTTCACAGAATGTTTCATTTGCATTTATCCTGTACTTTCCTGGAGAAAATTATGCTGTTTGTTAGAAAACTGAAATTATCTCTTCTGGAGTTTTATAATAGTAAAATTACAATTCAGATTCTCTGTAGTTGTAAATCAAATCCATTTATTTCAATGGCCTAGTCTACAGAGCTCGAGAGGCCAGCTCTATCTACCCAGTTTGTAACAAATTGAAGAACATCTTTGTTCAGCACAGCAGTCTCAGACTGCTCATAACACTCAAGCGTTGATGTCTCTATATAAGGAGTTTCTTTAATTACCATTGCTAATTCTGATTTTCCAGGTGAAGGCAGCCACCTTACTAAAATGCTGAAATCATTCATCACCTGTCATGAAGGAGAGTTTGTTGGCATCCTCCTGTGCAGGGAGACATGATTTGATCCCAAAGTATTCCATCTATGGTATTGTAAGACAAAGCACCACCTGCCAGGAAGTTTGGAAGACTATATAAAATTTAATTTATGTACATTACCATCTTGTCTGGCAAAGGAGCATCACACGAAAGAACAAGAAGCAAAAAAATTTGTAACTGTTTTGTGGCAGGCACAAGTATATCTAATTTATGGCAGAAAGCTAAGAAGAGAGTTTCTCTTCCAAATAAACAACTCCTCCCAGGAGCTGTGCAGTGATTTCATTTATATGGCCTTAAATGAAAAGATTGTCTGTAGTCAACAAGTCAACATAATGTTACCAAATAAAAAATACAAAGATCCAGAAGATCTGTCCGGTAATTCTGATGTGTACAAAGGACCAGAAATCTAAAAATAAGAACTAAACCCACCAGTCAACAGCTAATTCATTTGCAGATCTTCAGCTGATAATGCTCCATCAGCAGCAATATCCCACCACTGCCCCCAGATGCACAGGAACGGGCAGGATTGTTATCTGGAGAGACAAGCTCTAGTGCTCACTAACACACATCACCAAGTCCAAGCCCCTCTGATGCTCCAGAGTTGCCATCCAACTGGTGGTGGGTCTCAAAAGCAAACCAAAATCCTGCTGTTCATTAGCAGTTTCTAGATGGGCAGGGGCCATCTTAAAAAAGGGCCAGGTTAAACAAAAAGTGATTGGTGCCAGAGGAAGCCGGTGAAATGGGCTTGGGTCTTGGGGCTGCGGTGGCAGGGAGGGGGCAGTCCCAGCACCACTTCGCAGTCACTGTGCTGTGTTGGTCTGGGTACAACCCTTCATGGCACCCTGAGCATCAAGATCCTGCACTTCCACTCCTTTTATAAACAGAGTACTTCTGTAGGGCAGTGTTTTTCAGGCACAGACCAAAGACATATTAATTGCAATGACTTGGGGTATTCCCCTGTCATCCCTGCTGTGTCCCTCAAATTGTTTGGCTTTATATCTGGGGCTAGGGGGTGAAGGTCCCTGATAAAAAACAAATCCCTACTTGGCATCACACACACTGCGACACTCAAAGGTAAGACACAGCAGGGGCTTGTGAATCTCATTTGAAAGTTTTCATTTTTGTCTTCAACTCATGCAAAGGCGGGGGGATGAACAACCCCTTCAGCCTTTGTGCAGGAAAGTCTGACTGAAGCACGGTCTGGCACCATGCTTCACCCATATGAAGAAGTGTGGGTCTGGCAGGGTCAGTTGGGAGCATTGCTCCCCCAAAACTTACCTCCCAGCTTCAGCCTTTATGCCCAGTGCCCTCCCCAGGGACACGCAGTGGGGCACCGCCACCCATAAAGTGATGGGGCAATTTTGGCATCTGGGAACTGAAACCATGTGTGAGAAAGGAAAACACAAGGAGATGGTTGGAGCAGCTCTGACTTGTGTTAGGCAGCAATGGGCTTTCTCAGGAGGGCACTTGTCCCACAGCCCAGGAGGGGAGGTAAGAAAAGGGCCTGTGCCACCTCCCAACGCATCTGTGGCAGGACCCGCACCGTCCAGCCACCTGCTGGGCACCAAATGCCAGGGACCAGAAAGTGACTGCCTTCGGGGGGCTATGGGGTCTTGCTGTTTTGAAACAGCAGGTTATTTATATATAAATCTGGAAAGGTGGGTGCAGGGTTGGAAGTTTTTGGGAATCATTGCGTGGCTTTTTTTTAACTTGGTCCACCTGTACTACCATATCACTCCTTTTCCCAAAGCAAGCTAGAGCCTTTAGATCAAATACAGAGATGACATAACCTTTTTTTTTTTCCTCCTTTGCAGCATAACTGCAGAGGCTGTACACACAGATCAAAGCAATGTACAGTTCTCATTTAGATTCAAGTACAGTGCCAGTAACTGTTAGCAAGGATTACTCAACCCTGCAAAGTCTATTTTTTTTCTTGTTTGCTGTCCAAATGAAGGCTATGTTTCAGTCCCTTTTTTGATGGGGAAAACCAACCTATCTATTGCTCTTTTCTCTTTTTTTTTCTCTGCTCAGTAGTGAACCCCTGCCTTAATGCAAGGATTTCAAAGAAAGTCAAAATGATTTTTTCAAGTTAAGAATTTGCCCAGACACTGAACATGTTTAAATGTCTTCTTCCATTTTCTGTTATGTCCGTATAAATCAAGTTATCCAAATACTGTTCTGAAAATTGGCTCTCAAGAAAAAAATTCCAAGCTGGTGTTTTTCCTTTGCTCCATTTCTTGCTTTCTATTAAAGTTTGAAATTTGTTGTTAGAACTTCCTGGAACAGGAACAAAAATGATTCAACTTATTGCTGGGTCGGAGAGTGAAGTGTTTGATGGGAAAAGGGCGGGGAGATAGTAAGAGCAAACAAGGCGAAAAAGGCTTGTATTTACTGAATCTCTAACTTTCAAGTGTCCAACCTACAACTGGTATTGCCAGCCGAGCCCGACATTTCTACATTTTCTTTTGACATTTGAAGATTAAGTAAACCATGTTTACGTGTGATAGTACCATCAGATGCTCGACTCCGGTCTCTCCCCATCTCTTCAGGACTTGTCGCCAAAGTGATACCATGGAAACAGCATCACGGAGATGGCAGGGAATATGTGCCTGTACAGGAGACCACTGCTATTAACTAATCTCCTGATTTAAGGGAGCATTGACATAATCTCTAGCCCTGCTTCCCTTCTATACTGAGCAATTGCTACAGGTCTGCATGCATGTGCAAACCCACCTGATAGCCATGTGCTTGTTAGCTCTAGATTTGTATTTTATTTGCCCCTTAAAATTTTAGTAAGGATACAATTAAGGATACCACTTAATGGCTGCTGTTTGTTTTATAAAGTAAACATGAAGCAATTGACTCTAAGTATCAAGTCCATAGTGCTTTACTGAGGTGTGATTAGAAAAACACTGAAAGTCTACTTAAAGGTACTCCACTTTCTAAAGGTTTCTGAAATGTAGCTGAGATTGGCTTGCAAAAGCAGCGTATTGACATTGCCTTTATTTATCATTTACCTTTTGATCCTGTGGCTGCAAGTTCATTTCAGCAACTTTGCTTGATGGTAGGTGAGAGCAACCTCAAGGCTTTCTTTCTCCTGAGGATTCCCACCCTATATGGCAAATGAAAACAGATACATGCCAGAGGTGGATGGAGGGAGGAATGGGAGGGAGGCAGGGATGAAGGGAGGAAGGAAGGAAGGAAGAAAAGGAAGAAAGAAAGGAAGAAAGAGAAGGAAAGAAGGAAAAGGAAGGAAGGAGAGGAATGGAAAGAAAGAAAATGAAGAAAAGAAAGTGCAAGCTTTTTTATAACCTTGATTTAACATCCAGTTTGAGCCAAACCTGTTTTACAGAATATGTTTCCTTGGGGGCTTATAATGCAACTACTACAGAGAAACCAGCAGGATCTGACACAGCATGAACTATTCAGCAGCCTGCTAAAAATACGAATAGCTCACAATGACAGGAGAATAAAACTATAACTGCCTGGAATGTGAGATTATAAAATGTGAGATTATAAAATATCATGATCCAGATTGAAATTCAATATATTGTTGAAGTTGCAGCAAAGGCACACAGACTGTTGGAAAACAGTCAGTCTATTCCCTACAGTTGCTAACAGTGGCCTTTGGACAAGGCAAGAAGTTGCAAGTTTAAAAAAAAAATAAACAAAAAAAAAGGGCTTCTGATATCAATCCAAAGTATTCAAAAATGGAAAATACAATGGGAAGCAAGTAGTGAAAAGCCAGCCCTGGAGGGGGGAACAAAAGCAACTGTAGCTTGTAACACCGATGTCTCAAAGGCAAAAGGCACATTGCCCTTACCCAGAGGGGTCTTCAGAAGGTACTTTGCTGTAAGGCAATGTCCTTGCAAAGTCTGTGCTGCCTAGGAATTTCAGTATTTAAAGGGATTTGCTATCAGAAACTTTTGGATTAGGTAATTTTACATGCACCAAGTTAAATATCAAAGACAAAACAAGCCAGCCTGCTAGGCTAGCCACTAGTGTTAGGGAAGGTAAGTAATAGCACTGAAGTATCACTATTCAGGTAAGCAGTTAAACAAATGTTTGGACTGAGCACATGAGTTAAGCATTTACTTAAGCGATTTAACACACTGAGGCCAGATTAATGAAATTCAACTGCTATTCATCCCGCCATACAAAAGCATCCTCCGTAGCACAGATATGAAAGCAAATAAGATAAAAGGAAAGATGAAATCAGAAAAGAGGTGCTACTTACCTGTGCTATGCATTTTGTCTTTTTTATGGAGCCATTTGTAACCATTCCTAAGCATGGTTTGTATTAAGGCTGGATCACAAATGGCACCTACCATGCAGCTGTTTACATCTGGCTCACAGGTGTTTGACTGGTGTTTGACAGGAGCACATGGATGCCTTAGAGGGACCTTTCAGGACCGAGATACAGAGCCAGAGAGGAGGAAAGGGAGAGGGGCTTTACTGTTCCCTATGTCTGTTACCTCCCTATTAAGCCTCCTATTATGAAATACAAGTCAACTTGAACAGAAATACTGGTTGGAAAACTCTCCTGATTTTCCTCTAAGGTAGGGAAGACTGCAGTAGTGAACACACGCAGGAGTATAGGGCAAGTTGGCTAGGAAAAAAAGAGAGCATTAACAATATTGCATGGCAATTCAGATAAAGCCTCCAGCAACAGGAACTCAAGGTACAGCCTTTGGCTGCACTGGGATTGCAGAGTGTCCCCTGCCCCAGGGGCCAGAAATGGGTGCATTAGACTATAAAGCTGTCAAATGCTCCCAGGTGCCTGGCACTGTGATTTTGTACACACACCAAGGAGCATGGCAACTCCAGATAGCTTCAGTGCTTCCTTCTCTGGGTCCGTAACTGCTCTCCTTTTGCTTCATATCCTGGAGGGTCAGTTTTTTAAGTGTATGTTGCTATTCTCCGAGTTGCTCCTATGGCTGCGGTGAGGAGACAGGAGGAGCCTCCCACTGAATCCAACACATGTTAAAACCTCTCCTGTATGATGAAGAGCTTACCACTTCAATTCCCCATAGGCTGAGCAGCCAGTCCCATTTTTGAAAGCCTGTTCGCCATCATCTGCTCAGAGGCCAGATGTTAGGTCTGACACTAGGCAAACCTATCCAAACCCGTCTGGAGAGCAGGACTTTTGCCCACCTGATAATGTGAAGCCAGTGAAAAAACACGTGCTGCAAGGAGGATGCACCACCACATCTTGCCTGCATTCTCCCACCCATCATAGCAGGAGAGAGAGGAAAGCTGTGGTGCAGGAGGACGCGGGAGGCAGGACAGGAGGAATGAGCAGGAATTCCCCCCCCGCACTACCAGCCTGGCACTTTCAGAGCCAAGTACGCCGGGGCTTTGGCAGGGAAGTTTCATTTGAAAGGAACAATGCAACAGACATGGGTGTAACAAAGAGACCTTTGTGAACACGACTGGCCTGTAGCACAGGATAAGGACTTCTTTTCAGGCTGGCTGCCTGGAATACTGAAGGAGGACAAACAGCTTCCCAAGTCAGGGTAATATGACTGAAAATCCCAGTACATCCCCCTAGCTCCCTGTCTGTGCAATTCCTCAGCCACACAGCAACTTCTTCATCCGCAGGAGGCTTTGAGCAAAAAAGAGGGGGAGATGCAGGAGGTCAGGCAGCAGGCAGAACAGGCGGCTCTTTGCATGCATGCACACGTAGCGCTGGCAGCCGGAGCCTGGCTGCTGGCAGAGGCCGGTCAGCTGCCTGGCTGCAGAGTTTGGGAAGCCCTGCGGCACACAAAGATTGCACTGAGACAACAGTTCTGAATTCAGTGCTTTTGCTTTCCTGAGCCAACAACACACAAAACCCCACCAACTTTGGCAGATCTTCTGCTTCCAGCTTTCCTGAAGAATTATCACAAGGCAGAGAAACGATCCTCAGCCCTTCCTCACACAGAAAGCTGAGGATTTTTTCCATGGGCTGGGTAACATGAAGCACCCCAAATTAGCACCATTCGTGCTACCACAGCCAAGCGCTGCCTGCGCAACAACATCCCTGGTGAGAGCATTGCAGCCTCTTAAGAACCTGCAAAATATAATGTAGTCACGGATTCCCAACCCAAACACATCACCAAACTCACCCACTCCATCCCTGGCCCCATCAATTTTTTTTCAATAAATTCAGGCCATAGGCACCCTGTTTACCCCAAAATACACCAACTTCTTTATAACCAACTTCAGAGAAGATTTTTCTTTTTAAATAACCATGCCACCAGGCCTATGCTTTAACCAACATTCAGAAATCACTTATTCACCATCTGGATTGGAAGCCTGTACTTTGTTTTCAATTTCCATCATAAATTCAGTAATCAGCAGTGCCATCAAGCTGTCTTTGAAATGTTCTTACACCTCTATCAGCTTCATGGGCACTATCCTTAAAGAAGTGAAACACTAGGTCTTCCATGCACAAGCATGCCTACAGATCAACACATGTATCTCCACCGAGCTTGCAACCATTCAGAACATGTTACATTGCTGTGCCGTAGAGCAGACTCTCAGGGACCACTGGTCACTTGGAAGAGAGCGATGATGGCACTTAATTGGTGCAAGACTGGGTTTTGCTTATGAAAGAAACTACTCTTATCTTACAGTGAATGAGGAACCAGAAGCTTACTTCAATGCAAAAAACCAAACCAATCAACTGACTCTACCCCTCGGTTTTCACATACTAAACCCTAATGTGATCCACATGGAAAGTCAGCAAGCAACCACAACCAGTGTTAGAAGACCATATGTTTTGAAAGAAATTTCCCCCGGCATCTAACTTCCTAACTTCTAAAAAACCCTCACCCTCAACAAACTCATAATCAGAAGCAAAAAAACCTGAACCTGCCCTTGACAAATGAACAGCAACAAGCATAAAAAAAAATCTGTAAGTCGTCTCTGCAGCCACCACCACGACTGCCCACTGAGCAGCCCCACTGCAATCCAGGGAGCCTTCACATGCTCACCATGAAATGTGACACACACTACACCCATACACTACAGGACTTATGGAAACTATGCAGTTGGACAACACTTATATGCTGGAGTGAACTCTGCTGGACAATTAATAAAGGACCGTTAGCATCCAGTTACCATGTAGAGAATATTTTTCACTAAATGTTCCCTCTGACCTCTCGGAGGGTCGTTGTGAAGGGTGACTTCTGATACAACTCCAAAAGATAACCCTGAAAGGGAAGACGCGCAACTCTAATAGAGTAAAAAAAAAGTTAGGGACTCAACAAAGTCCCTTTATTTAAGGCATACTTTGATCTTCCTTCTGTCTAGCTGAATGATGCTCATTCCACATGGGCTGCCTGCTGACCTGTTTCCCCCCTGCTTTGCTCTGAAGAAATAAACGTGTTATCACCTTCCCCTTGCTAAAACCCTATCTTGACCCCACAGGCTGTAACTGTGTTTTTTCTCTCAAGTTGACTGGTCAGCTAGCACAACTGAGTTGAATGAAGAGTTGATGTTTCTAGCCTGTGTTTTATCTGGAAGATGCTGCTGCTTTCTGAGTCCTGAGGAAGGAGCTGTGTGTCCACCAATTTGCCTGTTTGGGTTTTTTTCAAATATCAGCTGGTCTAATGAAAGATATCACGTCTGTCCATAAGCCTGGTGAAACGCATGTTAGTGCACTAACCTTGCATGCTCTTGAGCCCTTCACCCCGTGACAGGCTACCCAGGGCTACTGTGAGAAGGACATGCCACGCATGTGCCACAGACCTGATTCACTGGGCCACAAGGAGCAGAGCTCAGGTGCTTCTCATGACCACAGGCCTTCGCTCAGTGAGAAATGGAAGATACGCTTGAATCAGGTAGATGTGGCTAGACATCCTGGCCAAAAAAGTCTGGAATGGAAAGCAAACTGTGACTCAGAGAGCTGGGGCAAAGTCACCTCCCACCCCTTGGTTCACAGGGAAGCTCTGTCCCCCTCCAGGAGCTTGGCTGCACTGGCTGTGCCTCATGGCACCCACGGCGGTGGTTGCTCTCCCCACTGTGCCCGTCCTGGTGTCAATGCTTCCTGTGCAACGCTTGGCTCTGCCCACTCAATGGGCCAGGCGCAGCCCGGAGCCTGCGCCAGGAGCACAGCAGCCCCGCGCGGCCAAGGCTGTGTGCCCCTTCAGCAGTCTCGGCTGCAGAAATAGCTTTCCTGAAATGCACATGAGAAGTGGTGCTCTAGTTACTTTCAGGAATGTGCCTCTACCAAGGATTAAGTAAAATAAGTGTTATCTGGTTTCGTATCTGT